>NW_028297098.1:804079-1172829 GCF_055798465.1 Pogonomyrmex barbatus
CTTTGATAATCGAGGGGCCGCAACAAGCACTGTGAGAATCGTCGCCGTCGCCGTCGCTCTCGCCGCCGCCGACAGCAGGGAAGAGAGCCCGTCGAGGAGAGGAGGAGGAGGATTTCGCGCGTTCGTACCCGCTTCCGACGTGCACTCGACGGAGAGGCTCCCGGCATCGGAACGTCGTTCGCCGTCGGAGGCCGATCTGTCGATCTCTCCGCGTAGTTCTCTCTTTCGCTCTCTCGCTCTCTCTCCTCTCTCTCGTTCGGTCTCTCGCTCGCCTGTCCGCAGCCCTTCTCGCCGTTCTCGGAACACCCGGCGTTCTAACACCGTCGTGCTCGTTCTGACACATAGAGACACGTTAAACGTACGTCACTGTGCTTTATACGAGAGTTCCGTCATTTACCGTTTCTCTTCCTCTAAACCGCGACTATCTTTCCCTCCTTATTTCCATCCCCATCCTCCTTTATTCTGTCTCTGTCCCCGCTTGCTTTAATCTCATCGGTTCTCAATCGTTTCGATCTCTGCGTCTGATAGTACTTTCCACGGTGCGCGAGAGAGGTGTGTCCCCTCTCCCCCCCATCCCGCTCGTCCTCCTTGAGGAGCCGACGAAAGGACAGGCAGTCTCCGACGTGCGGGCGACTATCCTTTTCCTCCGAGGGACATCCCATTAATCAAGGGCGACATTTTGTCCATTACCGCGGCGGCAGCAGCTTTCCAGGATACTTTCGGAATCTGGAACTCGGTCGTCAAGGTCACCCCGGCTCGTGGTACCCAGGAATATTGCTGGGGGGAGAGGGTAACGAATAACCAGGTGAGTACACCACTGCTATTAGGAACTTCGGTCGAGAGCTCGAGAAACCCTCGAACCGATCGAAATCCGTTACGTGTCGGTGACCGACTGTTTAATCGGGTCACCAACGGCGGACGAACGAACGAACAAACGGACGGACAGACGGATAGACTAGTATACGGATAGATTAGTTATAGCGTATCTGCAATCTGTCGAAATTCGCGCTGACGATTTCCTTGTCTGCGATATGACGTATATGGATTTTATCGGTCGCCACATCGCCGCCACCGCTGTCGCCGACGCCGACGCCGACGCCGTCGCCGTCGCCGTCGCCGTCGCCGTCGTCGTCGCCGGGTGCCTCGCGAGAGGGGGCGATCTGTTACTAAGGGGTTGCACTGCAGTGCCACGGTACGTGGTGGGGTGGTCTCACCCTGAAAGTTTCACCGGAATGCCGTTGACTTTTATACGCCGGTCACTTCTATTTCTGTGGAATATCGCGATTCGATTTTCCTGATCGTTAGGGAGAAATAGAAAAAAGGGAATTATCAAGATTCATCCATCGGTACCCCTACATACAGGGGTTCTGATAATATCAGAATATTATCCCCTCGTTGACCAAACGTCATATGAATCGATCGTGATTCGGTCGCGTAAGACCGTTCCATCTCCGGTCGGAATTTGGATCAATGATCTAAGAAGTATATGCACCCGGCATCATGTCCGTCTTGCGCATTGCGCCCGGCAGGATGTGGTAGCGCGGAGGGCTCGTGTAAATCCTGCGCAATGCTGGCTTTGGCGATGTGCGTGCGTACGGAGCGACCACGGCGCCGACTCGTCGAGGAGGCAGCAGCAATCCTCCTCTCGGGATCGTTCCCCGACGATCTTCCGCCGCGATCCGCCGCGATCGCAAAACGAACGGAAATTTCGCGCACCCGGAAATTCTACGGTGAATGGGCGAGGCTTCCCGAGCCCTCTCTTCTCGGAAAACTGGTTTCCCTCTCGACGGGAAAAGCTCGGCCTCTCGTAAGGTTTCGATCGGGGGATCTCATCGACGTTCGGCTTAGCCGCAGAAAAGTGCGCAGGGCCACTGGTGTGCAGTCTTCGCCTTGAGATCTTTGGTTTGGCGACCGGCTGGTAGCACAGATTTCCACTCGAATCCTCGTACGTATATATCTCCGAATTCGAAGAAAGTGATATTAATTTTTTATCATTATTGAAGATATTAAGAAAATCGTCTACTCGAATTTTGTTAAGAAGTATATTCTATAAACTACCTTTTTTCGAATGGCTATTCTCAAATAATTAATCAAAAATTTATACGTCATGCCGATCATATTTTTCGGGATTGATTTGAGTGGAATCGATCTCCTTTCCTAAATTTGTAATCGCACAGGTTTGCAAAACGGATGGGATTGCTCATTAATGAATACCCCTTGTTGTTTCGCCGACTTTTGACGTCGGGGAAGTTCGCCGAGAGTTTTCAATGATTGATCGTCGTAAAGTTTCTCCAGGCATACGGTCGCCGACCATAAAGCGAGTATTAAACGGTAATATCGAGGGACTATATGCCGTCTTTATGGAAAAGAAATTACGGTCGTGTTTCGACCGAAGGAGGAGGGGGGAAGTGAGGTGGGAGGCAGAGCCAGTGCTTTGTGCACCGCCAACCCTCACGCTTACGCCGAAGCTTACGCTTCTCCTCGATCCTTGGCACTTCTATTTCGGCCTCGAATACGTTTCACCTTTCATCTCTCGTACGCGATGCAGATGGAGTGTCCGCACGATCGTGCGGAGCCATTTACAGTCGTACAGAACGGTACGATGGCGCGGCAGAGGTACATTTAACGAATAATCAGAGCGATAGTGGAACATAAATCGTTCAGTTAGAGCTTTCGTTCTTCGCCTTGACTAACCGCGTTAGACGTGTTAATTGCAATTAGCACCACGCGTGCAGCGTGTTACGCTAATCAAGAGTGGTAGCCATGATAACGTTAAATCGGTTCTTTGCCTCAACGAGATATGAAATTTCATTCTTACGAAAGTATTAAAGTTACTTTTTATTTTGTACTTTTTTTGAACGCGAAGTTCATTGCAGTAACGTAATTTTCGTTTCGTTCAGATCGCGAAGATCGCTAGTATAAAGCTGTGGCTATTTTCGTGATTTAAGAACAAAGCACGTCGCGCAGAGTGATTAAAGTTTTAATGGTTGTTCGTCATGAAAAGATGATTAGCGGCGTCTAAAAAGTCGATTAAATAAGAAAATAGCGATCGATAGTCCAACAGCAAAATATATAATTAGTCAGTTATTATTCATTAATCAGCAAACAGTCGATAACCAGACCATTATTGCCGTATTATCACGAGTTTAATCGAAATAGTTATGTTTTATCTAAACTCGTGAATAAATTATTATAAAATCAATTATACTGGCGGTTATACAATATATGGCAGATATGTATATCGGCAGCTACAATAACTTGCAGAAAAAGTTAATATATAAAATGGGTCATTTTCCGAAGATTTATTTATGGTGCTGCGACGTTGCAGCAATGAGTACCACGGACCCCAGCGGGGAGGGTGGAGGAGGGGGAGGAGGAGGAGGAGGAGGAGAGGGTGCTACGACGACAAATGTCGAGCAGAATGCATTCCCGAGCACGCCGATCACCGGCACTACCGTGCCGGTACAGGCGGCCGCTCAGCAGCAACAGCAACAGCAACAGCATCCGCCGCCATCGCCTCTGAGCGGTTGCTACCTTCTCGTGGTGCTTCCTGAGCCTCATACCGCACAACACAAGGACCTCATCTTGAATCGCCTCGCGAAAGGTAGGACGACCCCCTTACTTCGTGCGATCGTAAATTCAATTTTTCACGAACGCTTCTCGCTGCCACTATTATTAGTTTTTGACAGAAAAAGGTATATGCACCACACATACACTCTCGTAATCTCGTATCGCATAAGTACTTCTCTAAAGTGTATTTTTTTTTTAATTGAGGAAAAAACATTTCGAAGCCTGAAGATACTACGCGATACAAGGTCAAGAGTGTACAGGGACATATAATGGAAAAGACCCCTTTACCTTTCTGTGAGCAAAAGAGTGCGGAGTTCCACGCGCGATCTTTCGATCCTTTCGGCGTTATCAGTCCAACGGCACGCATTGACGTATATATGCGTACGATTACACAACTGATAACATATTAAGTATCATTATTATCACGTGATGAATATTAAGGCCTAATAAACAAGTATCGGACACGAGAGTTTCATTACCGATATGAACGGCATGCCGAGCTTGGCTGAGAGTGCACTTTGCAATCGCCGCACCGACTCGCGACCGTAATCTTCTTTCGGCGGTCGTATCGCGACGTTGCGTTTCCGGATTAAGATCGCGCGTATCCGTCGCATTGCCTGCTTCCTGGACGTACGGCTGTGTCCGCCTAACGGTGCCCGTCCTCCTCCGCTTATTTTCCTTTTGAGTTATCGGACAGACTCAAGTCGACGAACGGATGGTCCGTGTTGCTAGGCGGACACCGTAAAACGGACACACGCGCACTCTCTTTCTTCCCTTTTCTTTTTCCGCGCGAGAAGGAAATCGATGTCGTTACGCGACTCGTTTATTCCCAATCGTCGCTCATTAGACAGACTCGCTAATTCCTCCTCATGTTCGTATGTTTTTCCCGTAGACGTGCATGAATGAGAGCCGGCGGCGCCGGTAAAGCCTCTCTCAATTGCAATTGAAGAAGGAACGCGCCCATAGCCGACACTATGATATTAATTGGCTTTTATGGCGAACATTCATTCGCTCGTGAATTACCGTAATCGTACGGGAGTAATGCACGTCGAACGATCGATATAGCGATCGAAGTTTTTCTTTCTGATATATACACTCCCACAAGTAAGACGAATGTTTTATGACTTCGAAGGAAGTTGTATATTCTCATAAAGAGCCGCATAATATGGTTCTGAGAAAGAGACGCTTGCGCGAAAAAAATGTAATATGTATAGAAGTATATTTTTTATAATAAACATTTTTTATGCCCGTCACTATTTTGGGAAACGGAGAGGAAATTTTCTTGTATTTGTTATCTTCTTTTACCGGTATTGTCATTACTGTCACGAAATTGTCGTTACACTCGCTATACGCGAATATGTGCTTAGAGTTCGTAATTAGCTACGTCAACGTGGGCCACATATTTAATTAAAAAGCAATAAAAAGGTATCATGAAAGGAGTATCAATAATAAAGAGATATATCCATACGATATCCTGACGATAAAAACGATGAATGTAGGATGAATGTTATGGAATTTCAATGACAGAGATATGGAATTTCAAACTGATCCGAGGAGAATGGAATTTCAAATTGATCAGAGGTTAATAAAATGCTTATATTGATATATAAATATTTCTTTATATGATTAATTAGAAGCTTCAATTCTCCAGAATATTCTGTATGTTTTCCCATGTGTTTTAACACGTTTCGCAATCAGAATAGCGGAATTTTGTAATATATTGCTCTCTGAGGGTGAGGACATATCAAAATTAATATACCGACACTACGTTTTTTTTAAGGGAGGAGGGGGAGGGAGAGGAGTGAAGGGAAGGGGAAGTCGACGTACGGAACCCGTATTCATATTTCCGCATTGCGCCAGCAATGATTTTTAACGTCGCGCTCGTCGACTTCTCGTTTAACGTTTATCTGCCGATTTTTCAATCCTTTCGCGCGCAAATTCTATAGCCTGCCTCACAGCGGTCGTTTGCATTTGCGACGATGATTTCGCGAAATGCCATCCGATAATATCACCGCTGTGTATATGCACGTCCCGTAACTTTGACGTTAATAGCGGACCATATTCACAGAGCGAACATGGAATTTAACCCAGTGCGATTAAATATTTTACGTATTCTGATTATATATTAAAATGTTACATTTCGAGCGCAAAGCGCGCGTTTACCATTGTTCTATCTAAATAGTTGTTCCATAAACGTTCTATAAAATGTTACGAACGCAGAAACTGAGCGTAATATAATTTCATTTCATTTCCAAAGACTCAATATCTGTATATAATTAGATCTGTTTAATTTATTCCTAATTAATTATTAAATTATTATCTTTGTAATTATAATTCTTTTTATACGTTCGTCTCTTATCATTTTTGCCGTGCACGTCTCTTAGAAATATCTACTTCTGCTCCTCTCTTTCTTGCTCTAACTTTTCAATTTCTTCATTTTTCGAAGTTTTCCGAAGGCACCGACCTAGTCGCGATCATCAGAATTCGCTTTCACTCCAGACTTACGTGGGAAAAATAGCCGTGCAAAAATGTTTCACGCACTTCGAGTCTATGGGGGCACGGCTTGCTCTCTTCCTCGTCAGAAGAAGTGCAGGAACTTTCCGCGGCTCATTCGCTTTGTGTGGACCTCCGCGTGGACCTCCTCTTCTCCTTCGCGTAAATTTAGCGGTAGATTTCAAGCCTGTGAGACATTTGCCGCGCCATTTGCCGCATGTTGCGGGTGTTACCGTGTGCCGTGTGTGGCTTCGCCGAGTCCTTAAATACATTCAAAAACGCGTGTGCACGCTTTTACGAGTTGACTCTTCGTGCCCCTTGAGCCCTCATCACGCGATCTTCTTTCTGAGTCTCTTTTCTTATTACCTACCGTTTATACACCGCGACTTTCCTCACTCTTTAGCGATATTTTAATTGCACGTTCGAGGAGCAGCTTCGCACAGGCAAAAATAAATTTACGCGAGATAGCGAAATCGGAAAAGATGGAACTTTTATTCTTACGGATCTGCACGGCTTTTCGAACTGACGACTCGGAGTAATGTACTGCGAGATGAGGCTTTTGCAATCGCTACTGCTTTACGATGTCCTTGCGGATTGTTCCCATTTCTTCGTAAAGGTCCTGGAGGAACCCCGAACGAAGAGGAAATTTTATACGCTCGAACGAGCCTCTCAAAGGCAAATTGCGACCGCTTTTACGCGCTCACAAAGTTCGCAAATCGCGGAATATATCGCGGGTATATATCGTGCGAATGTAGTACGGTATTAGATTGCGAAGGGAACGGCGTGGCTTTTTGAAAGGGATATTTTCCGCCTGGTATTATCCTTTGCGACGCGTATTCCATTTAGTCCTGGTCGCCATTGAGCGTGAATCGCCAGGTTCACGTGCCGTGCATGCGGAAATAATAATAGCAATTTATTTTCGACAGACAGACAGAGAAGGCTCTCGCCCTTCTGAAAGGATCCTTTCGCTCGTCCGATGATTCAGGCGTGATCGTATAAAAAGTTTTCGCTTGAATAATAAGAAGGAAACGCATATTCCATACAAATTCAACACTCCTTTCATCATTCTCCGTTAATTAAATTCTGCTAAATGTCCCTTAGAAAATGCGGTTGGGGATCAAATACAATATGTTTACGCCGTGTGTGCTGATATTTTTACTTTGCTGATAGCGTGATGCCACACATTCGTTATTTATAGTTGATAAATGGTCACGTCTATATAGGGTTATCTATTAGAAATATATCGATAAATTCTGACAAGTCTATCTACAATACTTTTACCATAGCGCGTTTCGTAATTTAAAAGATGCTATCGTCATGATTCGATATATATATATATATATATATATACATATATATATATATATGTGTGACCAAACTTTTTAAAACAATAAATTTTCTCAATAAAATGAATTTTTCCTAAACAAAAAGAAATTATCTATTTAAATTAGATGTTCCTTAATAAAAATTAGCGTTATAATATTCCTACGCGTTTAAGTCGTTTGAGAATCTTAAAAGACTTTTTCAATTTTTTGCTTTTAATTCAGTGACATTTTACGTGATTAAACGTGGGGTGATCGCGACTTTCTACATGTACGTTATCATCCTACTCGAACAAGAAGTACCTGTATACATTCGTGAGATCTTCTCGATCGATCGTTGTTCATAGGAGCGCGTAAAAGCGCGCACACGTGTGCACACCATCTCGCGTTTTACGTCTATTCTCCGCTCGACGAACGGGGGTTAAATGTACAGGCCTTAAATGTCTGTTTGTATTTATAGAGCTATGACATGTACTTCGGGGAACCTCTCTTTTCGACGATCTTCGAGGACGATATGCGCCCCTGATGTCGCGTTTCCTCTTAGCCAGTCTCTTTCTTCGCGAGTAAGCATTCGTTCTATGAACAAATCAAGTGACGTCACGACGTTCTTATATTCTTTCTTATCGTCAGATCGGCATTAGTCATGGCGGATAGCAGAAATAGATATCAGATCGCGCTTAAAATAAAGCGCATTTTAAGCGAAGCGAAGTGTATTTTTATTTCTCTTACAAAGATGTACTTAGAATTTGTGTGTTCTTCTTATATAATTGATATTTTTAGAAATTATTACAAAAAAAAAGACAAATATATTTATATATGTCTTCCATGTCAAAAGTCATTTATGTAAATTTCATAAATTATCGTGATAGTTTTGCTATTTAAGAATATATATACGTATCTAGTAAATATAATGTATATTAGAGGTCACTATTGCTAATCCAAATATAGATTACCTTGAATTTGTTATTATTGAAAATGGATAAGAACATACCCTCGGAGCCATTGACCATATCATTATGAAAGTTCAGGATTATATATTTTTTTTAGGCATAGCTTTTTCCCTGGATTTTTTTATACAGGTTTATATATAATCACATTAACTTATAGGAAATATCAATTATAAAAAATATGTTTATTAAGGCAACCGCGAAGATTATGTATTTATAATGAATTTTCTTATATAAGCTTTTGGTTTGAATAAAAAATTTAATATATAAAAGAGCAATACGTGTATTACTTTTTTGTTTCTTTATATATTTTGTAATTTTTTTAATGTAGATATGTTTTCTCGTTTTAAAGAGTTATTCTTTCTCACACTTTCGACACTGCAGAGGCTATCCATCGTCGACAAAGCGCGCTGGATTGGCAATTATAATTTTGCCAATCGATGGCGTTATGACTAATACAGCTTGAGGGGACCGTATATTTCGTGGAACTCCGATTGTGCCATGCGAAATTTTACGCGCACGCAATTCCATATCGTGCGTGACGCGCACCTTGCGCCGAGATGCATATTTTATCAGGGAATCGAATCTATTATGAATGTCAAGTGAATACATGTCGGTGATACAGCCTGGCAAAAATAATACGGTCAATCTTCTCTCGGAACAAGAGGTGAAATTGATAAAATTTCGATGCCGGGCTCCACACGGACGAGCGCCACATTTAGAATCGCGATAGCTTTTTCCAAAATTGAACGCGCGGAATCGAGTTCACGGGAAGCAGTTTCGATCGTTGATACCGATTTAGAGCTGGGGTGAATATACGGAGCGCCTTTTTTGCACGAATACGACCGATCAATTGTGGCGTATTTTCGTCATGGACTCGGGTCATCGCCTCTAAATATCCATGTAATTACCGACCACATCTGTGTGCACCGAAAGTTCGCACACCGAGCAATCGCGTGCGTACGGGCGCACACGCATGTCACGCACGTGCAAACAAGTATCCCGACACGTACGACCCTTGCGTGTACTGTCTATTGCTCGACAATGTTTGGATTATCGGCTTTCCGAAATGCTGATCGATCAAACTGCATCTGTAGCGCGCACCTGCACTGTTCGTCGCTGTGATTCGGTAAATAACGAATGTTCCCGCAAATCAGAACTTGCAAACGTCGTTAGCCAAACGCTCCACAAGTTTTCAAGTAAATATCAAACATTTTCGACAATTTAGGAATTATATACGGGAGATATCGAGGAACACATAGATATAGAACAATGTGGAATTAGTTTTAGTCGTGCAGCGTTCTTAGCGCTAAATGAGCAGCTAAATTGCTCGGTTCATATATGGTATATTATATGAGTAATTTCTGTAATAATAAGCTTGATACCTAGGCGTGTATTACGTAATGTATACAAATAAGCTGTATGTATTACTCTATTAGATAAAATTAATCCAGTTTCCTACTATCTATGGATTAACGAAGTAAATTTAATAAAATGCTAAATTATAACATTGCAATACGGAAAACGAGGTCATGATTTTATTATTTATCACGAAATAATTATTAACGTTGTATATGTATTTTAAAATTGTGATAACCACTTTTAATTAGGCAAGGAAGTTTTTTTTTCCACAATTGTACGAGATGTTTAAATTGCGGACAAAAATTTCCTGATCTAATTAGAGATGTTTATCATAATTTTAAATTCTTTAATTTTTTATTTTTTATTTTTCTCCCTTATATTCTTGTATATTTTTATATGATTTATTTCCGGCAGTAAAGTACAATTAGAAAAATTGGCCGCGTAGCTCCTACATCATAAATGTGTTGAATCATGAATACTAATCAACGTAATCGAACATAATTTGCTCGTGCTGCACTGTTATTTCGTGATGATAAACTGCGTTCGCAAAATTAAAGGAATTTTTAACAACGTTCATAACGTGTAAAGAATCTTTATTAGTACCTTTATTAGTACGACTTTTTAATACAATTGTTTGAATATTTATAAAATTATTTGAACACAATTATTCGAGTAATTTTCCAAATAATATTTGCAATTATTATTATTCAAGTTAATGCGAAGAAAAATTAGCGTAAACTGGAAAAGGATCAACTTGAACTATTCGTCCCGTTACCAATACTCGAATTATTAACGCGCAAAATAAATTTCAATATCAGTTGGAATCTCTCACGAAGTTTGCGCGCTGCTAATGGGCAACGCATGCAATTAACAAATAACATGGAAATGCCAGCGCGCCGCGCCGAGTCGGCATTTCATTAAATACAAACTTATTTTTGCACTTCACTCCGTCCGTCACGTACAAAGAAAGGATTGTGAATTGTAACATAATGAAATTTATATCTTTAATGAAACAATCTCGACAGATATTTAATATGTGACATTTTATTCTTGTTCGAAGAAATGTGACGTGTTATTAACATCTCGCAAAAAGGACACAACAAAAAAGGACACAATGCGGTATCGGATGTGGGAGACCAAGAAATATGATGATGTGAGATTGGAGGAAAAAGGGAACAAGGAGAGAAGGTATGGAGTAGAAAGAATACGAGGTAGCCTGAGTAAGAAAAAGGTAGACAAAAGAGTGATATGGATTTTTTTGTTTGAAATAAATGCACCAAGATCCTTGCGGCAATTATATAATTGTCATGTTATATATCTATAAAAATGATGGAGAAATATGGAGAGAAAATCAATGATACGAAGAGAGTAAAAAAGAAGGATAGATTTCTAAGAGGAAACAAAGTTGAAATCGTGAGTGAGAATAAGAGAGAGAAGAGAAAAGAAAGTGAATAATGTTTGAGAAGAAACGAAGAAGAAGAAGAAGGGGAGAGAGTGCAACACTCGGGAAGAGAGAGAAAGAAAGAGAAAAGGTAATATAATGATCAGAACCAAGGGTTGCGAGGAGAAAAAAAAGGGGAACACGTAAAGGGAAAAGTAGGAAAGGAACGTAAAGCGGTGAAAGGACGAGAGGATAAGAAGGTTGTAAAAAGGAATAGGGCGACGACGATGGTGAGGGTGAACGAGAGAGGGCGAGAGAGTGTAGCTGTAGGTTGATGCGGCATGCGCATGTTGGTACCTGCCTACGGCCATATCCCCGCAGTCCCAGAACTTCGATCAATAATCCATCCACTCCGGTTCTGAGTGAAAACTGTCGCTAAGCCGAAATAACGATGTCATTTCATCTTCCTCGCGCGCGATCGAAGCCGAGCGTAACGTCAGCGTTCGTACGTAAAAGCGCGGACAGAAAAAAGGGGAGGGGGAGGACAAAGTAGAGTACATCGTACAGGTGCACAGGGAAACTTGAGAAAGAAACAAGCGGGCGAGGGAGAGAAAGGAGGGGGGGGGGAGTAATAATGAAGACCGGCAAATTTGTGAAATGAGTCGTGCGCGTGCCATAAAGTTACAATTAAAGAAAAAAGTTACGTTTTTTAAAGAGATAAGGCGAACTTTCAACGAAAGGGCTGTATCATTATTACAACTTGCAGGAAAAAAACTTGTAAATTTTTTGCAACTTTGCAACACGCTTTGAATTATTCCGAAGATTCAAAATGGGAAATAATTGTACTAACATAAGGTGTAATTTACTGGTGTATCCCGAAGCCGGATAACGATGGGATGTGATGAGATGAGATAAAAGCATCGTATTCAATGAGCAGCGACAGCAAGGTCGTCGTTCACGGGTCAAGGAATAATTGGAGTGCGGGGTGTGTATCCTGTCTCGGGTTCCTAATGAGGATTAAAAGTTTTAATTTTGCGTCCTGCGGAGACGGACGCGTCACGCTCGCCCGCACTGAACAAACTACTGAAATTGTGCGAAAAACAGCGAGGAAAATGTCTAATCCTTTTAGCGACGATTTAATATCATTCGACAAATTGCGGAGACCTTTTGTTATCGGTTTACTAGCTACCCTCGTGACAAGGTGGACGTGGGTCACCGGACAAAATTTTTATGAGGATACGCGAAGATGTGAAATCCGGGAAAATATGGTCGACGAAATCATCTTTCAGTGGGCAATCATATTACTGACCTAAATTCCACGTCGGAACAATTCGGCGAGACGTTAATAGAGTCACTAAGAATTGCCTCTGTCGGCTGTCAGATGCAGTTACCTTTTATTGGTAGACGGCGTCGGGGATGAATTCGCTTCACCGTAATATACGGGGTGTCTTTTATCTAATAAGACTTTTGACGCCGCTTTTAATTTCAAAGAGTTATTCTTGATAACGGAGTCTTAATTCAGAAAAATGGATCGAGAGCTTTGAGATTTATTATTCAAGAACACCCGATACAATGCCGTTACGTATATGAGGTATATTTTTAGTATATCTCGGCAAGGCTAATGTTGCAGAAAAAGTTGTCAATGCTGCCTTTTATGTATAACGCTATATAATACTTCATTTTCCACCTTATATTACCTAACATTATATAAAATTATACTATACATTATATGTTTACGTATTACGTTGCATTCACGTATATGATGTGTTTTGTTCATGTTTATATGTTCTCGGAAAACAAATACGAGGATAAAATTGTGCGCTTCATACGTTCATTCAATTAGATTCACGATGCGAATGCATTCATGCCGATTGGTCAAACCGATTCTCATGGCTCGGTGAGCATTCAGGAGATACAAAAAAGAAAGAAAAATCAGTTTCATATTCAATTTGTGCTCACCGTCGTGGAATTTCGAAATATTGTCGATATAAATGAATATATTCAATGGCAAAGTCGGTCCGCGAGAGGAAAAAATCATTCCGGAAATGTCTTTTCGTTCATATTGATTTCATATGATATCGAGTGACAAGGCAGTATCGAATGTATCGCTTTTTTTTCGATATCGTTTGCGAGGGATTTAGATGAAAAGGTCACAGTAATCTATGGCAGTCAAAAAATCGCGCAATATGAGAAGCTTTGGACATCGACGCCGTCATGTTTTTATTGTCCTAATAACAAAACCTATGTTCTATCAGAGACAGCGAACAAATTCATCATCGTATAATTAAAACTTTAATAATACCATCATAATCTTCCTTGTTTTTTTTCGGTCCGAAGTAGAGTTGGCTGACGTTTAAACACGTTTTGAACGCAACGTGTTAATAAAGAATCCTTACGTCGACTCGTCGTTGGCCTTTCCACCGAGATTCTATCATAATCGCTTTTTACTTTGTTCACACTTAACGACACGCGAACGGCGCGTATCGCTAAGTTTTTCACCCGCTCTTACCCGACGTCGTACTCTGCATGATTTTATCTCGAGGTGGATATCGTACTACGAGAGAGAGAGAGAGAGAGAGAGAGAGAGAGAGAGAGAGAGAGAGAGAGAGAGAGAGAGAGGGGGGGGAGAGCGAGATCAACAATAACGATGCAATACCTGACGATCACGTTTCGTCCGCGCGCGAGATATGCGTCTCGCCCGAATGCATTCGCGATGCACATCGTTCGGCATCAGACGACTTTGTACGGCGAATGACTCGCCGCCGACTCGTTTTGCGTCGAGAATGAATAATGCATTTAATATCGCGGTTGAACGCGAGCGATGTCTAGCTTTCGGTTCGCGCGATTTCTAAATTCCGCCACGGTGCGTGATATGTATGTGTGTGTATATGTATATATCGCGCGCGCGCGCGCGCGCGCGCGCGCGTGTGTGTGTGTGTGTGTGTGTGTGTGTGGTGTGTGGTGTGTGCAGGCTCGATTGACGAGCGATACACATCTACCTCATCGATGAAGCGACAACTGTCTGTAATTCGATTTCGGATGCGTGGGCTTAACGACCGGTCGTTCCCGCACGTGCGGGACCCCCGTCAGAGATTTCCGCGTGCACCGGCGCGATCACGATCCCCCGCCACCTCCTCCTCAACCTCACCTTCTCATCCCCCGCATACGTTCGCTCGCTCGTTCGTTCGTTCGTTCGTTTGTTTGTTTGTTTGTTTATTTGCGTGTGCAAGTCGCTTGCTATGCCGCGAGCACAATGCAAACGTGCTGACTGGCCAGCCGGTTCCGCCTGACTCATAGGGCACCCACAACGGATAGGTTTGGTCAAGCGGAAAGAAGGCGAGACGCGAATTCATTCATGCGTTTATTTCGAGCTCGACAACTCACTTTTGCGTCACCTCGACGGTGCCCTTCTGCCTTCCTTCCTTCTCTCTTTCTTTCCTTCTCGTTTGTAAATAAGCAGCGAAACCAGGGAGGAATCGTCTGGTCGGACACGCCCGTTTTCACTTCGCCTCGCGACAGTGAAACATTCGAGCACGCATACAGGGTGTTTCATTTCGCACGTTCCGAGGTTATCGTGTTTTTCCTGCCTGTTTCTTCGATGTAAATAATATTGTGGAAAAAATATATTACAATATCAAATTAATAATAGTTTTATGACAATATTATCTCGAAAGAGCGAACCCTATCGTATGTCACGCGCATAATCTGTACAGGATATTAATTATCAATGATATTGGCACATGATATTGGCCACGACGTCGACTAAATTGTCGTAAATTAACATGAAATAATTACGTCACGAGCCGGCCGAGGAGAACCTTGATCGATCGCATCTCTCGATTCTAGACGGCTGAACATGTGTACGCTTGGGATAGCGAAAGGGTTAACGCGCACTTTACGCTGTCTCATCGATTGCGAGCGTATTGTGTACGTGCGTATAAGTGACATAATATTCGCACGCGAATAAATCAAAGAGTTTCCCCCCCCCCCCCCCGCGAGCGCGGAGTATCATTTTCTCGCACTTCGGAGGACGGAAGAGGCGGAGAGACCGGCGCGAAATATCGGGGATATCGCAACACGACCGAATCAATAACACGCATGTCGCATCCTCGCAAAGGTACATACATTTTGCACTTTTATTAAACGCGACCCCGGAGGAAATATGCGAGCGGTGTGACAGCGGAACGTCCGCGAGCGCGTGTGTGCGAGAGAGCGCGGACACGCACGTGAACGCACACGCGTGAGGCGCTCGCGCGATCGGATTGGCGTACGAACCGTTTTTATATGTGTCCGACACGGTAACAGATATGTGTATTCATGTGCGTATATTATATATGCATAGGCAAGATAGGAAGGTACGGGTTGTCGACGTGAATCATGATCGAGAACGTGGGGAACATCGAGAAAGTAATTGGAGCTGCGCGATACCATTGCTGCTTGGACGGATTAGTTTTGGGAATTTTGCTGAATATATTTTATACATGTACATCTTGAATCATCTTGAATTAAAGAATAAGATAATTCAAAAATTTCACCGGTATGACGCGCAGCAGCAGATTTGTAGAACAATTATTATTGTAAGGTTTACTTGGAAAATACAAATACAAGTACCAATTATAGCAGCGCAGAAAATGTAATTATGTTGCGGAATAATTATTATCAGGTGTTGCGGAATAATTATTATCAGGTCTAATTTTATCACTCGAGTAGATATTTAACGAAATAATTATTATATAATTTTCACAAAGACTTTCAAGCGTGGAAAATTTAATTTTATAAATCTACGAAAATCTCTCTCTAATTATCTCTGCGGATAATTCATGTCTAAATCTAGATAATAAAAGTGACAAGTAAAATCCTTACCTTTTGGTTGCATGATGTTTCCCTGCTTCTTTTCTCGGGTTTCTTGCCGTTGGTTCTTCCATGGCACTCACACAATGTACACTCTCGACACACGGATAATTACGATGGCGCGCGCACTAATTACCAGAATACGACAGTTGTCCGACACTTTGCGCGGCACTTTCGACGTTAATCGCATGCGACGAGCGCTTCGTTACAACACTAACAACAGAACACACGAAATCGCGCATTCGTACGACACTCGTGACGTGACGAAATTCGAAATTAGCAGATAGTGGCATGACCAACTTCATGCATCATCCACTGCGACGATGTATCGCCTAATCTGCATTTCTAATCTGTATTTTTCTTCAGTTTTTCTGCGAACAGAAAATTGAATACACTTGTGGTTTAGAACGATTGCCATCTCGTATCGTAGCGTACACGAATAGACACGCGAGTTAAGATTAAAGATAAATATTCGTGGCAGGCTATAGTCATCGCTTCACCAACCGTTCACGCGATAGATCTTGACCGAGCAGATTCTACGATGTACAAGATTGCCGATGTAAATGGCGATGGTGGAATCTATCTTATACGACTGGTGAATATTACAGTGATGCCATAGAGTTAATTGCGATAGTGACTTTCTAATTAAAATCGCGTCGCGACACCGCCCGATGCAACGATGATCCGCTCTGTTCCCCCGACATTACGTTAGTGATCGAAAAATTCGAACGCGCAACTTCACTCTGGTACCGCGCGATAGAACGCTAGTTACGCTTTTACGGCTAATTGAAATTTAATATCGCGATGAATCTCTCGGATGCACGTTCGCAAATACTGTGAATTGAATTATTTCAATAATAGTTGATATATATTACAGCGTTTCATATCGGTTGAATTCCCCGATCCAACGATTCGTATATTCGTATCGCAAACGCGATTTTAAATTCGAAAATAGAGAAAATCACATTCGCGGGGAAAATTCGTAACGTATAACCGGATATCGAGAGAATGTTGCGGTGAAACAATAATTTATAAATTTTCTTTCCGTTCTTTGCGTTTTTTGAATTCTAGTTTGTACGATCCAATTACCGCGAAACATCTATTTTGATATATCGTTGGTTCGATACGAAGAAAATTATACAATTATGTAACTTAATAGTAATCATTAATTATTTATAAGAAACGATCGAGTTTGAGGAAATGATTGAGAGGAAATAAGAAACACAAAGAGCGACTCGTGCCGCTGCCTTGGTTCGAATGACGATACGCACGGCGGGCTTTGTGTATACAATAGCGTATGGTATGGTACAAAAACAAACGCCATGGAAGGCCATCGAACAAGAATAACAAGTTGTTGACATTTCTTCGATCAGGATATTTCCATTTTTCATACTATGTATATCTATGTATATGATTCCGTTTCGAAAATTAATGAAATGAAAATTATTGAAATACGATAGATAAAATTCAAACTCTATTTCAAGGCAAACTTTATCTGAGTTTCGATCGAATCGCGATTAGTGTAACGTTATGAGTAGCAAATTGATCTTTATAGTATTATTCATTGTTAATTGTATTTCAAGATCAATTTTAGCTAAGTTTAACAGAGTCGTGTACGAAATTAAATTTCTTAATGATGTAGACGTTATGTCAATGCAAAACAGGCATGAATTTTACCGAAATTTATGCGGTAAATGGGGAAGACTGGTATTTAACGTACATCGCTACTCATAAAACGAGGTTTTCCAGCCAGCTACTCGAAGAATTGAGAGCCGGAATGCATTACGGCTGCGTAATTTACGAAGTGGCTTGTATCATGATAATTATCCGCGACCCTAATACATGTCCGCGTTAATTAACGTTTACGGGGGAACTAGAGGAGAGATATATGTTGAAAACCATGTAGCGTAATTTATAATACATCTGAACAAAATTATTATAATAAATTTCATTCGCATAAATTACTATACATTCAAAATTATTTTAGAGGAATATGCATAATATAAATGTTATAAATTACGAGCATGAAACCGATGATGAAACCTTTATTAAAACGCAATCGGTCGCGGCACCAATTTCGAGCGAGATTATAAATGTCCTTACTCGATGTGTTCCAAATTCTCACTTTCAATGATTCTCATTTTTAATCTGTCCGATTTTTATTTCACGTGTAGACGAAGCTTCTCTCGGTCGTTATTCCGCGAGGTAAGGACGAGGGACGGGTTTGGCCGACAATGACTGTTTTACACTTTCGGCGTGCGCGCATGTAACTGAATATAGCGTATCTAATTTTATCGTGGCATTCGCCACGCCAGTTCGCTTTCTCACTATTGCGTTCTACGAGTCGGCCGCGAGACTTCGTCTCTCGACTACCTCGTTCTTGAACCTGACCCCGAGACCAATACACGTACAGCTGGTGTCAATAAGCGGAAAAGACAGCAGGAAGACGCTTTCGATTGATTTACGATCTCTTAACTTTAATCGCACCTAAGACCCAATCGCAAATTGCAATGTCACTTATTTTTTTTTTTGATTGACAGAGCTAATCAAATATGGAAATTTATTATTATATTAAAATGATATGCTTCAATTGGAATGACACTTTCTTCATTTTAAATTAATTATTCAAGCTCTCTCTTCCTTGTTCTTTCTCCTTGCCCCCTCTCTCTTTTCTTTTAATAAATAAATCATTTTTGACATTGATTTATTAGCAATTTGTTTTTGGAGCTCTCTCTCTTTCTCTCTCTCCCTCTCATCTGCCTAATGATTCTTCTTGAAGCATCCGTATCCAAAATCATCTTTCCTTTCCGAAGGGGGAAAACGCGACAAATTTTCAAATTACGGTAGCTCATATAAAAATCGACATTTATATTTTAAAGCCGACACACCAACGCTTCTTATAATTTTGTTATAAGAAGGCAGAATCTATTTTGACTCTCGATTAAAAACTTTAAAAACAGTTATTATGATATCGACAGATAGCAGAGATTATCAAAGCATTTTCACCATATTTTATACTCGGATTATTAAGTGATTTTTGTAAACGTTGAAAACTCAGCAAAATTACATATTATTAGGGCTCTAATCCACGATCATGGCGAGGTCGTAAAGTTCAATCGCGAGCAATAGTGCGTACGTGCGCATATACATAAACGATCCGCACGACGATGGTCATGCCCTAAGTGCGGACAAGTGCAGGCCTCGTGAAGCCAAAGCAATTCAACCACGCTTGAACTACAAACGGGTCACGTTACCTGGGAATCACGGTTCATCGCACATTCATCTCTCTGTCCCCGTTGCCTCGCCGGCACCCCGACAGCGTTGACTTCGCGCGAAATGAACGCGGCATACATCAGCGAGCAAACCTGAAGACGAGATGTTTGGGGCGGGGAAATACGCTTCCTATATGCCAAGACATCTCCGTTATGGTTGCCTGCATCCGCCCATTGACTTTGATAAAGTCAATGGATTCGACGCGACAACTCGTGGGAATGTCTTTTCCAAAACTTCACGTCCTTATTTCTATTTGATATCGGATTTAAAAGAAGATTACGCGAGAGAGTTTTTTTGCTGGAAAATCTAAAAATTCGGCCAAATATAAATCTGAAAATGATTTTGTTGGACCTTCAAAATTATTTTGTACGACGTTTAAAATTGGTCGCTAGAAGATAACAAAAATTTGTCTATTATCATCACGTTTTTTAGGCGTCCTATGTGATAATTTTGACGGTTCAACAAAATTATTTTCCGATTTATATCTGTCTGTGAAATTTACAGAATTCACAGCGGCGACACTGTTCTCTCCGCGTAACAATGTTGTATGCAAAAACATATTGTTCTAAAAGATGGTTCGCGCGAGAATGCTCGAGAATGCTCGGAGATGATACTCGCGGAATGACGTTGCGCTCTCGCGTACACCCGCATGCAGACACGTTTCCGGCCGTTCCTATCGGCCGTAATGAATGCACACGATCCCCGCGTTCTCCGCTACATTCGCTGGAGGAAAATGCCAACGCCAACGCCAACGCGCCTCGCTCTCTTCCGCTTCCTTCATTAATCATCCCGGCGGGATCGTGATTTTTCGTGCGTCTCTCAAGTCTCCGCGGCTAAGTAGGTACATCCGAAAGGCAGGTTGGGAGACGAAAAGGGGAACGGAACGAACCCGGCACTTCTCGCGGGTGAGTTCCGCGATGAGAGACGCATAATCCGAACGGTGGGCGAGTCTCTTCATCGTCTGGCTTTCTCGCATAGCGATACACGTATCAACGTCTAGACGAGCGAGCCGCTTATCCGCTTGCCGCTCGGCACCGTCGTGCACCGCTCGGCGCAATTATGAAAATCCACGTGCTTTGACCTCGCATCGTGAGTCATCGCATTCATTTTCGGAGAGACAGGCCGGTCGCCGACGAAGAGACCTTCACGACCGGCGAAGAAGCCCAGCGGCGCGCGTGTTATAATCGTCGACGCTTAAGTAGCACACGCTCTTCATCAGTTTAGTTTATGCGCCGGGTCAATTGGCGTCCTGGCGCATTTGCGTCCCGGCCGTTTATCCCGATGAATTCGTGCTGAATAATGTAACGCGGGATAAATCGGTGTCACGTCGCAGATGCGACGGCGATCTCTATAATCCGAGGTCATTAGTGCGACGACGCGATTCGAATTGTCCAGGTGCGGGATTTGCATTTTCGCCCACCCGTTAAGTAAACACCCCCTCTTCGGGCATTATTATTCCACTTGGCGCACAAATATCAGTTGATATGCCGTTAATTAAGAATTATCAGTTTTCGCATTTGGAATATTCGATAAAAATTACTCATGGCGGCGCGGCGCAAAATTGCAGCGACAATAAAACGTCAACAGTACGAAAATATGTTTCTCTCTGAATTATCAAGAACGATTTTAAAATATTCTGTATACCGCATACACACACACACACACACACACACACACACACACACACACACACACACACACACACACACACACACACACACACACACACACACACACACACACACACATACACACACGATATTGCGTAAAATATTGGCCGAGATGGAAAATAGTGATACCGTGATTTTTCATCCAATGCATCCCCATCATATTCCACCTACATTTAGCTCGTTTGTTATTTCAATTCTACCGAGTCTTTTGTTCTCATCTGCGTCACGCTCGAGATATGTACGTATGAGGTATCGCGAAAAGTGTCATAAATAATTATAACTCGCATTCCTAATATTTCACGACGCAGCGCGCATGGAAAGACAGAGGAAAATATAGGCGAAAGTATAAGAGGAATAAAATATCCTCGACGTAAAAATTTTATGAAGTACCGTCACTTTGTAACCCTAAGCCAGTATAATCTCTTCCGAGATAAGACATCTCCTCCATTACGACGACCTTTCGGAGCAAAAAGAAAACCGCCCCTTTCACTTCCACTCTCAATCCTTGATCCAGGTCTTCGCCCTTGTCTTGGAAATATAAATAGCAACGAGTGTGTGAGCTAGGTCGATCTCTCTATGCTCCCTGCCGAGGTCGTGCACTGCATTTCTGAATATCCGCTACTATTTTCCTCTCTCCTTCTTCTCCTCCTTTTCCTCCTCCTCGGATCTACTTTCGGCCTGCCGAAACTCCGCATTCGATCAAAGACCCCCCCTGGTGGTACACGGAACTTGCACTCGCGTAAATATTGATAAGACACATACCACATACCGTATTATCTTATATTATCTTATATATTATTATAAATTAATTATTTAATTATATAAATTTAAAATGTATTACGTTATGATTATTACACAGAGATTATTATAAAACAGATTAGTGAACAGAGATTATTATAAAAAAAGATTAGTGAAATTTATTCTTTTCGAAACAATTATTTATAAAATTATCATGTCTACATATAATAAAACGTATATGAATTATCTATATTGAAACACGAGCCGAAATAACAGGTCACCGTCGATCTCCTTTGACATTTCTTTCTGGGAGATTAATTGAGAACGACGTCAGCGATTTTCCTAGAAAATTTTGATCCTCTTACATTACACAAAGCCTTTCACGTCCGCTTATATTTCAGTTTAACCGATATTCATGGTATTCTCAAGATAATCGAGCATATTTGCGCTTACAGTCGACGTGCGATATTCCATTGCAATTATTAGGCTGCAATCGAATATAGAATAACGTACCAAGAGCGAAATTTCTTTTCCTTGTCCTAGATTCTCGTAAAGACAACTTTTAAGGGTTTCAATCGGACGTAATATGCGTAATTATGAGCGCTGGGATCTTTTTTTCTTGGCCGCAGAAGCGATACTTTATGTCGCACGTGTACTTACTACACGCATCGTGACACGTAGGCGCGCTGCAGGCAGGACAACGAGAAACCATTTCTAAACATAGTCGGGACAAACCCAGCATTCCCGGCATCCGTCGTCGGCTAAAGAGAAAAAAGAAAAAAAAAAAAAGAAGAAAAAAATGAAAGTCAAACGTGCAAATCGAGAAACGCGAGCGCTCTTAGAGGGATGCGCGAGGCGGGAGCTAACGCGAAGGAAACCGCGCGCAGTTTTGTCTATACTTAGCTTGGGCTACTAATTCATAGGGACATCGAGTGTCAAATATTTCTTCTACGTCGTCGCGAGGGAGAAAAACCGGTGGTAATTTCACGAGGCGACGATTATATCAGATTATATTTAACAGTAATGCTCGCATTTTATTTTTGTGATGTCAGAGTTTAGAAGAAGGAAAAAAAGACAATGTCGTTCGGCGGAGAAATATTATAGGTCAGGGAGAATCGAGTTATCCGCACGGAGAGGAGACCTCGTTAGATAAAGCTGGCCTTGGATTTTTTCCCCTTTTTGTGAAATGTGTAATATATTGCGACGCGCGTCATACATATATGTATATATTGACTACGGGCAATATATATATATATATATATATATATATATATATATATATTGCCCGTAGTCAATCGTGAATAGTCCTCCTACACTTTTCACACGACGATCGCCTATTTAGATACATCCCCCATTATGCGTGTAATACAAGCGACGTGTCAGAACGTCACGCTCGAAAGCAGGAAACCGCGGTGTACACCTGGATATGTCGACGTTCGCAGCCAGTTCTGTGAAAATGTGCGCGTGTGTGCGGGAATTCGCACACACGCGCTGACGTGGCGCGATGACGAAACATCGCCATCGCGATGTTAAAGCCGGAGGATTTTCGGTAGAACAAACGCGCCCTTTAGCATTTGCGAGATAAATCGTTGATGGATTATCCAACGATTATTTCTCGTCCATTCGGCGGCATTTCTATTCGAGTGACATTTTAACGTCGCAAAGTTCTTCCGTGCCATTTGTCGAAGCTCGCGCCCGAATTCTTTTCTCCCATCGTGTCTTTCTTCTCTTAACGGGCGATTTGCCCGTTTCCGAGATAGCGGATCTCGACGCGGTTTTCTCGATTGACGCAACGATTCATTCCGTCTAACGGAAACTCGCGATGTTGATTCGCGATGCGCACAAAGACCGTCGGCAATTTAATTAAAACATTTATTTTCATTAACGGCCCAGTTTGCCTTTGACTGCAATTGCACGGCGTTGATAAAACAGATTACTGATTTTACAAAAGCGAGTGTTTCGCGAATGTATTTAATCGGAAATGTTTTAATCGGTAATGTTTTAATCGGAAAGTCTGAGTCTGGGAAGCTGAGAGAAAAATTTCTGGAATATCCTTATGAATAAACACTTGAAAATTAATTTTCATTGTTGGTATTATTTTTTTACGATTACTTGTGTTTATTGTCTTTTAATTATTTGACGGTAATATCGATCATGGAAACATCCAAGTATTGATTTGTCACACGTCACAGGTCAATATTCTCGTGAAAGCCGTACGGCTTAATTAACGATATTTCGGTCTCGTTAATTAGCTAAATGATTACCGCAGCTAGACATGGCAGTCATCGATGAATCAACACTATCCGTTTCGAACGATCGAGTTCATTAGAATAGTAAATCAGCAACCGATGCGGTAATGCGGTAATATGTCATAGAGCATACTGATTCCAATTAGAAGCTTCATTTCGATAATAAAGAGAAACTTACCCGCTTCGCTTCACGCGAGAACATTATTTACCTCGGAAAGAAAGGAAGCTGCAAACATAAATAAAATACGAAATACTTTTCAGATAGAGATGCAATTGAAATTTTAATCCATTAATTCGCTGGTATCAATTAACAGTTCACGAAATTACTGCCCTGCGAATCGTAGATCGGGAATTGAAACTATCGTAATTTCGATGAGATTAAATTTTCCCCCGATAAATAGGGAGATCATTTTGGAGCATAGCATTTCGCATATCGAAATTGCATTTGAAGAAATAGCTTTCGAATCGATCAGTTAGGTTTTAATATTAAAGAGTCTCGTTTTAAATGTTAAAGAGTTAAGTTGATCTCGTTTCGCTCCAGAGGACTATGCAAATTTTTGGATCGCGATGTTTCTGATACTGATATTGCAGTCAAAACCTGGGAGGGTCGATAAGCGTTAAGTAATGCGACTCAGCTGTAAGCATTAAGCAACGGCTTCCTCGTATCAGCTTTTGGGGCTTCCGATCAGTTTGACATGTCGAGCATGCTGTGACAATGTGACTTTTCGCTGCCAGATAAGATTCAATGTAATTGGCATGCAATCTGTACAATTTATTGCATCGCGATGTTACATAGATCATTTATTATTATATTTGCGATGTTATGTTACGTAGATAGAAGATTATTTTCTTGTAACATTAATCTACTTAATCAATTACAGATCGATTTCATTGTTCAAAAGCTCGCTAAATGCACATGCACAAAAAGAGTAATGAACTGTAATAATTTACCGATCAATTAGTGAATTTGCTTCGTTTAGACAATCCGTTCGCATTCGTAAATAATTCATATCCCGCGTGTTCATGGTTTTGAGGGTAATTTCGTGAGAATGCGATATATATTTCGTCAGCCGGGCTATTAATAGCGTTTACGTTTACTGGAAAGTATGCAACACGTATTTACTTATTGCGGGATAAAATTGGAGGCAGTGAGGAAGCCGCGCGGAATTCGTTGCACCGGCTAACGCCTCCTGCTCGTTTCCTCTCTCTCTCTCTCTCTTTTTTTTTCCTTCTTTTTCGTTAATTTTCTCCGGCTCCTTTCTATCCTCGGCATTGATTGATACTACGACGTTGCCAGGCAACGTCTCGAACCAGACTTGTTGTGTACACGCTAGTATAGAATTACGCGAGAGCGAGCCCGAACTCCCTTGGCAACGAGTTACGTTCCATTGTGCTGCATCATCAATCCTTTAATTCCATACGAGATGCCGGGTGAAATTTTTTTCAACGCTTCTGTTTGTGGAAGAAGGCCTAAGAAAGGCTTTGCGATTAGATTGAATCATGAAATATTCTGCGATAAGATCAAGCTGCAAAGAAATTGCAAAGAATTTATTTTACAGATATAAATATCACACCAATACGTTTGCAATTTAATATACATGGTTTTATGCATTTAATATATATTTTTATAAAGTATATCGATATATTATCATGCTAAGCATAATTTTTTATCTCCAATTTAAAAGGAAATTTTTTTGCTGTTGCCATTTTAATTTTTTAAAAATTTATCTTTAAAGGGGTGCGTAAAGAGTATCGGAAATATTTTGCACGATGTCAAAAGTAGAGTATCTCTGCGTTAAAGTTGGCAATAGAGGGTGGGTGCAGGATGTGCGACGATCGATTGCCAGCTGGCAAGGAATCACGTGACGGGGTGCGGTGTTGGTGACGTCACGAAACGACCGCCCCAAGACAACCCTCATGACAGGCTGCGACTGCTGATTCATTCATCCTAATTATTCAATCAAGTTTTGAGAGAAATACTTTCTCTTTTCTTCTATTGTATTAATTGTCGCTTAACGTAATTTATAATTAATCTTTTATATTCATATAGTAATTTTAAAAATTGTACGTAAAATGTTATTAGCGTTTTGATATATGACACTTTTGACTAAGCAATTGCAATCCTAGTTATTATTGTAACTATTGTTATTAACTATGTTTTATAGTACAATTTATTTTATGCTATTTAAAACAAAAATGATTAATTTTAATATAAATGAGTTTTTTTTAATTTTAATAACAAAGAACTTAATTATAGTTGCGAGTGGGCGTAATGAAAAGCTATCTAGTTACAAGTGCAAATTAGTGTAAACATTATAAATGAAGATATATTATTTCCTATATTTATTTCAATCTGCGTCATCCTTTTGTTTGTTGATAAACATTCAAAAAAATTACACTATACTTATATAATGCGATACCTAATTTACTTTTCTCATCAATCAATCCGTAACTTGATCTTGACAGCTCCTAATATCTTAATCTTAACCTTACATCACTCGATAGCTAAACTACCCCTATTCTATGAAGCCATATCGCTGCAGTCATGTACATTTATATGCAATTATAACCGGATGTTCCATTCATCTTTAAACGTTTCATGCTTGAACAATATTTACAAATGGATTTTCTGCTTAAGCAATATTTAAAATATCATTTTAAATCAATATTTGAAAAGTCCTCTTTAAAGGATTTAAAGAGCTGAATAATAAATATAATCCCCAGATTATATCCTGGCCATTTCCGAGATGTATGTAGCCGCTTAGAGCGAATTTTGGAGAACTGATTTTTCGAGGGCTTAACGTGGCCGTGCATATACAGCGATGATCTAAAACGAGAACAACCTACTTTCCATTCGAAATATCAGAGCTAAACTCGAAAAGCTTGGCCAAGTTCATAAGGGAGCATGTCGCCGGAATATCTAAAGTTACAACCGATCTTGAAAACGAGCTGTGATTTATATGCAGATTCCATTCCAAAAGTTTTCCGATATCACGGCGGTCTGTTTAACATGTATGAAGAAAAATCCCGCTTAAAAGTTTCGGCAA
This sequence comes from Pogonomyrmex barbatus, assembly GCF_055798465.1. Classification (NCBI taxonomy): domain Eukaryota; kingdom Metazoa; phylum Arthropoda; class Insecta; order Hymenoptera; family Formicidae; genus Pogonomyrmex; species Pogonomyrmex barbatus. The sequence goes on from NW_028297098.1 coordinate 830,983, forward strand.
TATTTATACCGATCGCCGTTTCTCTCTTGGATTGTTGCAGGTTTTCTGTCATGGGACAAGGACAGTTGTCACGTAGATCTGGAGAAGGAATTATTGGCCTTGGTAGCCCAAGCCCCCGAAGGCGAGGAAGCCAGAAACGGTAATTATCGTACGGCAAATATATATATTGATCTGATTCCTCTTATATTTGAGTATGTTACGTCTATATTATTATTATGTCATGTAATTTATTAATGAGCGATAAAATGAAATTTTTAGGCGAAAGGTTGATCCAATATGCTACCGAGAACCTCGTGACGGAGGTTCTCATTCATCCGCAAACGAATACGTTGCTACAGTGTATTCGCAATCTTCTTGCTAGCTTCACGAAACATCGGCACATCATACACGCTGGATACACATTCGGTGGCAATGGTTCCTGGATACTGCAGGTACTTACATTTCGGACGAACATACCTATTACACAAATATATATTGACTTGTAATTCCCGTGGAAACGAGATTTAAAACGTTAAATTAATAGTTATCTAGTAAAATGCCGGAAGTCAATTAGAAATCGACGATCAATCTCTGTTGTTCAGGATGGAACCTTCAGTCTCGCAGACTTTCTGGATGCGTTCAGTGAACATGAGGTGCAAAGAGTCCTTCGTGCCTACGAGAATAGCGTTACCGTAGATATACACTGTGCGGGTGTTGGTGATTGGACAACAAATCGATTATCTAAGGAAGCCTGTTGCAGGTGCGTATCTATTTCTTCACATCTTTGAACAATTTTTGTTCGACTAGACGCCGCACTATTTATCTTTTTAAACAAAAGCAAAAATTATATGATACTGTTACACCTGTTAAGAAAGATATTGACAATATCGACCGCAATCCCGATTTATCGATCGTGACAATCATCCGATCACGATAGATGGCACATGGTACGTTTTCACGGTGGCGGTGTGTCTCAAAGCGCTTGTACTACACGTGTTTTCATACTTTCTTTTAGGAAGGCAAAAAAGGTGTGAACATCTAAGCAAAAAATTGCGCGGCGTTTTTTCAAAGGGCGCACCTGCGAATTTTTAAAATGCTATAACTTTTTAAAAAATAGACGTAGAGACATGGGACAAAGACGAATCTTCTTCATTTTGCATTCCGTAAATGTTTATGTTGAATATATATATTCTTATCATGGCACATATATATCATGTGTATATACAGGATGTCATGGAGTATGCCAAAATAAAATATAAAATATTTCGCAAATTAATGATTTTTTGACAATTGTATCTCAATACTTTTTTTTTCCAAAATAAATAGAGGAATCATGCTGCGTAACAAAAAATATATAATTCCATTAAAAAAAAAAAATAGCGACCGTTACGCAACGGCCATTTTATGTGTAATGTAATAGGACGTTACATGCAAGAAGTTGACAAAAATTATTTTTAGACACAGATAATATATTGCATGATATTTCTCTCTTAGATATTCCACGTCCTTGTGTGATCCGCAGATCTTGCAGAGTCAGAGTGAATCCCGACGATGTTCTCACAGCTGGCGTACCGGCCATCATGAGTTTTACGAATTACATCGGACAGTATCTCGTACCGCAAACACTGGACCAGCTAATGGAACCGTCCGACGTCGTTGGGAACATTAGATTTAGCCATCCAACTTTATACGTCTTCCCCGGTGGGCAAGGTGACGCCGCGCTTTTCGGTATAAACGGCTTCAACATGCTCGTCGACGGCGGTTTCGCCAGGAAAGCGTGCTTCTGGGACTTCACCAGGCATCTGGACCGATTGGATGCTGTTCTAGTCACTAGGATAAATAATAGCAACATCGGCGGCATGTTCAGCGTTCTTCGTAAGAAGAAGGAGATGCATGTCTATCCTCAAATCGGCCATTTCTTCTGTAACTTAGTCGTAAGTAATTTGTCGTTGTTCTAATATTTATTTTTCAATATTTATAATAATAATTAAATTAAAATATAAATATTTCTTTAATAATCGTTTACATACCGCGACATTTTCTCAACTACAAAAATATATGCAATGCAGGAAAGAAGACAATCAAATTCACCCGATGGCGATAAGGATATCGATCCGCTCATACTCAATTTGACTGACATCGGTCAAGAGATGGTGATCAATCTTCGACATATAAATCTCCGCGCTCATCCTTGCTACAGAGATCCCGATCCGATTAACCTTTATCACAAAGTGGGCCATGGTACACTAGACATGTACGTGCTCAGTCCGAGCAAGGATAGTCGTGAGGTGCGTGAGTTCCTAGCGAAGTGGCACGCATCGGACTCAAAGCTGTTTGCAGGTTCTCACAAGAAGGATTCGAACAATCTCACATTCCCGATCCAAAATCTCGTGTCGATATGCGCACTTTTAGTTTGGCAGCCGGCCAATCCTGAAGACAATATCACCCGAATTCTTTTCCCTGGTAGCACACCGCAGCACAAGATTTTCGAAGGTTTTGAACGACTTAAACATCTAGACTTTCTGAAGCATCCAGTATGTTCAGCAAAGTCGCTATCACCATCAACATCCCTAGCGATGCTTAGACCGGCCAAGCAGAAACTCAGTCTTATCGAGAAGGAGCCCAAGAAAGTTTCAGAGCCAAAGAAAGAAAAGAGAGAACCATCAGAGCCCAAGACTGCGGACGAGGTTGTATCCAAGAGTACTCCTCAGTCGACACCGATTACACCGACAAGTAAGCCCAAGACCGAGATGAAAACAAAGAAAGTCATAGAAAATAAAAAGCTCGAGACCGAGACGAAGGAGAAGAAGATTGAGAAAGAACTGAAAGAGGTAAAGAAGGAATCGAAGAAAGAACCAGTTAAAGTGGAGAAGCCCGAAAAACGGGAGGACGATGTTAAAAAGACTGATTTAATCAAATCGGAAGCTGAGAAGACAATTAAAGAAACTAAGGAACCTAAAGAACCTAAGGAACCTAAGGAACCTAAGGAACTTAAGGAACCTAAGGAACTTAAGGAACCTAAGGAACCAAAAGAATCTAAGGAACCTAAGGAACCAAAACCTAAGCCCGAGCCAAAGAAGAAAGAACCGAAAGAAAGCAAAGTTGCGGCGAAGATTGAAATGAAGAAGAGTGAAGTAACGTCGAAGCCGAAGCCGATCGAAAAGAAAATCAAACCTTCCGGTGCGGAGAAAAAAGATGCCGTGAAGTCGTCCCCGACTACCCCGAAGAAAATTTTGAACGGTGCCGCAACGAAGACGGAGATATCAAAGACTGTGTCGAAGGCAAAACCGGCGGCCAAAGTCACTCCAAGTCTTCCAGCCAAGAGCGCCAAAGAAGCCAATAACAGGAAGGTGGTGGAGCAGAAGAAATCGGAAATCGAGAAATCCGCCGTAAAGGATACCACGCCCATCGTCAAGGTGTCCGCGAAGCCTAAACCGATGGATAGAAAACCGATCAGCCGTCGTACGAAACCGGTCAGCCCCAGCAAAGCCCGTATGCCAGGCAGTCCAGCGAAATCTACTCGCAGCACTCCAACTGCTTCTGTAAAGTCGGACAAAGATGGCATTATTCGTAAAGCAAAGGGTGACAAAGGCACTACCGATTCGTCCACGGTTTCCACTCCATCCGGCATAGAACCAGAGGTCATAAAACCAATTGATAAAAGCTTAATCGAGCAATCTGAAGATATATCACTGGATTCTATAGAGAGTAAAGTGCTGGCCGATCTTAAAGAAGAGCGAGAGGTAGTCGAGGAGATTGAAGCCGTTTTACAGAAAGCAGAGAGAATCGAGGAGATCCGAAAGGACGATCGTTTTGAGGGTGATGATGAAATTACAGCTGAGGCTACTGATAAAAAGGAAGAAGACATCACGGAGGAAGACGTCACCGCCGAGATCGAAGATGTGCCTAAGAAGGAAGGGTCCAGAAAAGAGAGCCAAGAATTAACTGAGGAAGACGAGTATCTTATTGTGGAGAAGGAAGAGGTTTATACCGAGGATTCTGCTCAAAGTGGCGAAGGCGAACAAAAACACGTTCTCGACGAAGCCCAGTCAGAAAAAGTAAAGATTGCGAAAGATGTGGAAACGATGAAGGAAAAAGGCGAGAAGGAAGAACCTGAAGAGAAAGGGAAGGATGATAGTCCGGAAAAGAAGATAGAAAAGGCTAAAGGCGAAAAAGAAATTGCTGAAATATCCTCAGAACATAAGGAGCAATTACAGGAAGAAGTGAAAGAGATAATAGCTTCCGCAGCTGAAATTGTACAGAAAGCCGAAGAGAAAGATGACTCTGGTAAGAAGGACAGTGAGGATGTTACAAAGGAGGCATCGAGTCTCAGTCCGGATAAATTGGATTCATCGGAGAAAAAGACGACCGATACGGACATAAAACCGGACGTCGATCAGAAAGAGAATATTGTCGAAAAGATGGAAGAATCTCAGGAACGAATCTCGACAATCGAATCAGGAGCCACTACAACTGCTCCAACTTTGCCTGAAGACGAACGAATACCATTGGACGAAATAAAGGAGGACATTGATGAGAAACATGTTATTGAAGAAGTAAAGGAGAAGGATGCGCCTGCAAAGCTGAAGAAGGAAGTCGTTCCGGAAACTATTCCCGCGGTCGTTAAGCCAGATGTCAAGGTATTCGACGTTCGTCAAACGATGACCAATCTGCAAAGAGATATCGTTAAAACGCCCGATGAGGTCGCCGATCTTCCGGTTCATGAAGAAGTCGATCCAAAGCTCTACAGAATGGAAGATTTTGAGAAGGGGAAAGAGGAAAAGCCATCACCAACTCCGCAGGAAGGTAAAGAACTGCCTACTCCGCCCGCGAAAGAGCAGAAGGGTGTCTTCAGCTTTTTCGGCAAGGTAGCGGATAAATTCGAAAAAGGTATCGATAAACTGACTAAAAAGACAAAGAAGGATTCCGAGAAGGATTCCGATGAAAAATCTTCCTCCAAATCCAGTTCTCCCAAAGAACCAAAAGTCCAAGAGAAGACATTTTTGGAAGATGTTGATATGGAGAAAATGTTCCCTAAAATTGGAAAACCTGTCGACAAACCTGTCGACAAATTTGAAACTTTCGAAGAAGCGAAGCCGACGATCACGGATGTGAAAGTGGCTACGATTAAAGAAACTACAGCGTTTATACAGGAAGAGATATTGGATGCACAGAGAAAGAGTGTGCCAGATATTGAAGAGAAAGTTCCAACCGACAAATTGGATGAACTTAAGAAAGCAGAAACTAAAATTGAGGAATCGATTCTTGCGAAAGATGTTGAAAGATTGCCAGTCGTCATTTCTCCAGTAAAGCCAATCGAAGAGGAAATTGCGAAGGAAATTGAACTTTTGAAGGAAGAAGATATTGGAGAGGATGCAGAAGAGGTAAAAGCTCTTTTGGAAGAAGCCTCGAAAAAGTTTAAAACTGTAAAAGACAGTTTAAGAGATTCGTTAGAATCTTTGGAGGATAAAATTAAAGAGGAGGAGATAGCCGAGGTGCATGAAATGCCATCCGACCTGAAAGATACAGTGAAGAGTACCTTAGCAGGAGTAGTTGAGAAATTAGAAGAGATAAAGCCGCACATTGAAGACCATTTGCCGGACATAAAGGAACCGGAGAAAGTCAAGTTTGACATACCAAAGGATGAAGAATTTGAAGAGGAATACGAAGAAGAACCAGAAGGACCATATAGAGATATGAAGGAAGCTATGAGGGATGTTGGAGAAGTCCTTGCCGGTACTGCTGGAATTGATATTGAAGATAAACCTAAAGACGTCATAGAAATCGTGAAGAAAGTCGCCGAGGTTCTCAGAGAAGACGATTTTCTTTCCGAAAAGTCATTATTTGATCAAGCTCCTAAGGAAGAAGAGATATCACCGATTTCGACGGACAGAAAACCATCGAAAGAAGAGATCTTACCGATTTCGACGGACAGAAAACCATCGAAAGAAGAAATCTCCCCAATTTCGATAGAAAGAAAGCCTTCTATACCTAGTGAAAAAATATCTCCGGAACAGATCGCTATATTAGAAGAGAAAGAAACTAAACTCGCGCACGAAGACGTGATACCAAAGCAGGTCGGTATCACCGAAGAATTCCCGGTTCACGAAGAGGTCGAAGAACTTATCGAAAAGCCCGACAAACTTTTGTCACTGTACGAGAAACCTGGTGCTATTGAAGTAAAAGAAGAGCCTTGTACGAAAGTGATAAAAGACAAAAAAGACATAATAACATCGCCAGTGAAAGATGTAGCGAAGGATAAACAAGGCGCGCAAAAGATTTGTGCAGAGATGTTAAAGGATGATCAACATGTTTGCGAGAAATCGGTCGATGATGATATGTCTCGGTTTGACGTGATGCAAGCCGGTGTCGAGAGCGTATGCGTGAAGAAACTTGCGAAAGAGCCATCTTTCGAGGGGAAGGCGGAGGACGAGATAGAGGAGCCTGTGATTGGTTTCGAACAAAAAGTTTCGCCGGCGAAAGCGGAAATAGTGATGGTGACTCCTGGTTCTACGCCAACATCGCCAAAGTTTGTCGCGGACAAGATATACGATGAAGGATTAGAGATTGGTGGTTTTCGAGAATCTCCCAAGCTGCCCGAAGATGTCAAGCAAGTTCTCAGCAAGGAAGTACCCGTCGAAGAAATAATCGAAGAATTGATTATCACAAAAAAGAAGAAAATTACTATTGAAGTGATTGAATACATCATTGTAGTGAAACGCATTCCGAGAGAACGTGTGATTTACATTATTGAAGAAATTATCATGAAGAAAGGACTTTCCAAGGAAAGCGTGGTCGATGATCTTGAGATTTTGAGACTAAAGGAATCTATCACGTCTGAGAAGAGAATGGAGATTGAGGAATATATTATCAATGAATATATTATCAAGGGAAAGCGAATTACTATAGAAGTGGTCGAGGAAATCTCAATTAAAAAAGTTGTGCCTAAAAAAATTGTCATTGAAATCATTGAAGAGATCATTATCAAGAGAAAGATCGCTAAGCACATGGTATTGGACGTTCCTGAACAAGTGTTATCCGAAATAATTAAAGAAGAACCAGCAAAAGAATCGCCGGAGGAACAGATAGCATCGAAAGATATAACTGCAAAACGAGAGTCAATTGCTGAAATTCCTGAAACTCTAATCGAAGAGAAAGATTTGTCTAAGAAGCAAACAGAAATCGAGGAATTTATTGTCAATGAGTATGTTACTAAGGGGAAAAAAATCACCGCATCGACAATCGATGAAATTTCTGCAAAGAAGACCGTGCCCAAACAAATTCTTATCGAAATTATCGAAGAGATTATTATTAAAAAAAAGATTCCCAGGGATACGGTACTTGATATAACGGAGAAAGAATTATTAGAAATATCCAAAAAAACACCTGAGGATGAAAAAGAAAAATCAACTATTGAAGCTCCTAGCATAAAGATTCCGGAAATTGAAGAATCGATAACTTCGCAAGAAAGAGCAGAAGTTGAAGAATACATTATTAATGAATATGTTACTAAGGGAAGTAACATTAATATTAAAACACTTGAAGAAATCTGTAGTAAAAAGAAAATGCCTAAGAAAATGATTATCGAGATTATAGAAGAAATTATCATTAAAAGAAAAATGCCGAGGCACGTATTACTTAGCATAACTGAAGATGAATTATCGCGCATTGTCGAGGAGGAAATCTCAGAAGAACAAGTTTTGGCTGAGAAAAGAAAATCGATCTCTGAAGTATCCAGCACTGAAGAGAAAAAAAGTCCAATTGAGTTAAAAGAGGGCAAGAGGGACATTGGGCAAGAAATGAGTACTGAAGAAGAATTATCGGCTGCATCTGAAGAGGAAGACATCGAGAAGGAAGTGGATGGATTTGTCAGCATACCAAGGATTTCTGATGCAACTGATGCAAAAAAGAAATCGATCCCAGAGATTTCGCCTCTGGTTGCGAAAGAACATGAGAAAGATGTGATTGATGATTTCGAAGCTGTCGAACAGGAATATAAAGTGCGAGATATACCAATCACATCTCCTGAAAAAGCGGATGAAATGAAAGAAAAGGAAGATGTTGAAGAAACCGCAGAAGATACTGTGAGTGAAGTGATCGAGGCAGACGAAAAGTTTGTGCAAGAAACCAAGGGAAAAGTGGGGAAAGAGGAGCCTCAGATCACGAAAGACACTAAACCCGCTGATGAGAAACGAGAACCTGAAGAACCAGAAGCGTCTGACATATCAGATATCGTTGATACTACCGAGAAATACTTGGATGAGGCTAAGGAAAAGACAGATGACATTCTTTTGAAAGAGACTGCGAAATTGCCATTAGTATCCGAGAAGCCGGAGAAATCCTTAATTGAAGAATCAAGTAAGGAAATATCGAAAGATCTCTCTGATAAACATCCATCAATGGATATATCAGAAACTATTATTAAATCAACCACGCCAAGTCCAAAGGCAATTGATGAGAAGGTAGAGATGAAAGAAATTGAACTTGCGATCAAAGAAAAAGAAAAAGAAGAACCACAACTTGCAACAAAAGACGATAAATCAAAACCAACAAGTCCAAGTAAAAGTGAAACATTGAAAGATATCGCGTATCCTATTGAAAAAGTTTCTGAAGAAGTAAAGTCAGAAACGAAACTTGCAGATGCAACAGGCTTTACACAAGAGCCGAAAGTAGATCTATTTGATGACGATAAGAAACCTAAATTATTAGATACTACAGAGATGAAGGAAACTTCAGTAATTAAAGAAGAGAAAAGTCCTCAAGAAAAATTATCAACAAGTATACCTCCAAAAATTGACGATGGCACTGTCAAAAGGATGCTGGTTACAGCATGCAGCGAGGATGGCAGAGAAGAAATAGAAATTTGTCCAACCGGCAGTATAATCTTCACAAAGACCATCACTCCGGACGATTCTCTTAAGGACGCATCTATTAAATCTACACCGGATAAAGATTCTTTACTTATAGATAAAGATTCGCACTCGGGTGTGAGCACTCCGGAGAAAGATAGTATTTCCGAAAAGTCTATACTGGAAAGCAAGGATAAAGTCACTCCGGAAGACAGCTTAGAAAAATCACCCGTTGGTCCTCGCGATTCACAAGATCTTGAAGATAGTTTAGAAAAATCGGAATTGCATAAACTAATGTCTGAGAAATTGGAAGATGTTACAAAGCCGAAATCACCCGAGGAGAAAGAAGATTTGAAAGTGTCGGATAAAATTATAGAAAAAGATAAATCAAAGGAAGAACCTAAGGAAGAACAAAAAGAACCGATAGCTACCGCAGAAGAAATTAAGAAAATCAAATCTCCGATTGAAGAAAAGATCGAGAAACCTAGTTCTCCTATTGAAAAAATCGAGAAATCACGATCTCCTTCACCGCTTGAAATGAAACACGAAGATATACAGAAGCCAGAATCATCTTTTGATAAGAAATCTCCAGTAGAATCAGCTGAGAAACCGACACTTCCAATCGAGAAGGTGCTTCCAGAATCTAAAAAAGAAGGAACGATCGGTCTTCCGAAAACACCTGAATCGCTTCATTCAGAGGACGTTTCACCAGCCGAAACAATTTTCTCGAAGTCACCTACAGATAAACCTGAAATGCATTTTGCTAAGGCACCTATTAGTGAAGAAGATATTGCTGCCGAAGAAATCATTAAAAAATTACCTGAACCCGTTAGAGAAATTAAACCAGACGTAGACAAAGAATTACCGATATCTTTAGAGAAATCAAAAGAATTGGACGATAAAATTGCCACAGATGTTAAACAATTAGAGAAACTAGAAGAGAAAGAACCAGTGGATAAACCCATGAGTATTGCTAGTGAACAATCCGAGCAGGATATTAAATTTCTCGATAAGTCCCTTAGTATTCTAAGTGATAAAGCTGATGAAAAAGAAACTGATAAACCGAAATCGCCTAGTGTCTGTGTTGAGAAGGAAACGATAAGTGAGAAATTGCCTATTTTCGAGAGTGAACATTACGATGAACAGGGACCAATTGACAGAGCTAGATCTCCAAGTGCGATCAGCGATAAATCCGATGAAAAGAAGGAGGCCGAACGTTCGAAGTCACCGAGCATAGCCGCGGATAAGCCGGACCTTCAAGATGTAACGGAGAGTTATTTAGAAAAACCAAAATCCCCTATTTTTGATAGGCCAGATTCGCCTAAAGCTATTGATAAGACTGAAGAACCACATGATAAAGATAGATCTCCCAGTGTAGCTAGTGATAAATCAGATAGCAAAAAAGTAAGTGACCGTTCTAGATCACCGAGCATTTCTGTAGAAAAAATAGATTCCAAAGATATGGATTTACCAATCGAGAGAACCCGATCGCCTAGTGTCACAAGCGTTAAAGATGACAAATCAGAACAGCTTCCAGTGTCGAAATCATCCGATGATAAAGCCGAAGTACTAAAGGACACGTTAAAATCTTCGAAACTTGATGAAGACAAAGCAGACTTGAAAGATGCAACGCAACCATCAGACAAATCCCGATCACCGAGTGTTGCGAGTGCTATTAGCGAATCTAAAGAATCAGAACGCTCAAAGTCACCGAGTATTGTTGATGAAAAGCTAGACTCGAAGAACGTTGCGGAACAACCGCTTGATAAATCACGATCACCGAGCATAAGTGTTACGGGAGAGCAAATAGATGCGCCTCTTGATAAATCTAGATCGCCCAGTGTGGTGAGTACGACGAGTACACAAAAGGAATTGGCGGATCGTTCAAAGTCACCCAGTATTGCGGGCGAAAAACCGGATATGAAAGATATGTCGGAAATGCCAACGGAGAAGTCAAGATCTCCAAGTGTTATTAGCGTTACAACTGAGCAAAAGGAGGAACCTACTGATCGTTCGAAATCACCCAGTGTTGCCGGTGAAAAACCGGATATGAAAGATGTGTCGGAAATGCCAACGGAGAAGTCAACATCTCCAAGTGTCATTAGCGTTACGACTGAGCAAAAGGAGGAACCTACTGATCGTTCGAAATCACCCAGTATTGTCGGTGAAAAACCGGATATGAAAGATGTGTCGGAAATGCCAACGGAGAAGTCAACATCTCCAAGTGTCATTAGCGTTACGACTGAGCAAAAGGAGGAACCTATTGATCGTTCGAAATCACCCAGCGTCGCCGATGAAAAACCGGATATGAAAGATGTGTCGAAAATGCCAACGGAGAAGTCAACATCTCCAAGTGTCATTAGCGTTATGACTGAGCAAAAGGAGGAACCTACTGATCGTTCGAAATCACCCAGTGTTGTCGATGAAAAACCGGATATGAAAGATGTGTCAAAAATGCCATCGGAGAAGTCAACATCTCCAAGTGTCATTAGCGTTACGACTGAGCAAAAGGAGGAACCTACTGATCGTTCGAAATCACCCAGTGTTGCCGGTGAAAAACCGGATATGAAAGATGTGTCGGAAATGCCAACGGAAAAGTCAAGATCTCCAAGTGTCATTAGCGTTACGACTGAGCAAAAGGAGGAACCTACTGATCGTTCGAAATCACCCAGTGTTGCCGGTGAAAAACCGGATATGAAAGATATGTCGGAAATGCCAACGGAGAAGTCAACATCTCCAAGTGCCATTAGTGTTACGACTGAACAAAAGGAGGAACCTACTGATCGTATGAAATCACCCAGTGTTGCCGGTGAAAAACCGGATATGAAAGATGTGTCGGAAATGGCAACGGAAAAGTCAAGATCTCCAAGTGTCATTAGCGTTACGACTGAGCAAAAGGAGGAACCTACTGATCGTTCGAAATCACCCAGTGTTGCCGGTGAAAAACCGGATATGAAAGATGTGTCGGAAATGCCAACGGAAAAGTCAAGATCTCCAAGTGTCATTAGCGTTACGACTGAGCAAAAGGAGGAACCTACTGATCGTTCGAAATCACCCAGTGTTGCCGGTGAAAAACCGGATATGAAAGATGTGTCGGAAATGCCAACGGAGAAGTCAACATCTCCAAGTGCCATTAGCGTTACGACTGAGCAAAAGGAGGAACCTGCTGATCGTTTGAAATCACCCAGTGTTGCCGGTGAAAAACCGGATATGAAAGATGTGTCGAAAATGCCAACGGAGAAGTCAACATCTCCAAGTGCCATTAGCGTTACGACTGAGCAAAAGGAGGAACCTGCTGATTGTTCGAAATCACCCAGTGTTGCTGGTGAAAAACCGGATATGAAAGATGCGTCGGAAATGCCAACGGAGAAGTCAACATCTCCCAGTGTCATTAGTGTTACGACTGAACAAAAGGAGGAACCTGCTGATCGTTCGAAATCATCCAGTGTCGCCGATGAAAAACCGGATATGAAAGATGTGTCGGAAACACCGATGGAAAAGTCGAGATCTCCGAGTGTCGTTAGTGCTACGACCGAACAAAAAGAACCAATTGATCGCTCAAAGTCTCCGAGTATTGCAGGAGAAAAGATAGATTTGAAAGACGTTGCAGAACCTGCGGATTATTCAAAATCGCCAAGTGTAACTGGAGAAAAGCCAGACTTAAAAGATGTCACTGCAGAAAAATCAAGATCTCCTAGCATTACAGGAGAACAGAAGGAATCGCTTGACCGTTCTAAATCTCCAAGTAGTATCGGTGAGAAGCCAGATTTGAAGGACGTCACGGAACAACCAGATGAAAAATTAAGGTCACCTAGCTCGATGAGTGTTACGAGTGATGTAAAGGAACCTGGAGATCGGTCGAAATCGCCAAGCATTGTTGGAGATAAGCCTGATCTAATGGAAGTTATAGAACATTTGTCGATAGATAAACCTACATCACCTAGCATTACGTCTGATCAGAAAGAACCCGTGGAAAAAGCAAAATCGCCAATAGCTTTGGATAAAAAAGAAGAATTCGACAGGAGCAAATCTCCCAGCATAGCTAGCGAAGGGGCGAAATCAACTGTTACTTCCAAACCATCCAGTGTTGCTGGAGATGTGGCGGATTTGAAAGACGTATCAGAACCAGTTGACAAATCCGGATCGCCCAGTGTAATAAGTACGACAGGTGATCAAAAAGAATCGGTTGAAAAACCGATATCTCCTGTAATTCCTCATAAACCAGAGGAACCGCATGACAGTAAATCTCCAAGCGTGGCAAGTGAAAAGTCTGACGAAAAGAAATCTGTCGATGGCTCGAGAGCGACCAGCGTTACAGATGAAAAGCCAGATTTTAAAGACGTGATGGAACCACCAGCTGATAAGTCCAGATCATCAAGTGTTGCAAGCGAGAAAGCGGAATCACTTGGAAAAACGACATCTGCTGTCTCTGACAAATTGGATCCACCTGTTGATCGAAGCAAATCTCCCAGTATCGCTAGCGATAAATCAGACGACAAGGATGACAAGATAAGCGTCAAAGATCATTATGAAAGTGCTGGCGATAAATCACCGATTTTTGCCGATGTGAAAATGCCACATGAAAAAGATGTCGAGGAGAAGCCTTCAACGATTTTGGGAAAAATGGACATGAAATCAGATGATATTATGCCGCACGATACATCGTTGTTGACAAGCATTGTTCTCGATAAACCTTTGGATAAGCAACCAACGGAGAAAATAGATATTGAAGGATTAAAAACGACGAGTGAATTGGATTTTGTTGATAAGACAAGATCGTTAAGCATTATCAGCGACAAAACAGAACCGAAGTCACCGTCCGATGTCTCAAAATCACCGAGTTTAGTCGATGACAAGTACGAGCAGAAGGACAAGTCCAGATCGTCCAGTGTTGCCAGCGAGAGACTTGATGATAGTGACATCAAGATTTTACAGACATCAGAAACGAAGGGAGAAGGCTCAATTTCGCCGAGTTTGGATACTGGAAAAATTTCGAAGGACGAATCTGCTAAATCGTCGCGAGCCAGTTCGTCAGTGGACAAAACTCCGAAAGATAAATCACGTTCGCAAAGCGTCTTTGACGTTGGTGAGAAAACACCGGCCAGTAGAACAGATAGTTTACTCGAGGACAAGCCGCCAGAGAAATTGCTTCCTCAGGAAGAAAAGGATACTTTCATTCCACATCTTGATACGGAGAAACCGTTTGACGAAAAAGACGAATGTAAGAAGGATAGTAAGAGTCCTATAACTTCTCCCGAAACAATAGAGAAACAAATGCAGAAGATCCGCGAGAAACGATTTGCTGATTTCAAAGAACCGGATCTCACGCAACCAAGTAAAAAGGCCATAGAGAAATCGACTGATGAGGAAGAAGATGTTGTTAAAGTGACAGTTGAGAAGACGGCGGAAATCGAGAAATACATCTTAGAAGAGTTCATTATGAGAAAAAGAAAAATCAGTTTGACAGTGATCGAGAGATTGGTCATGACATATTCGGTGCCTCAGTTCGTAGTGATGGAAATAATAGAGGACATTATTAGTCGGCAAAATGTATCCAGGAGCGCGGTATTTGACTTCGTTGAGAGCGAGTCGTCCGACTCTCAATACGATATAAAACCAGAATCGGAAGCGCTGGCGCCGCAAGAGAAAACGGAGATAGAAGAATACATCATTCGAGAGTTCATTGCAAAAAATAAGAAAATCACGCCGGAAATCTTGGAAGAAATAATTGTTCTGAAATCTGTGCCGCGGTACGTCCTTATTACAATTATCGAAGAGATTATTGTAATGAGAAAGATATCTAGAAACACCGTGATCGAAGGCGATCTAGGAGAATTCGGAGATACGAGTCTAGATATTTCTGAAAAAGGAGAGAAACCGTTCACGCCAAGTATGGATTTAGAAAGGACTGATGTTACTCGGGAGTACGTCAAGGATCACGAGAAACCAGGCGACACTATGAGGGGCGAAAGTCAGAATGGCAAGACATCTCCTGTGGGAAGCGGTCAACATGGCAGAGCGCTTTCTGCCAGTCCCAGCCTGAGTCCGGAGCCTATTCCTTCCGACAAATCGACGCAGGACAGTCCAGCTCGGTCAGAGCCGCATATTGACGAGGAGATCTTGATATCGGAAGAGAAGCGTATGGAAATTGAGAGGCTCTTGGAAGAGGAATATATAAAGAAAGGAAAGAAAATCACGGAGGCGATATTCGAGGAGATACTCGTCCGGACTTCTCTGCCTAAATATATCATCTTGGAGATCGTGGAGGAGATTATAGTCAAGAGGAAGATCCCGAGAGAATCTGTAATCGATGAGGAGATTTATCACGAGGGAGAAGATTATGATAAGGCAGTATATCGTTACGAGGAAACAGCCGATTACGAACTACCGCACGATGCAAGGAAATCTTCAGTCGAGTACAGAATGGAAATGTATCCGGAATCCGGTGAACGACAGTTGGACAAGCCTGATTATCCGGCGGAATACGAGAGCCAGTTCCATAAGGCCTTCGTCGGCGGCATGACGGAGATGCGGACGACGCACATAACCACGCTGTCCGGGAAATCGACTCCGGAATTTGCTACGCAGGAAACGACTTCCGTATCTGGAATCGAATCGACCGGCAAAGCATCCGGCAAATTACCGGAGTCCACAACTCTGACCACAACTCACATAACAAAAACAGATGTGGAAGACACGAAGCCTGTGCAATCTGCGCAAACTGTCATATTGAGAGAAAGCAAGATCGCGGAAACTGTCGATAAAGGCGAACCAACGGAGACTACGACAGTTACGCAGGTAGTGAAACATGAAATCGGCAAGAGTGGAGAGCCGGAAATTACGTCCGATGACCTAAAAAAATCCGAATTAGATATATCTGATGATCGTGCCGAATCGGATGGCGATGTGATCGTGGTTAAAAAGATAATTAAACGCGAGATAATTGAAGGGGAAGAACCCGAAAAATCAATTGAAATCACGAAAGAAGTTGAAGAAGTCAAATCACAAGAAATAGCGAAAGAAGTTAAACGGTCAAGTGTCGAACAAGAGAAACCCGAAGCGATTACCAATATTATCAAACGGGAAATTGTAGAACATGACGAGCCGGAAGTGATCACTAAAGTTGTCAAACGTGAAATTATTGAGCAGGATGAACCTGAAATTATTACGAAGACAATTAGACGTGAGATCGTCGTTCCTGATGAAGAGATAAGCGACTCGAAGGAAGATTCCGGCGAATATGTGAAAACGATTACGACGAAAACAACGAGAACGATCGTGACAGAGGAATTACCGGAGACCGAATTAACGCAGATTGATCCTTCGAAAATTTATACGGATCCTACCTCAGGTACAACTTACAAGGTTATAAGTGACGAAGATGCATCTGATGCGACAGGTAGTGCCGATGTCAAGCGAATTGTAACAACGGTAACCACGATCACCGGTCCAGATGGCAAAGTCATCACGAAGAAAGACGTCAAAGAGAGCACAGACACTGTGGCCAGCGAGGAATTATTGGACAAACTGATAGACTCCAGTAAAAGTACGACGGAAACCAAACCCGCGGAAAAGATAATCAAGGAAACAATCACGACTGTGACGTCAGGCACTTCGACGCCCGACGTAAAAGCCTTCTACGACTCTGGCAAATCGACACCTGATCTCAAACAAGAGGATAAACTCGAGGCTAAAGATGTAGATAAATCTGAGCATCCGGTATCTCCTTTGATACGAGAACTTATATCTGATGAGAAGAGTTATTCAGGCAAGTCCTCGCCAGACATATCGTTGCCCAAGGATATCGTCTTCAGTGGTTCAACCGGCAAATCTACACCGGAGGTTCCCATGTCGCCGTTGATTAGGGACGGCGCTGTGGTCCAACCTCACGTATCAGGTAGATCAACGCCCGATAGAAAATCCGATGGTCGATCGTCAACGTGCACACCGGAAGGGTTCAGATCGGGCGAGATGATCCGAACTATTGTCACGACTACGAAGACGATATCCGATGAGGGCGAGATAGTGACGACTACTAGGGAGGTCACGGAGACGACGAATGAAAAGGGCGAGACGGTCGTGCTGGCGGAGAAGACCGACGTGAAGGTGGACGAACGTCTGCCGAGCAAGGACGCCGCGGAGAGTGCGATCAGTAACATCATCGGCAGCATCAAATCCTCAGAATTGCAACGTAGCGACAGTCCGGGATCCGATGACGCGACTAGCGAAAAAGATCGCGATCCGATCAGCCCGTCGAGCGAGCACAGCAGTGTACGTAGCAAAGCCATGACACAACCCTGGGGTAGCAGCGAGGAGCGGCAGATCTATTCCGATGACGAGCCACCTACCTCGCCTCTCTCTTCGGTCTCCCAAGTCGGATATTCGCCACAAGCGACACGTCGCTACGACGAGTCGGCCCCCGGCGAGGAAGAGGAACAGAAACAGATCGAATTTTCGGCGGCCGCGATGAGCAGCAGCTTCTACGGTGAGTTGCCGGCGGTGCCGCCACAGATCTCCGCCATGAAGACCTTCCACGGCGAGACCGGTATGCAAAAGAGTAGCGATCCCATTTCTATTCATAGCCGATTTACAGTTGAGAAGGAACCCGTCGGCAGTTATGGCGAGAAGCCGGATGCAAAGAAATATGTTGACGAAGCCGACCTCGACTTCGACAAAGCTTTGATGGAGCACAAGGACGTGAAGGAAGCTGGAGGCGGGGCCTTTAGCAGTGGAATAGCACCTAGATACACAAATGGCAGTCTTCGACATGAAACAGCCGACGAGAAAGATCATCCGTCATCTTCGGTCCGGGATGATACTAAGGATGAATCGAAAGGTGACTCGAAGAAAGATCCCTTGGAAGGATGGGGAACTCCTCTAGGTCTGCCATCTCCTAAGCCTCCCAAAAAGTTTAATCTAAAAAGCTCTGCTCAAATGCCATCATGTTCAAGCGAAACGACTTCCGATACTTTGAACTTCGACGTTATGAAAGATTGGGGAGAACCTCTTAGATTGCCCTCTCCCGCGCCGGTGACTAATGAAATGTCAAATAAAGGAACACCCGGTACACCAAGGAAGGAACGAAAGCAAGCGAGAAAAGTCCAATCGGAGAATATTAAGAATAAGAAACGCTCGGAAAGTCCCGGTAAAAACGAGAAGAAGATGAAGGATTCAAAAAATAAAGTCCAATCGGTTTATATGGACCTGGCATATGTGCCCCATCATGGAAATTCGTACTACACTTCTTTGGAATTTTTCAAGAGAGTGCGAGCGAGATATTACGTTTTCAGTGGAACTGAGCCCAGCCGAGAAGTCTACGACGCTTTGCTGGAAGCTAAGAAAACCTGGGAGGACAAAGATCTCGGTAAATTTATTAAAATTATATTAAAAATGTTACAAATCTACAAATTTATATTTTTATTTTATATTTTATTTTAAATTTATATTTTTTTTTATAGATTAGTTTTTTTAATCAAAATTAAAAATATATTATATAATTCAAATTCTACAAAAATATTATTGATTATTTATTATCTTTTTTCATTTAATTTGATACTAATTAATTTGGTACTAATTATTTGGTACTAATTATTACTTGTAAATGTTATATCGAGATGCGATTTGGAGTCAAGACGATGCAATATTAATTGGAATGCGGATTATATCTTTATTTTAATAATGGAGCATATTTCGATGTTCCAAGCATTATTTTAATGTAATTTCTTTCTTCTCAGAGGTAACCATGATTCCGACCTACGACACCGACACTCTGGGTTACTGGGTCGCCGATAACGAGGAAGCGCTCGCGGCGAACCGCATAGATCTGTCACCGTCCGCATCTCGGTGCACTATTAATCTCCAGGATCACGAGACTAGTTGCAGCGCCTACAGGCTCGAGTTCTAGGGATTGGCGGCCTGCTCAGCCGTAATAGTCGAGTTCTGAGCGGCGTCCAGAACGCGTTGTTACTCCGCGCTTTTGGACCCATTTCCGCGGGAGAAAAAAAAATGAAAAAAAAAGAAAAAGAGAGAAAAAAAGGGGTCGAGCGTTAAGGCCGACCTACCGTCCTGTCAGGTGATTCCTGACCCTCCCTTCTAGGAGACCCGAAAACGAACAGCATTTCGAAATTTTTGAGATTCCCTCGCGGTCGTAGCTCCGCGGCCTAGCAAGATCGTAGAAATTCCGTCGAACAATATAGAGGCAGTCCCGAGGAAGCGAGACCGACTCGACTTCGATCGCGATTCGCAGGTCTCAAGTTGGGATTGTTTAATCTAAGTTTAGGACGTTCTCCTTATTCCTTCGTGAGGAGACGGTGCGGGCGACGAGAAGAGAGAAAGGGGAGAGGGGTGAGATCGCGGGGGTTTTTTTCTCTTATACGGGGATACAAGGTATAAATTAATTACTTACTTCTAAGAAACCAACTACCGATAGGAAGAATTCCGCATTTGATTAAGGCTCACGCTGCGCTGGCATAACAACTGGTGCCTATCAGGCGTCCGACGAATGTTTGTATTTCTACACTTTGCACCGTTCGCAGCCCGTAGTGCGCTGATACCGCCTGCAAATACCTTATCGATCACTATTCGAGTTCTTAAGGACGTTCTTGTGAAGGTTTTTTCCGGGGCTGAAGAAAAGGGGGACGATGATCATGACGTTACACGAACGACGGTCGATCGCGAATCGACGATTACGGTCCGTAAGCGCCGCGGTTCTGCGACAATCCGTACGCTAGTTACCAAATACAAATTGATCTTAGGATATTCTAATTCTCGCGATCCGCGTTCAACGAACAATCGAGACCCTCCTCGCCCGCACTCTCTCCTCGATCAACAGATCGAAGTAAAACTTTTAATATCTCTCTGACACAGCTGCCGCTTCAAGAGCACCGCGTAGTATTCAGTGTATCAGTTAAAAGAAAAAAAAGAAAAAAAATGAGAGAAAGATCCGCAGATCCGCTTTACGCGGGGAGACGCGTACATTGGTGAGCGGGACAAAAACGCGCGTTCAATGGACGCGCGTGTATCGGGAGGATTCACCGTTCGTGTCGTCGATGGACCGCACGGTTTCCATCGATGGAGGACACGAGGAGAACGATCCACGTTTTCATCTGCAAAACATTACCCTTCGTTGTTACGTGATTAACGGTCCCCTTTCTCGTCGTAAATGTCTATTCGTGCGTAGGTAAAAAAACGGGGCTAAATTCCATCGGGAAGTACTAGGGTAGGAATTATCTGTGTGTCGTGTTTCTATATCGTAGAGAATAGAGATACGCGGAGGAATGGTGGTCGCGAGTTTCTGATCACAGACTTCGTCGGCTGCGCGAATTATCGGATATCTGATCCTGGAACCTCGATCCTCGAATCCAGATATCCGCAAATCCGTCCGCTGGCGATCTTGAAATCAGCGAGAGTGCACTCGCGGATGTCGATGAAACTTTTTGTACTTAACTTTCTCTCAACTAGGGCGTTTTAAGCCAAAGCGCGACGAACTGACAAAGATAGTGAGGCGATGAGTACAACGACGGACAACGATGGCGATTGATTTACGCGGACGGAGAACATGTCGAACATCGCGCTTATTCGAGACTCTCACTACATGGGACATGATCATTTCTAGAAAGTCGATGATAGGTCTCTCATTCATTTTTATCTCACAGTGAAAGCGTAAAAGGTATTTACCATGACTTCCTGAGACGTAGAAGACACGCGTTTACAAGGGAATATTCGTAGAGAATGGTGGTACGTTAACTTCTGCTCAAACAGCACAAAAGTCTAGGATGTATGTGCGAGACGTACATACTACGTGAATAATTTCCGGAAAGCCCAGTTCTTTCGGATGTTCTTTACGACCTTTTAGACACTTATGCTGTCTGGGGATACCCCATCTTTTCTAAGTGATCGAAAGAGAGAAACAGGTCGTACCAAATATTTCGACTCTAAACGTTCTTGTAATTGTACCTTAAAAAACACCCATCTAATGCCGACCCCTAGCCCCCTGCGTGCGTACCCCCAGATCGCAACCATCGCATGCCAACGATGTCGTATTGAGTCGATGTATCGCATTGAATTAAATTCGAATTAAAATCAAAATACGTTGGTTTCGACTCGACACGAGAAAGATGCTGAAGGTGGCTGTGAGGGACGTATGGAGCGCATATGTAGAAGTGGTTGATCTCTATCTGAAATTACAGGAGAACATATAGGCCGGGAGGAGAATCGATATACGGAGAGAGAGGTAAATAGAAAGACAAGTGCGATTAAGCGCAATATCGAACTGTAACTTATAGAGGACACCTTTACTCACCATTCTCGCGAGATCCATCGACGGAAGTAATATTTTGACAAAATTAATATTGCAAAGGTAGACTTTTAACCTGCCTGAGACAAACATCTTACGATCTTATTACGTGAACAGATAAAAAAAATTATCCAATTAATATTTGAAAGACGGGACCGTCTAAAGAGATCAGGACGTCTTTTGTACCGTTCGGTTGAAGCATATTCCCCTAATGATTAACAAACGGATTTCGCCGAATGAAAGTCGGAGAAAGCTCTCCTCTATACGAGACACATTCGTGCCTACACGAAAACGATGGTGCTCGATTAGACCGATCGTTGATGACGATATTTGAGGTACGGTGATATCGGGGGAGAAGACGATGATGAAAGCGATTTATCTTGTCGCTGCAAACGACGCGCGATAGAGTGGCCCACGGGCCCCGGTTTCTATAGATTAGTGCGTAAGTTTTTTACCGCCTGTAAGTTACACACAGATTTTCTGTTTTCATCGCAAGATTAATTTTTCCCATTATATACTTACACGTATATATATATATATATATATATATATATATATATATATACACGTATCGCCCATGTACTCATCTGTCATTCGTTTATTTATTGCTCCATTCTTCGTTCGCGTTCGTGATCATTTTATGGCGTTTACCGGACGCGGAGACGCGTCCGTTCGGAAATCAGTTGTCAAAGGAAGTCCGCGAGAGACTGACTGTCCTTTTGTTTTCGGCGGAGTCATGCGCGACCAAGATTTTACGTCGCCAATTGGCGAAGAGGACGAGCGAGCGAAAGAATTTTTTAATAGAAGAAAACGTAAAAAAAGAGTGGTGTATGACATCGTAGGTGACATCGAGAAAAAGAGAGAGATGAGAACGATCGATATTGTTATAAATACGATTATTAGCATATCGATTATTTTTAACGATTATTATGCTTGTTATCATTGCGATTGATATTATTATGCTACTACTATTATTATTATTATTATTATTATTATTGCGATTACTATTAATATTATTGATATTACGATTACGTTTATGAGAGAGGGTCATTATCATCATCATCATCATCATTCTCTTTCTGTCATATACATGGATAGAGATTTTTTATATTTATCGATACCTTCATACGTATGATAGCGAGTTGATGTAAAAGAGAGAAGATATTTAAACAAGAAGTAGGAAGACAGGAGAAAGAAAGATAAAGAGAGGGAGAGGGATGATAATGATGAAATATGTGTACCTATGTATTTATGTATTATTTATTGACAAGTAATATAATGACCAGTTATCTAGGTAGGATGTTAAAATTATGAAATTCAATTTAACGAAAACAAAATAAATTAATAAACTATTAAATGAGAAGCTATTGTCGATCGATGATGACGCGCGCAGGATAGATTAAATAAACAATGAATTTATTGGAGTAATTTAAATAAAAAGTATAAAAATAATAAAAAAAAGAACAAATAAAAAATTAGGAACGAGCTTTCACCGAAACAGATTAGCGGGAAATATGAGGAAAGAAAAAAAAATATATATTATATATATATAGATATCTATATAATATATGAACGAAGAGTACGTAAAGAAGGAAGTATAAGAGAGCATGAGAAAGAGAGACAGAGAGAAAGCGCGCGAGAAAGAGAGAGAGAGAGAGAGTGTGAGAGAGAGAGAGAGAGAGAGAGAGAGAGAGAGAGAGAAAGCAGGAGAGAATAAGCGAAATGTGAAAAACATGAGCCTCAACACCTGTATGAACCCCCAAATCGCGGTGCCCGACGGGTGCGAGAACGGTGCGATATCGAAGAACAATCAATAATTATTATTATTAGGAGAGGAAAATTGTCGGTCATCGGGCAATGGAGGATACCTTCGCTCTCGATGTTTCCCGATTCGCTCGCGTTGTTTTTCCCCTCTGATTGCTTCTTATTTCACGTGCCGGACGGTACAAGTCGACAAAATCAAAAGAAATGCGCTTTTTCTCCACCGCGAAATTTTCTCGGATATCCTACAAGAAGCTCTAGTCAGAAATCGTCGTTTCCTGACGCAAGAAGTAAGGGAAGAAGATCATTCGGTCACATCCGGTCGAGAGTCCCATTGTTGCGCAACGAGAGTAACGCGAGTCTTCGCGTTTCGGGACAACGCGGGATTGACAAAGATCCTCGGAGAGACGCCCTCCTTCCCTCTAAAAAAAAAAAACGTTTCGAAGATGCTCGGGATGTTTTACGAACGTCACTCGGATGTTCTCTAATTTTCTCAGTGTTGTTCGAGTTCCTTACACGATCGCGGTTCTCACCCGTCGCAGCGCATCGGCGCGTCGCGTTCTTTTCGAATAACGAATTAAAAGAGAAAAAAAAAAAAAAAAGAAAAAAAAACTTACTGTGGAGTGTTCATGGTGCTATGATGATGATTATTATTATTATTATAGAAATAACGATGTTATGCTATATGATAAAAATGATAATATAATAAATATACACTATACCTTAGAATTTGTCGCCTGTGTGCCTCACGCGTCTTGATTTTCTCCTCGTCGATCGACCGTAGATCAACCGCCTGTTCGAGATGTTTTTGCACAAGGATCGAGACCGGCGTGATTTCCGCTGAATTTAGAATGCTCGATGTTGCAGACACGTAAAAATGATCTCTACACATCGATCCGCACGAGATATATCTTTTCGTGGCCGCAGCGTCGTAAGTTAAATCAGTCGGAAATCGCATCAGTTTCGAATCTCGCTTCTGCATGCTCACGTGTTTTGTTTTACATGTCATGTAAGTTTGTAATAAAAGAAAGGAAGAAATAAATAGCCCCGTGCGCCCTGCAAAACTGCGTTCAAATGCATTCTCGTCAACTATATTCACTTTCTTATTTTTATTTTTTTTTTATCTCACTAACAAATATATTTAGAAAAGAAAGTATTATAAAATTTTTCTATCAATTTTACTAATAATAATAAAATAATAATTAGAGGGTTGGCAGAGGTATACAGCTGCATTGTTAAGTAAAATAAATATAATTGACAGCATAATTTAAATCTACAATTCTTGTTCTTCCAATGCATATGTCACTATGGCTTTACGATATGCATTGTAATATGGTATTGACAATAGTTTCATATTCGTAAAATATAACATTGGATACTTTTATTGTAATCAAAGTTTGTCGATATATTGAATCATTATATCATTGAATATTGAATAGCACGTTTGACTAACGTGTAAATCTTTTGTGTGTGCTATTAAGTATTTATCCCTACATAATTATCTTACTGCATTCTTACAATGTCGGATACTTCATTATTGTAATTGCAGTTCTGAAATCGTTGATATACTTAATATCGCATTTGCAAACTTTTTATCTTTATTCAAATGCGGCGGATATGTATTTTGCTAATGCATGATTATTTCTCAACACATTCACCGAGGAACAAGTTCATCTTGCATATTTACGAAAGATCAAGGTGAGTCGATATTTGTTATGCTATGACGAATCAATCACAAGAAACATCGTGACGATTCATTTGGTGGATACGAGCAACTCGCATCATCGCACGAAGCTGAATCACAAGCTCAATCACCACTTTATCACCAATTCATCGATCTCGAGATTCGTTGAATACCATAATGCATCGCGTGAAATGCAAAGCAGCGGAAATGACCTCGGGATTCCTCAGAATCTCGTATTGTCCGGCATCTTGACGAAATACGCAATCTTGTCTTCGGCCACCCTATAGTTATGAATCCATCTCGAACCCTTTCTCAGACTTCCATCGATACCGTCTCTCCAGACACCAGCCGGCAGATAGACCTCTCTCTGCCTGCTACCAGAATAGAGCACCGGCGCTACGATCAGTTCCTCGCCTACAGAAAATTCGTCAACCACCACGTGACAGGCTGGATCAGCAGGATCCAGCATCCAGAGCGGCCTGATGATAGGCAATCCGGTATCTAGAGTCTCGTTCGCATATTTTTTCAGTAACGGCGTAACAGTCTTCTGTCGCAGGGTGGTCAACCTTTTGGCGATCTCCAGGACTGACTCGTCCGAGTACTTGCTCGGCAGATGAGTGAAACGAATTACGGGCAAAAAGGTAGAAAGCTGTAGCCAGCGAATATAGAGCTCTTTGTCTGGTAGATCCACCTCGTAATCGTTGTCCGGATTGTTGTCTGACATCGGAAGCGCCACATCGCCGCCTACCGCCCCTGGCATAATGAATGGATACCCGATCATGCCATAACTGAGGACAGTGGGAATGACAGTCTTGATAGCCTTCCAAGATGACGGGAAGGGAGGCAGAGACACGAAAACGGGCGCTCGTGGCCTGGAAATGGCGCTGGAGACGCCGATCACAGGTATAGTGCCTAAAATCGAACGGGTAAAAATAGTCTTGTAATGGTCGGGATTGGTCAGGGGCTGCTCGCATTTGTAGTAATGTGGCATGTCCTGCGCAGTGCCTAGGTCGAGGTAGAATGAGTCTACGTGGTATTTCATGATCAAACTTTCAAGTTTCGTCTGCAGCCACGGTAAGGTCTTATTATTCGTGATGTCAAGCATGCCGGCGCTGTTACTTTGCTTGTATCTAAAATTAAATATGAATCCTTTTAAAAATATCCTTCTTTGAGCTGAATTGTAATATATATAATGCGTACAATAATTTATATTAAATTTACAAATTCGTGATTAACAACCTTGTTAATGCTGGAATTCTGGGATCGCTTCCCCTTTCGGAGATCAATAATCTGTTAGCGACTGCGTCTTTGAAGTTAACAGATTCTGTGGAGATAAAAGGCTGAATGCTGAACACTATTCTGAATCCTCTGCGATGAATGATATTGATGGTTTCCTCCATAGAAGGGAATCGTTCCTCGTCCAGGACAAAATCACCCGGACTGGGTTGCCATTCCTCGCTCAGCAGAACATGCCCTTGACGAAGGAATCCCAATGCGATCACGTCCTCCGTATAATTGTAAATGGCCGCCTCGTTGGTGGGTGAGATCTGCCAGACCGGTTCAGATAGCAGAGAATGGACAGCGTGCAGTTCATCGGGCTTTAAGCCATCCCATAAAGACTTCTCCGCCATCGAGGAGTGCAAGCTTTTCATGTTGTCGGTCGCGCAGATTGTGTAGTTGAGCTGAGGTAGCGGCGTAAGGTGATTAATATAGGCAAACGCGTCATGTTTCGCCTGAAGACAGAAGTCGTTGGTACGATTTGCATTGATGGAGACATAGAGCGGGGTCTCGAGGTCCACCAGGATCGTAGCGCCCTTCGAATTGAGGAAATATCTCTTTAGCACGTTTCCGAAAGGATGCTTTCTCACGTCACCGGTGATGAAGGGACTCAATTCTAGACGGCCGCGTTCCAGGGGATAAGCCATATTCTGAATCTGACCGGCGCCGTACCAGTGGCCTCTCTTCGAGGACCAGTCGAAGCAGTCCTTGGGATTGTAATAGGGACTCAGACTCTGCCAAGTGACGTGATAGCAGTGCATCCCCTCGCGCTTTGTATGAGCGAGGTAGAGCCGCGTTTGCTGCAGCCACTCGAGACAGACCGCGTCCTGCCGTTGATGATGAGGAAGGCAAGGATACACCCCTGTGTTCGGCGGGATACCCTCGCCGAGTCGGGCAGCGATGATCTCCGCCCCGGTATTGCTGTACACTCTCATCACCCTCTCGTTTTTATTGAATCTAAAAAGAAAACTCGATGGGATTAAATAATTGTCTCAAAAAAAATTTTTGCTATCTTTATAAAAAACAACAAAACAGAAATTATATAGGAAGTAATTAATCAAGCTCGATGTGTCGTGTGTGACGACGGAGAAAAATTTGATGCATAAAATATTGGATAATCGGTACCGGGATCTTCCTCCCACGATTCTAAGATAATGCAGCCCCTAAAAAGCTAAGCGTGCACGTTGGGTTACCAATTGAATACGCATTTTGAGACTGGCACGAGATCAGCGCGATAAACGAGCCTTAATGTATTCCATTAGGCGCTTCCTGGCAGAGGCAAACGACCGAAAGTTATTCCAGAGTAGACGACAAGCGAAGCCGGCGACTATCGAAATATCACTTCTTGACTAATGCAACTGATATGTAAGCGAAATAATTTTAATGTAACATTTTATTATCGATCACGATGGCAAAGTACTCACCTAAATTTCTCAAAATAAGCTCGTTGTAGGACGTGCTGAGTGTAATAAATGTGTGCGAATCCCACGAGGAAAACGATGCAAAGGAACAAGATACCAACAAATGCTTTAAGTCTAAGGAGAATTGATTAAAAAAAAGGACAATTATCAGTTTTTAAATAAATAGTTATAATAACAATCGATGTATAATAATTTTTGTCAGATTTTGAATATGCATATCTAGTAGTCATTTAAGTTTTGCAAATTTCCATTTTTTTTGATCACTTTACCTATAATCAGCATTTTGACGTCTTGCGCTGTTACGCAATGCCTGTGGTAATGATAATTGTAGTTTCTCCTTCAGAAGACTGCTGATACTGTTTACGCTGGTTATTGTGGAAGTTGCGCTTTGTACACCCGAAAGTTCCGTAGCGTCATTTCCCATTTTTTCATTAACCGAGGGTGACATGGTTCTACCCTTCCTTCGCGGTGGAGCTTGCAGCGGCACTCTAAAACATTATTATTATAACTACATATAAATTTAAATGATCTAATTTGTGTTGGAATTTAAAATAAAATTTCATTTATAATTTATTATGCTGGAAATATTAAAAAATCAAAATACATATATACATAAATATATAATAAAATATGCAAGTGTATTTTACAAGATATTTTAAAATGTACAATTATAAATAGAATTCTATTCTGGAGTTCGGAGATATGAAGATAATAACAGATTATCTAAGTTTAAATCTCTTTATCTGAGTTTGAAGAAATAAAGAGTGTGTTTTTTTTATTTCAAGCACTTCGTTGAAAGATATCGGTACATGTCGTTGTACCTTTGTAATGATACAGCGCTACCGATATCGTATCTGGGAATCATCTCGCCCTCTTAGTAAAAATACAGATATTTCAATTGATAAATTAACTGAACTTTAATTGATATTTTGATAAACGATAAATTGATAAATTGCTTTTTCATTCAATTTTTTAATCGATCTTTAATAATTTTTATCATTTTTTTTTTAATTTCTAAACTTTGTTATCTCTCAATCACGGAAAACACAATCACAAACGTATCTGCACTAGCATGTTTGACATGAAAAAATTAGAATAGTAGAAAATTTTCAATAGTTATGCGTATAAAAAGAAAAAGCGAGGAAGCTGTAAATGCGATCGAGTGACGACTGTTGGCCGAAACTGGCGATTACGGGAGCCGCAACTCTCTTACAGCGCGATAACCCTGAAGCGATATGAAGGAAGGTCGGTCCTAACAATGATGATGCTTACGATGACCGTGAAAACGGTCAGATAGGTACGCTTGTTTCATCTGCTCAGTCGGAACGCGCTCGCAAGTGAGAACGATAAACAGTACCTCGTGTATGCGTCTAGTGGGGTGTTACAGTGCAAATTGCGCATTTAGAGCGCGTATCGTCGAGAGAAAATTGCAGGCGAGATATCCATCTCCCGCGATAAGCCACACAGAGACTGTTTCCTCCGCTTTCAAACTCGATGGCATTCGGCATTTATAGATTTATTAGGCGGTTGGAACAGGTTAATACAGGTGCTAACCGAATCGGTATTGGAATGTCAAACATAAGGAGCACGCAATGTATTGTATTATGTTATTATCATTCGCGAAATTAAAATTTGATATTTGAAGCTCATAGAAAAATATTTATCAATTACGTCTCTCACAAATCGTATTTACTAGAAATTTATCAAAGTCAATTAATATCGATCGCGTTAAAAATTGATTAAAATTTGAAACTCAGTTGTCATTTCACAAATTGAAAACAATATGGTACATATGTTCGATTCAAATACGATTTAAATATAAATTGTGAATGTTTAAAATCATTGATTCTTAACTCATCTCTCTTTTTTTTTTTTTTTTTTTTTTTTTCGTCTTTTAATCGATCGCCGAATTTAACACTCACCTGGCCAGCTCCTCATCATTCGCTTCCTCTTCCGTTTCGGATCCTAGGGGACTTCCATTCGGTGTCGAGCCGCTGTTACTGAAAGTCACGCTGCTGCCGGTATCGCTGTCCTCTCTTGTGAATTTCGAGGCGGTACCCTGAAATATCAGAATCCGGAATTCAGGTGCGAATTAGCGCGCCTAAACCGTGCGAGCACCTGTGCAATCAAACAAATCAACTCGCCGATCGAGGCTGTAAATCATTGCCAATTACACACAACAAGATTCATCTGTGTGCTCTATAATGATCGTTGATATATTAAGAGCAGCAATGCTGCGCTTCGATATGCTCGATTTGCGTTTACATTGTTGTTGTTTTTTTTTTGTTTTGTTTTTTTTTTTTTTTATTGATGTACGATCGACGAGAAAGTGTCCATATGGCGTTGATGATACGTTCACTATTATTGATATTTCCCTAAACTCTTCCTTTTTTCCAAAGAAAAAAATTACGAACGCAAATATGTGAAACGTAATAATGTTGTTGAATACGAATCGCGATATGACGCTGATCGAAAACAATTAAGTACAATTGTATCCAGAAATGCGCTGCTTATCAGAAATGTTTATTACACATCATATATCAATTGGAGAATTTAGCAAATGGAATATTTTAGGTAGTCTCATCGTTTCTCTGTAGTAAAATATCACTTGAACACGATTCCTTCATTTTAAAATCGTTAGCGTTACGATAATCGCATCGCGCAGCGATGTTTCTTGAATACGAGTATTCATACACACTTTAATTGAAAATTGCTTTGTTTTAATAATCAATGCAATGTTCAACGTTTAATTGTCAATATTTATTCTCAGCAAAAGCTCACGTTTTCATCAAATAGCTAACACATTATATTATTTAAAGGCTTCATAAATTTGAGAGATGTAAATTTCTTGTATTTTAAATAAGTAATGTACAATGTTAGATTTTAGAAGAGTAAAGAAAAAAAGGAAAAGAATGCAAAAAATCGTAAAAATAATCATAAATAAAAAATCTTATATAATACCGTACGAGACAATATCATTTATATTGAACATTTCTGCGAAAATTGCTTATTTAGAGACGCGCAGAATATTGCCATAGCAAATAAGAAACATTGCGTAACTGAGAAATCTTATTTTCCCAATACGAGCATAAACATTATGATAGATAATGATTAAAATAGAAACAAACATTGGATTCGTTCGGTTTTTCAAAATGTAGACGATTGACATTATATTTTCAATGTGTTCGATATAAATATTGAATTCTCGTGTATCTCTCTTACTACAATATTTATTCTTTTTCTTAAATCGTCAAAAATAAATAATAAATTTTAAAAATATTTTTGAAGAATCTGTCACCATTACAGAATTCAACATTTTGCTTCTAATCGTACCTCCTGAATGACGTTCAGTTTGTGTTTCTTAACGCCAGCCAAGGCGTTCTCCAAGGAATAAATCGAACTGTATGTGTGATCCTTGACATCCATCCTGTACCACTCATACAGTTCCATACCACTTATCGATTATTACTTCATCATTTTCGTGCAAACGCTTGTTTCGCTTGTGCGATGTGTAACACGATTTAAAAACTCTTTCTTTTTCTTTTTCGATAAAAATAAACACGAGACGCGTAAAATCGTCACCAATCACTGTTAACCGTCCTCGTCGAATGACTCGAAAATACAGATCGGGAATCGAATTATCTCCTTGGTGAAAACATCGTGGCGTGCTAATCGCCCTAATCGCCCAGAAATCGAGCGGTGACAACGAATGCCTTTTTCACAAACGCGCGAAATTGAAGAGATACGATACGATGTTATTCTCGTCGTTAGAGAGACTGACGTTGATTATTCAGTAGGTGAGAAATACACGAAATATTATTGTTCGACTATTGTTTGACTTCGAATGAGCATATGTGTGTAATTTTTCTTTTTTTCAACACTCGAGGAATATTTTCGTCATCATCGGTATATTATCTATATAAGTTTACACTTAAGTGTCTAAGATTCGTTGACGTCTGTTTTGTAAGATTCGTCGATATATATTTATGACAAATAAAGATGTAAAGATGAATGAAATAAGATGTTTTGTATAAAAATTACTGATTGCATTATATTTATTAATATACTGTATAATTAATTCGACTTACGTTTTGTCTGTCTATCCGAAGATCATCCATCTCGTTAAGATTGCTGGGCATAGATATGCTGGTTTTTCTTATATTCGTGCTGCGTAACGCTGTCACTTCCGGTAGTACTTTCACCGTTTTCGTTTTCTCGTTGACGATTTTTTGATTATTTTCTTGTTTCGCCGTATTAACAATAACGTTGGCATTATCACTTGCTTTGCCTGGAAAGTCTGAAAGCCAATCGAGAGAAATAATTTGATAAAAATTTATACACACTTGAAAACGTACTATGATTTAGCGAAAATAATACAATGAAAAATAGTATAATATCTAAATTTGTGTAATACAATGTCGTTATCGCTGTATAAATATTCGCACTAAAACGAATGCACCTACGCAACTGCTGGTGTTTCCATATGCCAACTTATCGCAATGCAAACCCTCGTAAGAAAACATTGTGATAATTGAAGCGGCGGCGCCAATCGGAGATCAAAAAGATCACTGGAGTAATTAAAAAAAAGTTGGTACTTTTATCGCGACGATTGCAGAACAAATAAATATCAAGGATCTAGTTCGATAGTATCTAACCTTTTATAATCTTCGTAAACATCATGTCATTCGTAAATGACATATGTTGGATAAATTGGAAAATTAGGCTGATTGCATTCAATTGAATTTCTTTCTGGAAACAGATACGGTAGAATAACGACGAAAATAATCTTATAAGAGTTAGTTTGTATACTGAAGAAAAATGTGTGACTGTCTGCAAAAGGAGATCGCTGGAAAAATTGGATCGGAAACTGTAACTCTTTTCACAAAATGTCCTGCGCCATATCGACCTGGAAGAGATATTTTTGAGCATATAGTTTCCATTGGTTCCGATCGAATGTTAATCGACTCCGTGCGATCCAGTAGCAGCGAAATGACATACACTTCTATGGAAATTTTGTCGACAGACACGGGATCCTCTAGCAAATCAAACAGACTAGTGAGCTATCGATCAGAAATGTCTTTGATAAATGAAATGCGATAAAATGTATATATGTATAAAGATTATTTTGCAAACAAATAATTACATTGATAATTATAGTATAAATTCATTTATCCCACGAAATACAATTGTTCTGGCAAAGAAGAGGATTTTAAATTGTCACCGGTATGTTTTGAAACCGACAAAATTAAGGAGGCCGTTGAGGAGGAACCGGATATTGAATTTACATTGGCTATCATAAAGCCGGAAGCAATGATCTATAGGAAGGAAATCGAGAGTCGAATATGCGCGGAAGGATTTGAAATTTGTCAGACTCGTTGGCTACAGCTGACACCAGAACAGGTTGCAGAATTCTACAAAGAACGTTTCGGCGAACTGAGTTTTCCTCATCTGGTGGCATATATGTCATCGGGACCCATCATAGTGTTTGTATTAGCGAAGGAAAATGCCATAAAAGAATGGAAGAAAATCATAGGACCGACCACGGTATATGCAAAATATATCAGGATATCGCATAATATTTTAGAAATCAATTCTTTTGATTTAAGGAGTGACTTTGGAATCGTTTTAGGTGGCCGAAGCGCGTTTGTATTTTCCTGACAGCATCCGAGCAAGATATGGTCGTAGAGGAGACGACTTAAAGAATGCTATCCACGGCAGTTGCGATAGCGAACAGGCTGAAAAAGAAATTCATTTCTTCTTTCCTGATTGTAGAAAATTACTTTACATTTCATTGTGTTTTATGATACTTAATTTTCTTAATATTTATTTCGGTACTAAAATAGAAAATTTTTTTCTTCTCAGTTATAATTGAACCCTTGCTGAAAGATGAAATGGCTGAAGATTTTTTATGGGAAACTATTAATCCCGTTCTTATCGAAGGTTTAACATTGGTAATTTTTAACGATTTAAATATAAAATTTTTTTTGAGACAATTTTACTTGTCCTAATATTTTTTGATTAAGACAAAAACATTCTCTTTCTATAGTGTTGTAAGCAGAGACCGGCCGATCCTGTATTATGGTTGGCGCACTGGCTGATCCTGAACAACCCTAATAAACCTAAACTACCGGAAGATCTCGCTTTAATTCCGACATGATAATTCTTTCTCTCTCATACCGTCGATTTGTTTTATACTTTAACGCAGGACAACCGCCCGTCTTACCCACTAGATCTATTTCCTTCGGAGTTCCTTGACGACGACATGATGGCATCCTTTTTATCCTCCTCTCTGTCGCGGTTTGAGGAGTGTACCTCGAAACATAAAAAAAAAGAAAATATTGCAAAGTTCTGGCGTAAAATAAAATTCACATTACTTTCATTTTTCTCCTTATCCTTTCATTTAAGTTAAAAAAAAAAAATATTAAATATTTATAAAAATTATTTAATGTCATTCCGCAATTTTGAGGAAATTAGATATAAATTTCTTCAAAATTTATTTTACTTCTTTGGTTTCAGTTTAGTCGTAACAGTAAAATTACTTATTCGATATGAGTTATTTTCATTGTTATATAATTACCTAGATTCCACCAAGCTCTGGACGATGTTGACAATTGTTGGCTTCTCTCCGACTATCCGAGACTGGTCCCGTTCATTATTCGCATCTCTCTCGTCCTCACCGACCTCCACACGGTCCGTTCGCCGCGAAGAATCTTCCTGTTTCTTTTCCACATTTACTCCGCCTGCGCGATTTCGCTTCGCGATCGGTCGCCGTTCGGGCCTCAAATTGTTCAAATCGTTCGCGGCTTGACTTTTCGTCAACACTCGCGGCGCACCATCGACATCTCGGCCGTTCTCACATCGCACTCCATTTCGCTTCGACTCCGCTCGGTCGATCTCGAAACGCACTCGCACCGCTGCTGTACCGTCCACATCATCGAAATCGTCGCGGCTAATTTCCTGCGGAGCCTTGATTAATCCATTGTCGACCTCGCCCGCCTCGTCGTCGTGCCTTGTCTCGCCGGTTCTCTGTCTGTTACCTCGTGATCTTTCCTTGGACGGATTCGGCGAATCGTGAGTTCTATTGACAGGCGACCTTCAAACAGAATTACTAAATAATTAATATATGTAATTATAACGCGCGCGCGGTGACTTTGACTTATGTTAATTAATTATTTAATGTATTACACTTTTTATCACATTACGATTATTTTAAGAGAAATTTACCTAATTCATAAATATTTATATATAATAAAAATTATACAAAATTTAATATAGAAGAAAAACATTTTTTTTTAAAAAAAGAAAGAAAAACATTTTTTTGTTGATCAAATAATTTTCATGTTATAAAATCTTATATATTTCAATAAAATGATAATTTTTTTAATATAACTTTAGTATATTAATGGATAATTGAAAATACCTTTGTGGTGAGTACCATGGATCTATCCGATTGATCAACGCCGCCGATTCCTCGAGCTTGGTGGAGTTCACGTGATCGGAGGAGCCGCTGCCAGGTTTGTACCAGGGTGACGGTATCTTGAGGGTCCTACCAAAGGTTGGCCACTCGTGGCTGGCACCCTCGTCCTGATTAAAGGGCAAAACGGACAGGGAGACGCCCCGTCGTTCGGCCAGTCCGATCGGATCAACACTGGCCACCTTCACGTCCCAAGGATCGACGATGGATAGCAGCACTTTCTGCGTCGTAAAACAGAGACGAGATGATGATCACAGAGATCTGAGCAGCGTGGGAGGGGCGAAACACGAGAATGACGATCGCTGGAGCCGTCTGTGTGAGTGGACTTGTTAAGTCTCGTTAAAGTTATCCGCGGTGGACGCGCTCTCTTTCTCTTTCTCTCTTTTCGCGTCTGATTTCGATGAGGATGAGGCTGCCTCTCGGCCATAAAAGCATACTCGTGAGAAAGATACGCCAATGTGAGAAATTCGAAAATTTTCCAATCTGCATTACGAAAAAAAGAAATTCTGAGAATTATCTGAGATAACTGCAATTTTGGCGATTTGGTAGAAATGTGTGAAAGGGGGAAAGAATTTTTGCCAAATGAAGCTATAAATTTGTGCAAATGAGAAATTCTTCCAAAACATCATGTATTACATGAATTATTTATGATGAAATTCCACGATAGCACGTGTTCATTTTAGCGCAATAATACTGTAATAGCATATCGGTCTTTCGGTCTACTAAACGTGAATCATTCGCCGGGAACGTAATTTTAACTCCTCAAACAAGTTTAGTAGCGCCTTTAGTCGGCATTTGCCGAACTAGACAGATAAATCACGTGGAACAGTTTGACAGTTCGATTTGTTTTTGCTAGCTTCATTACGTAATGATGCTCGTTAATCCATAACGAGCGATTGTTTATATGATTGTTATGTCACGACTAATAAAAAGAGTTGGTTAAGGCATGAAATATTATTCATCAAGCGTTACGGAATAGAAAAAGTCTCTGCTGCGTTGGTCTATTTTGATGTAAATCCCATGCA
The DNA here is from genome assembly GCF_055798465.1 of Pogonomyrmex barbatus. Classification (NCBI taxonomy): domain Eukaryota; kingdom Metazoa; phylum Arthropoda; class Insecta; order Hymenoptera; family Formicidae; genus Pogonomyrmex; species Pogonomyrmex barbatus. Next base: position 866,749 of record NW_028297098.1, read on the forward strand.
CATTCGAATTATCGCGATTCGCTTCGAGTTTCATCCGTAAAACTATTGTTTTTTTCCAAGCAAATGTTTAAAACAACTGTTAGAACTACTGTTATCTCAAGGCAAATGCGAAACAATAGTGTATTTCACAATATGTAATACATTTTTAGTAATTGTTTAAGTTTTCAATCAGATCACGAGCATTTTCTTTGTTATTTTAATACATTAAAAGTGTGATGAAACGACTACGTCGATGATCTCAGTAAAAGATTGGAATTGTGTTCGAAGAATCGCGAGATTTCTTAAGGATTTAGGTCAGCGAATGATCAGATAACAATGGAACATTTCACAAACGATGCAGTTCTTATCATTATATGATGGATCATTTGTTAAGTTATTCTCGTTTTGTATTTCACTTTATGACAAAAAAAATAATAACAGTAAACATAGAAAAGACTTTAACAGTAAACGTAGAAAAATATTCTCTTGAATAAGGAAGGAATTTAAGTTGACATTAAGTTCATTATTCGGAATAAACGATAATTTAATAAGTAATTTATTATAAAATTTTTGTTACTACAGCTGTCTTTTCTTATAACGGAGTGAGTGTTATAAATAAAGCTAAATAAATTATAACACAGTAAATGTTTAATAAACAAATAAGGCATATTATGACATTTTTATATATATGTGAATAGTCAATCATAGATGTGAATCAATTAAGCTGTCCATTTTAGAGTTGTAATCAAATAGTTATTATGTGGCTTTATATAATTAAACTGTTTCTTTGAGCTGTAATAATTAGATTTGTAACTTAATATTAACTAGAACATCAATGTAACTTAACGTGACTGTCGATTATGATTGTCATATAATTTTTCTTTTGCTGTTATCTTGACAAACGTCACAGATAAGAACTTCCCAATCAACAAAAATTTTAATCTTTTGCAAGCATCTTGCGTTTGCTAAAATAATAATCTAAATCGCAAGTATCGTATTATCTTTAAAATACATTACAATATTATAAATTTTATAAAATTCTATAGTCAAATTGTTAATTGTTGTATTCAATAAGGAAAAGATTTGTCGCAAAGAAGTAAAAAAATTATCGTAATGGCAAACGCAAATCAAAATAATAATAATTAAAATTTGATTTTATTGAAGAAAAGGGTCAAGAAGGTTAAACTAATTATATAAAATATAATTATATGTGTATTGTCACAACGTCGGAGACAAAGAGAAAAAAATAAAATTATTTTTTCAAATAAAATTTTATACTATAAAATAATAAAAATTTGTAACATTTTAACATCCCGATAAAGAGGCAATTTGGATTTTAATATTTAATAATAATAATTTGATTTTCGACAGGCGGGCACTAATTACATAAACGATTCGATTTAAACGGCTACCTTTTCACCCGTCTTTTTTTTCTTTCTTTTAACACGATCCATTTTCTTCATCAGACACTGTAGACAGTTGTTCTTTCAGTTGTTCTCAGCATCAAACTGACAATGTCAACCAAATCCGAGCGATTGCCGATAACGATCTCGCCGCGAAAGGAGTTCCACCTTCCGGGACAGGTGGTCTTAAACTGATCTGTCGTTCCGTATATCGGTGGCCACTTAGCGATATCTTCTTAGACAGCTTTGTATGTATCGGTATCGCGTATACGAGTATTGCGTACACACGCGAGCTTGCATACACCTTGCATACACAGTTATAAAGGTACATTACGTAGAATGTGTATCTCTACTTTGTAGACTCGCGCGGTAATCTCGCGCGTATCCGCGAATATACGATGCCTCGAGTTTTGTTTGCGCTTACATGGTTTACGTCCCGGGGTTTAATCCGGAGATAGTACTAATAATTATAATAGGTAATACCATGTGCGTTATTCTTCTCCGCTGGACACCATGACCGCATTCCGCTGGAATATTTCCAACGCGAAATCTTTAACTCCCCCGCGTGTGGCATTCGTGATTCGGTGTTTTTCAGGTGTAAGCCTATTGTCAATTTACTCGGGACTCGAGATTGTTAAACTTTGCGTCTGGCAAGAGCCAATCGAGAAAAGAGACGCACAACTTGATTTAGAATCTTCTATTTTGCAATGAAAATTTTCATCAAGATTCTACTGGAATCCTCATTTATCGTAGAATATAAAATATGATATATGTACAGTGATGTATGTACAGTGCTGGGAAAGTAACCGTATTATTTTATCTTGATATTTTATCTTCTTTGCTAGTGTGCTTTACGTCATCGGATACATTTCAAAATTGCTCGCGTTACGCAATAACAATTGTACACAGATTGTATCTATCGGATTATTTTATCTACGATAGGATGCATAATTATAATAACAGGCAGGATAGTTAATTAAAAAAGACACAAACACGAGGTCTATTTCTTCTGTTTTTATTTTACGCTTCTCAATAAGATGGCTCATAAAGAAATCGAATACCTCTCTCGCTAATTCGAAATACTAGTTTTACAGCAAAAGTTTCGCGAACTGATGTTATACGATAAATTGGAGCATTTGTTATTTACGTACTATGATTATACAGAATATTTTAATTAACGCCTAAAGAGTTAACTGTAATGATATGGTTTTGTAATAATAATAATTAAATTATACTATCTAATTCGTCACTCTGTGTTTGACAGGCTCGTTAACATGCTAATCAACGAGATAGCAAATAATTAAATAAATATAATTTCCTAGTGAGACACACTCCGCAAAACAAATACAAAATAAACAAATTCTTGTATCAAACAGCTTTTCAAAATGAAAGACAATTTTTAACACATTCATTCAATTTATAACACTAAAATTGTCATAAAATAATGACCGAATTATATAATAAAAATATTGTAAAATAAATATAATTTTACAAAAATCACATTAAACAAAATATCATTAATCCAATTATTTTCAGATCTTTCATATCAAAAATCTCTTGGACGTATCTTTGCGATCATCCAGCATTTTCTCGAAAAAATATCAATTAACTCTACCCAATTAACACGCAGTTTTCTTTATCTAAATTTTATTGCCATACTGCAAATACGTGGCTGCTCCAGTACCACAGATTTTCTTTTTCTGATTCAAAAATTATTTACGTATTCGATTATTTTACTGATCAATGAGATAGTGTGTGTCATAAAAGATTTCGAAATGTATTTCGAAAGAATCTTTTTGCTGCCGATAATATAATAACCAATAATACCTTAGAGTTTTTCATGCAATCTCGGTAATATCGGCTAATTAGACAGATTAGAGCGTATAAAAAAGAATATAAGCTGCTATCATTAGATGCATTATTTAACAAAATTGCATTGTTAATTTTCTCGCCCGTGGATCCAAAGTAAGTATAAATAAGAGATCACCTAAAGATTCGTTCGGTTTATCTATTCCCAATAATAATAATTTTCGGATGCACGTATTGCTAGCTAACAATTCATAAATCTCACTTTGCACAGTTCCCTTGCGAAATTCCCTATCTCTTCCTCCCTTCCTCTCGTTATTTATCGACAAAACAATAGAAACCATTATTGTAACTATTTTGTTCGCTCGATCGCATATCTAGATGCACGCGCGAATATATCACATCGTATATCGATCGTATATTCACTCGGATATTCGCGCGTTCGGTTATAATTACGCTCTATATTATGTTCTATATTTCTATTACTATTAACAGTATCGTAACTATGCTCTCTCATGAGCATATATATATATATATATATATATATATATATATATATATATATATTTATTTGTTTATATTTTTCTCTCACGAATCTCATATCTCCATACGTATTTTTCATTCATCGCATTCACACTCGACACTCCATAGATAAAGTTTAAAAACGTTAACGATAATTATATATCTATCTTTCTATTTATTATCTGCTGAAACTGCTCGAAGTTAAGTAAGCGACATGTTTAGAACGAGTGGAGTTTAAGCACTGCGAGAAGGCAGGATGCGTACGTAAGAGACGGTGAAAAGAAATCAAAAAAGAAAGAGAGGAAACGCAAAAAATCGTCAAATCAAAGGAGCATAACGTGCATGAGAGAACTCGCTCCAAATATTCGCTTTCTACCGTGGATATCTAATGCCAAAACGTATTACGGCCATCTGCAAAATTCCGCAACAACCGTCGTACGCGTAGAGTAGTGCTAACATTAACCGTATAAGTTTCTTACTTGCTGTTATTATCGTTATCTCTGTTAACATTATTAATGAGTATTATTCCCTTCGTACAAGGTAATAGAGGAAAAATCATTACCACGTGACCTTATTACATTATTGTTCCGAGTTTTTCTTTACGTCACTTCCTCCTTCGCTACGTCCCATATGTGTTTACATAATCGAGAGATGAGCATTAACGCCGCATTTTTCATCGTATCTTTGTAAATTCACTGAAGGGGAGTAGCCCGAGATAAAGTTTCTCAATCGAGAGCGCCGATTTAAAAATAGTCCCCGACTCTTATTACAATCCTCGGCAGGCTCGTGATTCACGGCTCGTGATTCACGCACAATTTCTCGCGTGAATAAACGAATCGCCACTTCGCAACGCGAGAACCCACAGTTAGTGATCTTGCGATCGAGTAATCCCATGTCGATCTTATCAAAACGCACCCACGCATATACATACACACATACACACAACGGAGTTTCTCCTTAAAAAGTATATATTTGTAACATTAATATATTTACAGTTTGTTCTACCTTTTATTAACGGTAATACTCTATACATATTAATGAATTAACAAAATGTGTAGAGGACTGATCGATATATATATATATATATATATATATATATATATATATATATTATATATCGATTAAGGGACACGTGGGATCAGCCGTAGTCATTCATGTGTTAGGAAATCTTTGTTTGTTACGCAGGATAATTTAAAAAGAGGAAAAGACAAGACTCCGTGCTGCTTAGAATAAAATCTTCGATGAATATGATATGTATCTATTTCCCTTTTTTTTTTTGAAAAAGCTCCAAGATTTCTTTCCTCTCCTCAGATCCTTAATCGCAGAAAATATAAATGAAGCCTAGCACAGCGATAAATTGGACGCGCTGTCGACGCTATTGAGATCCCTTCTAAATGTGCAAAGGCCCCTCGTTTTAAAATATCCTGCGTAACGAATTGACAAATTATTACTGATTTATAAAATATTGCACATTAGAAAATGCACAGGATATTATTTCTCTCGTTTAAAACGCTCGATCGATACGCTCGTGCGGATCCAACGAAAGAGAGTTTCGGGTCTATTAGGCGAACAAGGAGGAACGTTTTATATAACACGATCGATTTTCTCTCGCCAGTAAACGAGTCGCGTGTGCTGTATGCATGATAGTTCATAGGCCGGAAGGATAGGTGATTTCTAGGCGGACGACCGTATCTCCGTATCTCTGTAATAATAGTCTACGTATCTGTACATTAACGTAATTCTCCTGTATGCCATCGCGTGTGCCGCATTTTGTTCGTCGTAACGAAAGGAGACACGGCACGTGTTTCATCAAAATGATGGCTCCAGCTATATCGGCGCGTAAAAATCAGATTTATTTTCTTACACGCGCTGAACTGGACGCCAAAGTCCTCTCACCAGGTCATGGACAAACGTGGCATGTAAAACCAAGTGTAAATTTTTAAATCATTCCTGTTTTTGGAACAGATTATCGGCGATCTCTCGGATAAAAGTATCTGCTTCATCGGGACGTACTACGTTCAAAACACGCGTTTGATTCTTCCAATGATAATAGTGTGGGCAAACACTCTCAGTGCGTAGACATTGGTAATATTTCAAACGCAACGTTCGGCGAAGCTGGACAGATGGAAAAATTTGATATGCTACGAGTGCTATGCTAACTCGATACCGTTCCTAAAGACTGTCGCAATCCTAAGTAAAAAAAAAAAAAAAAATTTCGACTATAAAGAGATGAGTGCGAGATATCCCGTGAAAGGATCTTCAACGTTATAAGGATACCTCTTAACGTCGTACGTTACGTCATTCTCCTGGATCGTCCCACTTCGCTTCCTCGGCTATTCGATCGAAACAGTCCGAGAGGAATGTATACTACAAACGCAATAACACAAGAATAAATAAATAAATGAGTTACGAGTCGAGTCGTCAAAAAATTGCGAAAAGAGCGGATACTCACGTAAGGAGTAAAAACCTTGAGCCAACGAGGAGGACGATTGTCCTGGCGTGTGTATTGGAAGCAGAACGCCATCCCGTCCTCGTCCACTTCCCACCGAGCGATAGTGTTCCATTGGAATTCGACTACCTGTGACTCCAGGGTGCCATCCTCCTTCGCGGCATGCAATTTGAAGGCCGCCATGCCCACCGCCGGTACCACATGGCCCTCCTTCCTCGAGTCGCACGCGCAATGTGGGAACACGATGTCGCCGTATCCGCTGAGTTCCCTCGCCAATTTCAAATACTGCACAAATCAAAAAATTGTGCGTAAGCGTGATCGAAGATCCGTAAGAGGTTCGCAAGATTTCCCTGATTCGACACGAACCTCGTGCTTTCTCGACGCGTCCTGCAGAGCCTTCAACTGGTACAATCGTTCTCCCGCGGTGATGTGACCTCTGTTCACCTCGTCAATCGTTTGCCAGAATATCCAAGTCAATGCCTGCTCGCTCAACGGTCTATTTATATTAAAAAGCCACCTTCTTATTGCCAGACACGTCGCGCTGGCGGTCGAGTAATTCTGAATGTACAAAGTATGCGGGTGCTCGTGAGGTTGCAGCTTCCTCTCTGCAATACAATGGTCATATTAAATTGCAATGGTCATATTAAATTGCATGGACCGATGAATTTATTCGAAAGAATTTAAATGAGACGTAAGATAATTTTGGAATATACCGAAATTGTACTCGACGATCTCGAACAGGTAAAAATACTTGGCGGTTTCCGCATCCAAGCCGACTCGGCAGCAAACCGCATCATAGACATCTTTCACCGACGCCGCCTTGGGAACGGTGACAGTGACAACTTCACGGTCAGGTAGCAGAACCTTGAGATCAACCGCCGGGCCCTGATCACCGTCCTCCTCCAGTCGATCGGTCAAAAATTCCTGCATGGCGTCGCTCTCCGCTATTACGCGCACCGCACAAACTTTCTCCAAATACTGCTCCAGACCGCGTCTTCTCGCGTCGAGTTGCTGCTCGCTCAATCTGCAACGTGAGCAAATAAATGTTGTTTTCATTCGCGAGACGTGAGATGTATCTCATTTTGACTGCGAGAGAAGAAATGTGCGAGGAAACGCAAGGAAACGTTATGAGATCCGTTTCAGGATACTCAATGGTCCCATTCATTCCGCGGCTGAACGCGCCGCGATTTATGCCGTCGTATGCGAAATTAAGCGTGAAGACATTACTGGAATGGCCATTTTCCTGGTAGCTTCGGGAAATTGAAGCCTATGAACTCCTTCTTCAGCGCCATATGCAACGCCGCGAATTCTCGATATCGACGCGAGCACAAGTGCCTGCCGGCCATGTGGACGTTGAAGACTACGTAACGCTCGTGTTTCCTCTCGCGGACGTGATAATCCGGCACGCTGATGGGCAGAGATCGCTTTTCGCTGTAGTCGACCGACGAGTAGCTAAACAAAAAATATAACGCGCTTAATGTTTGTATATGTATGTGTATACACGCATGCGAGCTTTAATTCAATCAATCTAGATAGACTGCGATATCATTAGAACCCTCAAGGTTGCTATTATTTCAAGCGTCTTATCGGTGGAGATAATCGCGATATCGATATCGTTGAAAGGTACTCCAAGTTGCTTTATAGATCATGATATTTTTTCTTCTGCGCCGAAAATTACGCGACACTCAGGTATCATGCTTACCTCAGGTCCTCGCAGGGCTCCAGCCTCTCCGCTTCCTGCGGTGTCACGGAGATGACGGTCAGAGTGAGGACATCACCACCCGATTTTATCAGATCTACCACCTGCTTGTGAGTGGCACCCTCGACGTTCACATTGTTCCTGCAAACAGAGACGACGTGTTACGGTTATTGCCTTCTCTCGTGACACATCTCTCGTCACATACGATACGCCGTAATACTCGCGATTAACTTCGCGTAGCTGCAACCGACCTTAATTGCGAATGCGACGCACCGACGGTATTCCACCGTCTGCGATTCTCGATCCACTCGCATTGTAAAGCGGTCATGTAACACGTCAACATATTTCACGTGTTATTTTTATCGGCGCGATAGCGAGCTAATCGCGACAAGCTACAATCGCGAATCACGCGATCGATCGCCGCGGGGAAAATTAAACGGCGGATTAGGCGGGGATTTTCACGATTTTAACACGGCACACATCCGGTCCTCGGCGGATCCTAACGGCGTCGAAAGCAGCAACAGGCGGATCGCCTTCGACGAGGTCGCGATCCGTCTCGCCAATCTCGCTCGCGCACGTTGTCGGTGGCACTCGAGCCAGTTCGAAAGGGAATAGGATACCGGTAATCGGCCTTTTTAGCACGAGTTTCGAATTCCGACCGGTGAAAGGACTGTCGCGATTGGTTGACGCGCGGAGGCACGGCTCTCCCCGGAGGTCGATGAATATCACCGCCACGGATTTCCACATCTGCGTGCGACGAAAGGCGCGTCGCGCACTTTATACGTTTTCGCTATCGCGTGTACCCAGTGGCCCGATGTAAGACGTTATCTGTCTTCTGGACAGGCTTGCAATCGCCGATCACTCCGCTTATCACTCTTTTACGCACATATGACTGATTGACTGATTTAGTGAAATTTTATAACGGACAAAAATTCCAACGTCCATCGCGTATACTCGCATATAATTTAATACTAATAATATATTATATATCATCAGGGGAGAGAGAAATTTTCTCTTCAGTCTGATTGACGCGAAAGCGTCGCGCGCTAAGCGCGTGTGAGTGGCCGACGCGACTGAACGCTGAGGTCGGAATTACGTGAAAGCACCGGCAATCGGCGTCAATTTCGAACGCCGACGTTGGCACCTGCCAAATACATATACATTCTCCCTTTCGGCAGCACGCGTAATTAAAACGCCCGAATACGGCAGCGAAAGGTACGATATTTTCGTATTTAGCCGAAGATAAAATTAGATCGGTCAATAACGACACTATGCGTACGTTAATCTGCCGAGAGAAGATAATGCGCTTCGGTGGGCGAGTGTGTGGGCACATGGACGCACGCGAATACTTATTTAGTCTTCGAGCGCGTATCTGTTTGCGTATCTGGCGATGCGCGGCGCGCATCGCTTCCTTTCTCCGCGGCCGCGCGAGACCGGATTACAAATGCGCCGTGACCGATGCTGCTATCCGAAACTGATGACACTGACGAGAGGCACAGCCGGGCCCGCTAATTGCAACTTAAGCGAGATAAACAAAGCGTACCGAGGACGCTTGCCTAATGTTTCGCGCCTACGTTAATGGGGCTCCTAATAGGCGCCTAATGATTGACGCAATTCTGAGTGAATGACTGCTCGTTTTATCGGATGCGTGCGATGGAAGCGGCTCCTTTTATGTAATATTCACTTATCGCCGCTCGTTAAAACCCGAGTCCATCATCAAACCTTCGAGTCCAGCGATCTGAGCTATGATTTATCTATTGTTCAATTTATTACTTCTGATTGAGATTGTTGTTTTCCATCGCCGAGTAGGATGTCCTCGACGATGATAAAAAAAAAAAAATATGATTTCGCGAAACTGTAAGATAATATAATCTCGTGAAATAACTTCGTGGAAACCGTATGAGGAGTAAACCTCTTAAAGCTATTAACATAAGAACATAATGTAAGGAAAGAAGTCACATGTAGCGTGTATATAATAGAATAATAGAAGGAAGCTTACGTGATTAAAATTTTTACGTAAGCGATAGTTAGGGAAGTGCTAGTTAGCCGGAAATAGCCGGAATACAAAGATATATAAAGATAAATGGGCCATTATGGGCTTATCATGTCAAAGCTCCAAACGTGTCATTTTATAAATCGTTTCAGGAACGAATAATAGTTAAAAATCTAGGCGAAGTGTAAACGGTAAAAAAAAACCACAAAATTAGCCAAGTGAAAGCAAGAGAGTTTCGATTAGTTTCACACAACCGCGTACATCGAGAGAAGAATACTCGAGAAGGAAGAGATGGAGTTGGGTGGTTTCGACATTTCAATTTGTCCTCCTTTGGACATCAACAGACGTTTGTTGTCCCGTCGAGAACCGCAGAAATTTCCTTTCAATCTTGAAACGAGAAATTGCGCGAAACTATGTTGCTGAAGTCGACGGGTCTCTCACGCTGTAGTGTCCTTGAACCTCGCGGAGTTTATGGGAACCTTGGACCTGCGAGGGTCGCAAACAGACTCTACGTCGTCGTCGTTTTTCGACGCTCGGAAACAGGCAGTGACAAGTAAACGGACGGCTTATCGATGTGACTATTGTGAGACGTTCACAATATGCCGATAGTAATAGTAGTAGTAGTATTATATTATAGTCAGCCACTCGGTAGTATCGTTATCTTTTTTTCCTCGATTTCTTACTGTTATCGAAATGAAGACATTGTATGGTGTACGCAATCTTTTATTTAATCTGACTAAACGTCAGAAATGATTTGCGTCATACCTAAAACAAATGGATATTTCTCAAGATCGATAAGATGTGTCAATTCAATTCACGATTTTATTTTTGCGTTTATGTGTAATATCGTAACGATTGAATCTATGTGTAATGCGAATGTGATATGTGTATATCATCAAATAAAATTCTCCATGCAAATAGGTTCAACCGGGACAAAGCGGTGTAATGTTTCAAGCAAATTAGCTTTTAATTAAACAGCTCGTGAGAACACAGTTACCGCGCGCACAGGGTGGCTAATGATCGGGTATGCAAATCCAATAGCGCTAACGACTCCGCCGATGGAAATTGCAAATGTATCTAGCGAGTTTAGACAGTCGATTAACTAACAGTTAATTCACAACACTAAAGATGTTCGCAGGCGCTCGTTACGCTTGTCATAATTAAATATCACAGTCTTTCCAACGTCGAAGCGAACTGGCGAAACGAAGGGAAATGAGCTTGAAGCTTATTTGTTATTTGTCGGATTAAGCCAAGATAGATAGAAATTAGTCGAGATGAAAAACTCGAAAATATATCTTGCACATTCTCCTCCTCTAGGATTAGTTCACTGATAACAACTTACCGATTAACGAATATCGAGATATTTATTGAAGTAATTGCTAAAGCAGCGAACGATGGAAATCGGTCTGAAGCTCGCGGGTATGACGGATTTTGCAACTGTCGCGTTTGTTAAGCTTCGCAAACGAGATGTCAAATAGATTGAACGTGTCATGCATCGTGCACAGGTTTTTTTTTTTATCGTTCTTACATCAGAATTTGCGAAGCGTACATGTTTTCTCGGACCGTATTGCGCCAGCGTGAATTAGCGCCATCGTGATTAGAGTTTTCTCTAATGGTTATCTCGTCTCTAAAAATTAGGCGCAATACATAATTTCTATCTGCGACGCCCCCTTTTTCCCGATAAGCACCACGATATAGAGAAATTTTCGAACAGTTGATATTCGTACAGAGCACGATAAAATTATCAATGACAGTCAAACTAGTTTCTGTTTTTAAAAAGAAAAAAAGAGGAGATAATTGACATTGAAATACCTTTCAATAACGTAACGTAATATTGATTCTACGGAATTTCTAACCAGAAGCAAAGTGCATTGGGAGATTATCTAAATCTGTCTTTTTCGTTTCTGCGTGCGTTGGCTAGAGCTATAATCCTTGAGAAGGCACATTGCGATACCGAGCACGATTAGTTGCCAAGCGAGCGAACCTACATAAGCAACTAATCCTCGATGAATATGCATACAGTTAGCGCGCGAATTAATGTATCTCCATAAAATACCTCAAATAAACGCGATCTTTGAATATGCGATGTACAGCTTTTAGTATGCAATCATGTAAACGAAATACGAAATTCCGACTGCCAAGCGAAAAAACAAGAATTAAGCCTATTTTCGTTATAATGTTTGCTAAATTGCGAGTATGTGAACAAAATATTCTTAAAGGAACAACGTGTGAAATCGTGTAAATATTATTATTTTCTGAGAAAATGTTGACAACGCACAATGTTGTAGACGATAAAATTATTGTTTACAAATCTGTGTTGTGTTATGTGATTTTGATGTTTTTAAATCTAAGTTCTTTTTTTTTTTTTAATTACAATTTAGATTGTTATTATTGAGTATTAAATTATTAAATTTTATAAATTAGACCGGACATTAAAAAATCCCATTAAATTTTGTTTCAATTTCCTGTAATTTTGCTTTCTTTTTTAAAATTATGAAGTTGATAACTATGATCACAAATGAAATTAATGGCATTTTCTTTTAATAAACGAAATAAAAGTTATACGTTATAATAAATTATAGAAGCATTAGATCTAGGAATTGAGGACTGAATTGAGTCTAAACATTTGCATCGGTATAAAAAAATTTATGTTTTAAATTTATGTTTCTCTTTTTGCGAAGAAAAATGTATCATATTTCTAATGCGCGTAATGCCTGTTTATTATCAATTCTACGTGACAATGAATATAAATATGACACGTGTCATGCAGATAAGAGCAAAACTGAAGTTAAATATTAGTTATCAAAAATAACACTCGAATCTTCAGTAATTTATAATAATCCATGGTGTACCGTGGATATCAAATATCGGTTTGATTTTAGAGTATCAGAACATGACAAACCACACATCTTTAGCTACATGTTCTATAAATGTTTGGGTTGTAGCCTGTAGAATTCTCAAATTCTTAATATTCGCACATAGATGTATTCAACATCACGTCTCAATTCGAGAAATCTGAAATTTGCCACCGCGTGGCCGCATCTCGTGTCCGATTCTTCGTGCTCCAATTGTGAGCTGTTCCAGTTCGAATTTTCGGGGCATAAAGTTCGGCGCAATCGAAGCGCCGTATTACGTAGGAGCGTAAGTTGCGTTTTTCGTCGAGTTTTCGCCTGCCGGATTTCGGCGATTGTGCGCTACCGATGATTTACCGAATTGTTGAGCGCGAATCGAGAAACGCGGGAGGAAGGAAACGGTTTCCCTCTACTCACACTTCCAGGATACGGTCGCCCTTGCGAACGCCGGCCTTCTCGGCGGCACCGCGTGGTAGCACCGCGCTGACGTGCTGCAGAGGCGCGTACAGCTCGCCGTTGATGCTCCGCAGTTGTCCACCCTCGCTGACCTGACCGCGTACGTTGAACCCGAAACCCGTCTCCGTCTTGTAGATCGTTACGCACCGCGGCCCCTGGCCGACCGGATCCTTGTCCGGTCCGGCGGCCGGTGGATGCTGCGGCACGCGCGCGTTGTTGTTCACCATTGTCACGGCCGCCGCTACGTTTCTCACACTGCCGTCCTGGTTTGCGGCTGGCAAGCGGTGCACCTCCGATTCACAATCCGCCATGTTGCACTCTGGCCGCCCATTCACGGCGGTCCCTACCAAATGCTATCAACGCTCCCGTTGTCACTTGGACCTAGGGACGATAGTCGAATTGGTATCGATATCGGTGGCGATGTGTCAAATGCAATATCTCGTAAGTGTACCGCGATGCCATGGAGGTAAGCAAACGTTGAACGATACTCAAATCGCATATCGATACATGCGACGTATCGATTCTAGAGACATTGTACATTGGTACGTAGATACGTTGTAAAATAAAATGATGACAATAAGAAAATGCATAATTATTTAGTTGAAGAACGTCGCGATAATGTTCACTTAGCTTTCTTGAATTCTTGTAAAAAATGGATGTAACCCTTGATTTTTAGAAATAAATTTTTTGCGGTAAATCTACTAAAATAACTCGCAATTCCGGAATTCTAAGAAAAACAAAATGATTTTACTTCTAATGAAAAATAAAATTACAATTTTCTTAATTATTGATTAGAATTCCTTTATGTTCTTTAATGAAAAAAAGTCTCCTTGAATTTTTTCGAGTTTCCCGATAATTTAACAATAATTCCTAGCGGCGCAAGTGGATCTAGATGTCGTCATTTATACGGAGTTGCTGCGAAACTTGTAAATATCCTCGTGCCGCCTTTCATCTTTTGCCATGTTTGATCTTTACCGCCTCTATCGGTAAAGCCACTGAAGTCGACAGAGGGAGTCAGTTTGTTGCCATGCTAATTATTGGTTGCTGATGACTGTCAAGAATGTGCTGCCATCAGTTTAAGATCTTTTTTTTTTACTTGCGATTAGTTCCCTCCGGACGCGACTAGAAAGCCCTTGGATTTATTTTTTATTTTTTATTTTGTTAGATTTATATCGCATAATGAAATATTAATAAAAAGAAGCATAATAAAATGTTAATAAAAAAGTGTTAATAATAGTTTTCATTATTCAAAAGCAATACATACGTTGAAAATTTATAATGACTTTTTAACGATTTAATGATTCTCTGATCTTTCTTTATCGGAGATAAAATATCTATTTATTTGAGATTTATCTTATCTTATTTTCTCTTGATATAGAGTACTAGTATAATAGATATTGAACAATGGTTTTATATCATCCGAATCATTGACGAATTATATTGACTCACATTCAATGATCAAAGGATCACTTCCAATCCGTTGTATTAGACAGCCGATATTCTTGTATAGTTATATCATGACCTACAAAGTAAAAAGCGAATTTTGATCTCTTGAATGGACGTGAAGAGATCTCTTTTATACATGTTGCCCAGTCCAATATCTGTTTACGAGCTAAATAATACATGAGCGAATTCACCGCGTATGTTTAAACAATGCAAATATTCCGCGGAATAATGTGAAGCTCGCACACCGTGTGAAGTATCTTAATTCCGGGATCGTACGCACATTTCCGTAAAATTTAATTCCCCCTCACGAACGCGTGACGCACAATGAATTATATATGTACACATGAAGAATTTAATACGTTCCTACGTTTTTGTACGTGTAAACGTACGTAAACCTTTTTATTCGCAGCAGTTTGTATATAATTATCTCGCATAGAAGCGCGTTACGAAATTGCGAAATATAACTGTTGTAGGTTTCGTGCTCCGCTCTTTAAAGACGACACACCTTCATTTTCTGCCACATGCACATAGAAAGCGTAACGTACATGGGATCTGTTAAAAAAAAAAATTGCAATAGATATCTAAAAGAAATATTATGACTTTCACTATTTTCTACTCGGACAACTCTGTGTATAAAACTGTGTAATTGTGATATTTTTGCGTTGAATAACTTCAAATAAAAGCCACTCCTTTGTCATATTTTTCAGCGCGCGATGATATATCCTTGTTTCTTCTATATTTTATATTTTATCCACTGTACATCATTAACTGTCGCCCACGTGTTACACCTACGGTTAATATTAACTACTAATTAAGGGGAAAAACTGGCCTTTACTGCTGTTTCAGTATCGCTGCGCTAAGGAGGAAAGAGTTAAATCGCTCGTGGAATTCTGAAATGAAAAAACTTGGCAGAATAGTCAAAGCGACGTTAATAACGCAATATCATATTTTTTTATGCTGAAATATTACACGTTTCGTGCGTGCAATCGAAGTAATGTTATATTCCACGTAAAGTTAGCACAAACGTTCACACTTCGCTCGCATTTTTTATTCCATTTTTTATATAAATGACGCACAATGCAATAACAATTATACTGATCGTTTAAATGGAATTGCTAGCGGCTTAGAAAATCATCTCCTTTATTTGAAATTAAACGATAAAATTTAACTTTACTTCTGTGATATTTGTATATTTATTAAATTCTGCAAATGTTTTCCTACTCAAAAAATTTTTTATTTCCCGCAAATGTGTACTGCATATGAAAATATCTGAATAAAAATTCAATCTTTCTTTCTTGTCCATTTTCGTTATATCGTTTTTCATTTCCGTCTTTTTTTTCCAAGACTCGAAGCCTGCCGAATTTTGATAGGGATAGTCGAATCTAGAAAACAACGGGCGAGAGACGAACGTGAAACAGAGAGAGGGGCGAGAAGGAGAAGAGGCAGGGGGGGGGTGGAGAAGCAAGGGGGTGTGAATTCGCGCAAAGGGAACTGACTGGCCTTTCACCTGCAGGAAATCCTATGATTGATGCCACATGGCACTATGTTGCTGCCGCATTATATGCACGCGCACACATTGTATGCATTCCCCGATAACTACGACGCGAGTACATACTGCAATAACTCGATATGTAAACCGACATATACGCGCTGCAGTGCGTGATGGAGAACACTGTGCGCGTTTACAACTTCGTCGAGGGACAACGCGTGAAACCTTCCGCGCATTTTGAGAATATAATTTATATTTCGTTTTTTGATTTTTTTCCGGTTGGCCTTCTTTATTTTCCACCGTAGTATATATTTATGGCGTCGTACGTCGGGTAATTTTATCCAGGGAAAAATCTCTCGGAGAAAATTGTCTGAAAAAGGGATAAAATCCTCTGTTTTTTCTTAATTATGAAATTTGTATTATATTAAATAAATAAAATTTCTAGTTAGATTATTATCGATTTGCTGAGTATTTTATAATTATAAAAAATAAGAAGGAATTATTTTGCTAAAATGAGTAATTTTTATCCAGGTGCGAGTAATATGGTGATCGCTATTTTGATAAACGATGACGGAATATTAATCGACGCAATGTTAAATTTCAATTGTTTTGCTTGTACACTTTGTTGAAAGATATATATTTGTGATCTCTGACCTAGCTTATAAATTTTTGGACTTGTAGATTTTGACAGTTCTAATATCTATAAATCATTTATTTCTCGCTAAAACTAGTCCGAGATCGCTATTTTTAAAATTGAGAAAGAAATCGGGCTTTAAAGAAGGCGATTTTATATTATTTATATTATTTTATATTATTTATTCTTCTTTTTATTTTAAAAGAGAATAGAAATAAAAAAATTAAGCTCTCAATAAATTTATTGTCAAACAAATATAAAATCAAATACGACACATTTGATGTTACGAGTTTTTTTTGGATTAAAGTCTGTTTCATAAATTTCAAGTATTAAAAATACTAAACTTTAAATGTATTTTTCCCCAAAAGTTTATATTTGCCATAAACCGGATTTCTTTGGAAAGATCCACTGGAGAGATTCACTGATCACTGGAAAAAATAAAGCAATTTGATAAAACTCTTTATACTCTTTCCCACTTACAAACTGTTGCGAGTTGGAGTAAACGCGAATTGCGACTACAAAAAAAAATCTTTCATCACATGAGCTATTGGAGACCGACCGAGTTGAATGTTCCAGATGTCGATGTTTATATCAGTCAACAGTGGCAGCGAGTGGCAGTGATGTAATTGCAAAACGGCAGAATTCATGGTACTCCTTCCGTCGTGAATTTCTGTAAATGCGGAGAAAATGGACCGAGTGAGCTCGCGACGCGTGTCACGTTGGGTTGACTCCTCCGACCTGAGGCGTCATCCCCTTCGCTGGGGGCCCGCGAGCGGGTCCTCCGGTACCCGCGGCCCTCTCGTGCACGCTCAGCGTCGGCGGGCTGCTGCATCCGGAGCACGCCCACGGGCGCACACGTGACGCGGGATGTATCCGCGCGACGACGCGGTCCGACGCGGAACGGCGCGCCGCCACTGCTGCAGAGCGGCCGTAACGTAGAGAAAGTCAGTCCGACGTTGGCGCCGTAACAGACGTGGTAGAGAACGCGCCTCTCTGTAAAAGTCACCCTCTTTGCCCCCGTTTGCCTCGCCCATCGAGCCGGGGTACCACCCGTGAGCGCTCTTTGCCCGATTAATCGCGCGGTGGTATATGCGAGGGGGACGAAAAAAAAAAAATAAAAGAAAGAAATAAGCGCGGAAGTACCGCGCCGATCGGCGAAACTCGCGAAAATTAAAATATTAAAGAAACACCCCTTGGACGTGGAGAGAAGAAAAATCGCGTCCTAGATCCGTAACCCAGTGGGGGATCGAGATTGATCCTCGGTGTTAATCGAGGGTGTGGGCCACGTATTTGCGAGATTACCAGTGATCGACGAGCGGATCATCGAACGAGTCACGGTGCACGTAGTGCCTTTTTCCTTTCGTTTTTTCCATTTTTTCACGCGGGTCACCATCTCTAGTTTGATCCCGCCCCTTCCGGTTGGCACTGTCAGTTCAACTTCCGGATCCCGCGTGGACGCTCCAAAGTGGCCGAGTGACTCTTCGCCCCTTGCCGCGGGTGCCTATTCTCGTCCCATTCTCGCAGAGATCTCGGTTGCAGCATGCTTTCGTCCTCGAGGGCTTTCCCGCCGATACTCGCCGTGGCGCTCGTCGTCTGCATCGGTGAGTATCTTTAGAAAATTGCTTCGGAAAATTAAATCGCCTCGTTCAAAAAGTAAGATCTCCGCGTATTTACACTACAACAACGTAATGCGCAATTTGATTTGCTAATTTGAGGAGCGTATTGGAATCAAGTTATATTTGCGGGGGATTTGAGGAGGGGGGTTGGCCTGAAAATTTCCTCCTATGTGCGTGATATAAATCCTTTCGGAAACCGTGATATATCGATATATATATATTTGGATATGATGAGACGCCATGAAGAATCAGTTTTATCTTCGGATTACTTACGTAACGGACATAAATAATTGCTATAAATAAAAATGTTCAATGTTGCGTTCAAAGTTCAGTGAGGTTAGAGATATCAATATTGAGTTTTATGAAGTAATAAAGATGAAAATATTCTCGGAACTAAAGTCCGAAACTCTCAGTATATTCCATGTAATGTGTTAGCTACTTGATAAAATTAAAAAAAATTATTGATTACAAAAAACATCGCATTTCGTAAAATCATTAATAATTAGCAATTATAATTGCTAATTATAATTAAGCATTGGCAAATATAAAATTAATGGGGTTTTACATATCGTGTTACATACACATATTTCGTTTACAGAAATTGTTACGCACAATATGATATATTTAATCGCTTGCTGTGTTTGATAAAACTACCACTGTGCTTTTAATACGTGCAATTGAGATATTAATAATTTTTTAAAAGATATACTAACTATGTGTGAGGATTAATTTGCACATAAATTTTCTACCAACTCAGATAACAAGCGTTTATTTCTTCTCTTTTTAACTAATAACAAAAATTATTTTTTATGTGATTAGTTAAGAAATAAACAAAATATGTCTTTGTTTACGGTAAATGTAATTTTTATTGAACATTTAGTTCACTGAATAATTTCAAATTGAAACGGGCCCCCGAAAATATTACGCGACATTTTCGATTAATTGAAGATTCGTTAAGAAGACGAATTCAAGAACAGAATTGACATTTATCGGCTATCTCAATAATGAACGACATTATTCCATCAAATATTCATGCTTTAACGAAATCAACGCACGCCCGGACGCAAATCGTGGCTAATTAAATTTTCGACTGACCCACGCAAGCTGTGCACAATGAATGAGACAACGGAAAACGCGGATCAAATTATGCTGAGTGAACTATTTGCGAGCGGAATCGCGAGGTTGGTCAAATAGACACATACGGTTATTACATATGTAAGTAAAAAGTTTCTACGGTGGTTAAACGTAATTCGTTTCTCAATTTGATTACCATGAGAAGTTGATAGAGCACTTTGTCGATCATAAAAGATACGATAAAAGAGAAGAGGCCATAATTTGTCTTCGAGATAAAAGAAATTATCATTTATGTAGGTAACCAAATGTTTATTCATATTTTTTCGAGCTGTTGCGGAGTAATTTAAGAAATTTTTAAACGTTTAATTCCTTTATTCGGATATGCATTTTCGTGTTTCCCCGTCAATCTGTCTCATACGATTATGCGCATCCTGTTACATGCATATCGATGGGCGTTTTGCGCACGACGGATCACAGCTCTCCCCCTTCTCTCCCTCAATGAAATTGGGATTTCGGGAAGGACATTCTACGCTATATATATATATATATGACCAACCAGTCTACCGGTCCAATTCCGCACTAATAGCGTAATCTTCCTGATAAACTGACTTTTCCCAAGTATTATATCTGCTTACGACGTAATATGCAATGATGAAATCTATCTTGAAGATCAACACAATTACACTATTGGATTGCAGTGCGAAAGAAGTGAGATCTTCAGAGATAGTGCAAAATGTTGCATTGTAATTTCTTCGCATTTGAGGTCAGCGCAGATTAGGGCATGTTTGCATATAATTTTTGATGAAAAAGCGATGTTATAGGGATTGAGATTTTCCAAATTAAATTGACGTTGCTAACATTAGGATTATCAACATAAATAATTTAATTAGAATTAATTGAGATTTAAAGAATTAAACTACAATTATTTAATCACTATCATTTAATAATTATTTAATTTAAATAATTATACTATAATTATCTAACTCGAAAGCTCTCCTTAATTTTGGATTGCGTTTTGGAAAATGTACATATAAAACAGATGGGAACTCAAATGGGGAAAACAAATGGGACCGATCGCGTAAGCAAACTGTTAATCATGCTTTGAATCGAGCCTAATATTCTTCTAATAGTCATAGAGAGCAATTGCTATAGAGGCAATCACGTAATGGACGTCTGTTTTTGCACGGATACATCATTTGATAAAACAATGGATATGAAGTCGCTACACACTCTCTCTCTCTCTCTCTCTCTCTCTCTCTCTCTCTCTCTCTCTGTCGCGCGAATCTGCCATCCCTTGGAAGCTGCTTTAATCCTGACGTAGTGTCACTCGTACCCTGGAGCCTCCTATTCATTGGGTACAATAAAGCGATATGGCGTCATAAGTATACAAGGTGCGCAACCGTCGCTTTATTACTTCGAGCGTCCGCGTTGAGGGATTACAAAAGGACTTGGATAAATCTGATCCTAATCCTTGCTGGCGCGCAATCGTCGTCCAGGGAGGTACTCCCGCCGACGTAATTGTTTATTTCTGCAGGGATTTGTAAATAGATAAGATAATTCATATTCGTGCATATTTCTTCCTCTCCCGAGAGTAAAGCAACGGAATCCCAGTGATGCTATCTTTTATCTTTGACGCTCGAATCTTTCTGCGTTATTACACGACTGTCAACAGACCTCGAGTTTGATGAGGCATCCAGAGTCTGTCTCTTCAAAAAGTACACGTATATTTGAATGTGGCTTTTTCGTTTCCAGAAGGGCGGTACATATGTGTACAAATGTGTACATATGTGTATGTACTTACGCGGCAAAACTGGGATACATTCGTATCTAATAAAATGTCGATGTGGGCCGGAGTTCCATCCGCGATGTTTACCGCTACACGCGTTTTTGGGAAACTTTGTCCCTTCGGTATCGCGCATCGTCGCGTCGCAATCGAAACTGTCCACGCGGGCATCCACTCGTATCTCGAAGTCAAAAACACGAAGCTCCGAAAAAATAGGTCGGGGAAAATACATTTGACCGAATTGCCGCGACCCGTTTCCTTTGTGCCGCGCGTTCGACGCTATTAATCCCGACGGGAGGTACACGGTGCATCGAAGGTTGGTGTGAAATGAAAAAAAAAATGATAGAAAAAGAAAAGGAACCGCGTTAACGATGACCCCAATTCGTAAGATGATAGCTATGACGAGTCCTTAACTTTGTCGACATTTCGTCTGTCCCTCGCTACCCTCTCGTATCTCGGCGCTCTTGACTCCCCCGCTGAGAATTAATTGCGGAAGTCATGAAATTGTAATTTATAGCGATTTACATTAATGCCTATCACCCTATACGTCATCCTTATCAGATCCGGCTGGTATAAGCAGCTGCATAATCTGACTCATTGCCGTTGCATATCGCGCGTATCGTGATCTTTCTCGTGGTCCATGCATTCTCTGCATCCGCATCCGCTCGATGACGATTCTAAGGTCGTCCTTGACAATTTTGCGATTAATCTTGTCTCTTAAAAATTTTAATTACAAGAAATAATGCTTTTAGTTGCCAAGTTGTTTTATGTAACTTTTAAAAACCGATGAAGCTGGAAATTGATCTGGCGTTATATCGTTCGAAATCAATGAAGAAATACCTATTCTCGACTCAACGAATAATGAATATCGGCTCGCATTGTATCCACATTTATTAAACTCTTGGTATACACTGTGGGTGGCTGGAGGAAACGTTGTTTCCTGTTGTAAACGTGAATATCAGTATGATAGGATGTAGAGGATGCTCTCCTACTACCCCGCTGGATATCTGGATGCAGCGAAAGCGAAGACAAAGGAGGAGAAGCAGCCGTCTCCTTGAAGACATTCCCCGGATAATGTCGTTACGCGAGCATCTGCTTGTTCTCTCTTTCCCTCTTTCTCTCTCTCTCTCTCTCTCTCTCTCACGCTCGCGCAATTCTTATAATTCCTTTATGTTCACGGTGCTTTGCGTTGGCCTTATTTTCGAGGACGTCAGCTTTACAGCCACTCGTTCATGAGGATCGACATCGCCGGAGGAGAAAGAAGATTGGCAACGTGACGCATCTGGCAAGAGCGTCACCCGGGGTAAACGTGGATTCCGCTTTCTTATCTTTTATAGTGTTTGCCCCAGCATAGACAAACACTTCTCCCTCCCGTCACGTCCGTTCCGCGTTGCAATGCAAGTTTGATTTTAACTAGCGAGCATCAGCGTGTCCGCCCATCCCGCGAAAGCGATTTACGTTTTACGACTCGCAAAGCCTCATCCAGTTGTGAGTATCCTTGTAGAAACTGGATTTCCTTGTGGAAGACGAACATCTGGATGTCCTGCGTCAATATCGGGTTTGTGACGGCCGTTAATCCTCCGGCGGATAGAATGCACGAATGCCGACCTCGTTGTCGTCAAGAGAAATCGGACTACTGTTCGGTGAAATTAGAACATCATCGCCGTGCATAGCAACAATCCGACGCTTGGCTATCGGACAGTCGACGACATGATTTATCATCCCCAACCTTCAAAGTTATCCTGTAATTTAACTGCCGATTATCCGTTCGTCGAGCGCAAGTAAAAGTCAAAATGGGAAATCTAGACTATTTCGATGTATCGAAATTTATGCATTTAAGAGAAGGAAGTATCTCTCGGTTCCGTTCGCTTGTTTTCGAGCATCGAATGAATCGCTATATTCGCTTCTGTCTGTCAAACAAACGCTCGTTCGCTTGCACGGATATCGTATATATATCTACGAAAGATATTCTTTTTCTTTTTATTTTTTTCCCTTCGAGCGAGGGAACTCAAGAGAGGCAGCGTCAGCCTCGGAAAATATCCTTTGTCGTTAATAGAAGAGATAAATAAATAAAGTGAAACGATTGTATTTACAAATGCGCTGTGTCGCCGATGCGGATGGTACAACGCGAAACGATGGATCAGTCCGAAATCGAATCGAAAATCGTGGAAGTCAAGTGAATGCGAAAGAGCGGAATGCGTTTGCGAGCGTGATTGAAGCGTCCCTTTAGTCTTTCTATTCACGAGTTAGAAACGTACTCATTGTCTGCGCACAGAGAGCAACGGGTGCTTTTAGGGAAGCATTTAGATGAGCTCGTCCACATTATCGAGTATAAATTTAGCTTGACTATTTGGCGGATGTGAAGGGCCCAGCGTTACCAAAGGTCTTCCATAATCATGAGTTTGTCGAGCCCTCGATATTCATATATCGACATCTATTTTCGTGACACTTTGTTGGCTCACGTAGAATAACAGGTTCGATCGTGGTTATATATGCATTCTATCATCATACGTGTTTGCTATTGTAATCCTGTCGATGACGCCGTCGGTTCCCGATGACGTAAGAACGTGGACGTGTCTGTATAGCCTCAATACGGCGGACTTAATAATAATTGACTAAATTAATGACAATCTTACGGTATTTCTATTAAATAAAAAAATAATTATCAATTGCTATAATATGTAAATTAGATCGCATTTAAAATATTTAATCTTTTAACAAAATTTCTATGTTAAATTTTATTAATTATAATAAAATCCATCCGAACTAGTTGCACAGAAAATTTCCAAAGCTATTAATCTTCGGAGCCGCTGCGCGGCGAATAATTTTGTATGAAAGATCAACCGCGCGTTAAAAAGCATAGCCCCGCTGACGTATCGACAAATCGTATACACGGCTTAAAACTTCACGGCAAACCGGAAGTAATGCATCGAGACGAAGAGTTCAATTCCGCCTGGAATGCCCGCGACCTAGTTCAAATGTAGACCGCTGTCATACATGTTCCTCACAATGCCTCTTTCCATGCAGTCCTTTCTAGTTGTGAATTTTTCAAGTATACATCTTTTAAAGTAATGCCAAACGTATCGAGCATACCACTCACGTTGCGAAATATCGAAGGGCAAACTTTTCCCTTTTTTTTTTTGTTTTACATTTACCTCGAAATAATGTTCCTTAAAATCCTCTTAACTGTACAACAGCTGCTGATGAAATAACTTACATTACGCTAGAAGCGATCGCATTACGCATCGGAAACGAGCTCGACGATTAAATTCCCAACTCTCGGGATGATTTGAAGAATTCGTTTCCCCGCAAGCGGAACGACTACGTAGACGAGACTGGAAAATCAGGCGCGTAGTTTCAGGCTTTGCGTCACGCTGGGTGCTTCGATACTGACCTATTAGCTTAGAGTAATTTCCGTTTAATTTTGGCGCTCACGGTACTCCGAGACTCCGCACGGTGTGTATACGCGCTGCGAAAGTCCCGATAAAGCTTTCCCACCTCCGGGTGTGCCATTTTCGCACCCTTTATCACTCGTTGTCTCTTCTCTTTCCCATTCTCTCTCTCTCTCTCTCTCTCTCACCCTCTTGATCTGTCCCTTTGCCCCTAGCCAGGTGCCGCTTAATGAGTCTTTAATATCGTACAGCTAAATCTAATGCTTGGATAATGAGCTGTATTTTACCGATGTAGCAATGTCAAATGTAGCAATTGCGAGTGTGTTGAAGACATTTGATTTGGTTGATTGCAAGGTAGCTTAAGACTCTTGAGTAGCAATTTTTATAATTTTGCTTTTGTAAAATAATACATGTACATAGTATTTCTTTCGTCACAATTGCATTAATATATTGCCAGAGTGACAGGTAATTGAAGCATAGAGATCAAAAGCGGAAGAAGATGTTTAAGATATACATAAAATGTGATATATTAACTACTATTTTTATCATTAATAGTATATGGGTGATAATTAAACTACAGAAATTAAAGCAAAATCAGATATTTAAGATGTATACGAAGTGTAATGGACTAGAGAGATATGCTGCGGAGATTTAAATTTTAAGATAAATTTCCCTCTCTCTCCTTCATATATATATATATATATATATTTTGTACCTTTGGCATTAGGTTTTCATTCGTCCCTCTTATCTCAAATACGAAAGCTATTTACAATGACACGTAATATCTTGAGACTCCGCGAAATTATTGCAGAGATATCTCGGGACGTGAGCCCTTAGCGGATAGGAGATCCGGGGTTCGCGCGGAAGGTGGACGACAATAATTCATCCCGTTGCTTGCAGCACGTAACGAAGGCACGGCGGAGCCGTGATGATGCGTTTGAGGGGGAGGATTGCAATGAAAGAGCTGCATTCTCGTGGCGACCCTTCTCAACCTCGATCACATCGCCGCTTTCACCCGGCTCCTCTTGCAGACGAACCCGTCTTCCAGCAGGTCGAAAACTTGATAAAACTTCTGGGAGCGAAGAGAATTTCAGATACTTCTCGCCGTCGCGGAACCACACGGCGCGATCTTTTTGTTGTCGCGTCTCCTCCCGGGGCAGCTATTTTTCCCCGCAACAACCCGCCGTCCTACTTGTCAACACCGCAAGACGCTGTTTTGCACGTCGAAGCGGCGTTAAAATTGGAAAATAATGGCTCCCGCCGTCGCTTTCCGAAGTCGCACAACAGATTTTTAGATTAAAAAGTACGAGTTTCCCTCGATGGGAAACTCGCTTCCTATTTCGCGGTTTCTTGCTTTCTGAAAATGAGATATCTAGTTAGATAGACTATAAATTACCCGTTAAACGTGTAGTAATTTCTATCACATTCAACTTCGACGAATATTTTAAATATATTATAGATATTATAAATTATATATATTATAAATAATATTATAAATTAACAAAATAAAATTTCTTCTATTAAAATATAAAAGCAAAAGTCACTCTACTATTTATTAGATTCTGATTAAATTTTGTTGACGAAACATTGAGATAATTAAAAAAATATCTTTGTAAAACTTTTTTACACACATAATGCCACACCTGGTTATAATCGGATTATTTACTATTTAGCCTAACGAGGTTAAATAGTAAGTATCCGATTTCTTTTTAATTACGCGAGTGGCGTTCGTAAATGTTATACTTCTTGAAGTATTTGATATTTTCGTGATGCTAGTGTCTAGTATGGCAGCATGTTTACTGCATTATGGGTGAATAAGCTTCACGAGAGCGTATATGCACCCTTTGAAGGTAAAATCTTAATTCAGAGCCCGCAGGGGCGCAATAAGTTATGACGTTCCTCGTCTTTCGTGCCGCAAATTCTTGTAAGTTAATTTCTGCCGCGCCACCGTCAACCTCGTCTGTTTTGACGTTCATTTTATATTGGTTTTCTGTCTTCCATGGGACGTAGGACGTTGCGTGACTCACGTAATAATTCGATCAAGCATCGTTAGTTGTATGTTACCTCCGATTGTATATCGCGCAAGCGCGATTGCAAACGTTTAATATTTATTTATCAATCCCACGAAGATTCATTTGCAAAATTCATTTTGCCTATGTATTTTGGACATATATAAGTGGGCTTTGATGCATATCCTTTTTTTTTCCTCTAATATCTATATAATAAAAATTTGTGTGGGTCGCAATTAGTCGAGAATATTCAACAGAAGGAATATTTGCATAATATACTTCACATAATTTTGTACGTAATATATTTATAAATAAACACGAATTACAAATAATGCATATATAATTAAAATATATACAAAGGTATAATTTATTTATAAATTTCTCTTTGAATCTTTTATTCAACGAGAAGTACGACGGGGTAGGAAAAAAATTTTTTGGGAGATGAATATAATCGTATGACTCAGATTCTGTGCATCCTCTCGCGCATCATGCCGCTCCGAAAACTTATTTTTGGCCGGGAGCTATTCCCACTTGAGGGAACTCCATTTTCTTCGCTTTTTCCTTCTGCCCATGCATTTCCGTCCGCCGCCTAATCCTCTCTTCCGCTCGTTTCGCGGATTAAAAATTCCCCCGCGATTTATCGTCAGCCACCCGCGCATTTGTCAAGATGATTTACGAGTCGCGTTCTCTCGTGAATGTTAACGATCGCCGTCCCGGATGCCGATTTCATTTGATTTCTTACACGTCGAACTCTCGCGCGTCGCGACGGGGAGAAAAAGGGGCGTTCTCCGGTGACGCGATAAACGTTGAATGTATGACACGACACGACACGGACGATTCCCGAATTTACGCGATTGCGAGACGAGCGATGTGGTGCGATTTCACCACGGAGAGATCTTTAATGGAGGGTGCACACTGTTCCCGGTCGTTCTATTTCCAGCTTTATTTGGGACAGTCCGCTTATGTGCATATGGAAGGGTCCAGGATAAATATTGACAGAAGCGGCCGCGCGCGTCTCCGTAAATCGTGTCTTGAATTTTCGAGGTCTCGCTCGTATGATATTTTTACCGTAAATCGAACCTAACGGGGAACCTAAAATTTCTTTTAGAGGAACAAGCGCGCGCGCGCGCACCCCCTCGAGGGTACACTTGCGACACGAAAGGGAGGGAATTACGAAGAATAGAATATAAAAGATTATTCTTCGCTTGATTTATTTTAACGTGTGGCTAAAGCGCTTAGATGTCGGACGATGTTTTATCCGAATGACTTTGTTCCGTGGGCGAGACGTAGGGCACCGGAATGACTTGTCAGAATGGCGCTGCGAATTCTCATAAAGCACGATTTTCACGAAATGTCAGCGCAGATTACCCCGTCATTTTCCAGATAAAAATTCACCTGCAATCACGACCGGGCAATCGAGCCGTCGTCCTCGCTCGTGGCCTTTGCGAACCACCGACATCCTTGATTTCGAAACTTCTCTCCTCGCGACTGCTCCAATGCTGGTAATTAATTAAAATGTCAGCCGAAGTGAATCTGCTCGAAACATCGATCCGTGTTTGACGCTCGCTCGTTTAATCTTCCATGAAGATCGCTGGATTGATTATGCAAATAAACGCGCAATCTGAGACAGGAATGAATTATCAATTGAAATAATAAATAGATCGTACAGTGTCTCCAATTGAATTTTCTTTATCTTATATCTCGATGTCATAAAGTTGACATATATTTTGCGGGGGTGCTGAATTTTAAGGCACTCCTAACTTTTTATTTGCCCTTCCTATAACGACTAATTACATTCGAAGCGTAAAATCATGTTAAATCGCTTATTTTATTCGCTTATATTATATCGCTTATTTACTTTGTCACGAGACGTGATTGGACATTCGTTCGGAAGATACGACTTGTGCTGTGTGGAATGGGGAAGGTCGGGGCTCGGAGTAATTTCCAGTTGGATCACATGACTGCGCTTGCGAGCTCGTATTAATAACGTCTTTGTGGCCGATGGTTTCTTCCAGCCCTTTTCTCACCCTAGCATCATCTGGAGCGTTGTGTGTTGGGGTTTGACCCGCTTGCTCATAAATCCACGATGCGCGCCGCACTGTGAACCACGTTTCACGGTTAAAATTTCAATGAATACTAAAGTTAAACAGAACGATACACGATAGCCGAGCGCTTTACACGTACGGTATCGCCTCTCTTTTTTTTTTTTTTTTTTTTTTTTTTCGGGATTTGCCGAATAAAATGGATATTCGTATGTAAGCCGAATTAAATTCCTAACATTTTCCATCAACCCTATTCTCACCACCACGCTCATTCTCATCGACGCCATTCTACGACGGTGAAAACGTTCATCGTCGGCGCGTACGTTCGAGAAACCGCGCGTTCATCGATATCGGTCATCGATACTGTTCCATGTAGATGCTTCCAAGTGTCTATGCGTAAGGTGGTGAGGAACGGGTTTCCCCTTGCCCTCCCGCTTTTCCAATCGCAATTTCCAGCGAGCTTACGCGAGCACGCGTCAATAATACCCTTTGTGTGAACGCGCGATTTCTTTCGCGGCCTCCCCCTCGTCGACGATCCCGCTAAAGTTCCCCCGTGAGCCTCACGCGTGAAAGCGACGACACGGTCATCGTGACATTAACGCTCGAACGAACGTGAACCTTGACATCTTTGCAGCCTCGACTGGTGCGGCTTTCTTCGGGCGCGCGAGAATTCACCCGGCGACGAAAACTACGCGGAGTCACGTTGTCGCTGGCCGACAACTCGAAAGCTTCATCATGATGAAGAGATAGATACAGAGAAAGATAGAAACTGGAGAATGTCTGAATCGATTAATCGATGCCGCCGTGCCGACACTATTTATGGCTCGGCAAGATCGGGATAAGAAGCGCCTGTGCATGTTGTTGATGTGCATTGATGTTTTTCACACGCATCAGGCACCACGATAGCGTCGCAAACGTTGTGATATACACGCGACGTAAAGGTGAATTCGCGCATACCGATTATTTTGAACAATTAATTTGTATATATATGTATATTTCATAACGACTTATGATTATTAAATAATACCATGATTTTTCTTTTCTATCGAGAGTGAGTTCGTTCGGAAGAGATGCGCGCGATTCAATCGCACTCGATCGAAACATCTCGGGTAGAATAATGTTCTCGCCGTGAGAAAGGCAAAACAATCTGATCTAAATCGTCCCGCATCCCGTAATCGCGCGGCGCGGCGCGGCGATCCGTAACATTTTTCTTCGGCACCTTTAATCGGGGCCGTCGCGGCCCGTCAGCGATCTACCGATCTACAAAAGAAATCTGCAATTCAAAAGCTACACTTTCGTTATATTCCGATGGGAGGTCTCATTAACGATTCCGAATTTCCCTCCCTCCCTCCCTCCTTTCTCCTCTCCCGCTCTCCGTGGCCCCGCTTGTTTTAATTGAGCGGAAATTAAACGGCGATCTTTAATCTCTGGTCAGTACGGATTTCCTTCTGTCAAACGATATCTCGCCGCGATGAAACTCGATCCTCGCGATCGCGCTCTCGCCCGCTGTCTGACGAGCAGATTTTATTCATGCGCAATTGAAAAGAACAGACAATCAAACAGAAACGAGGAATCGATCGTGTGGATTTCGATATTGTTCTTTTTTTTTTTTTTTTAATCGTCTATTACATCCACCAATAACTCCAAAGAGAATGAAATTTTATTTGAGTGAAACGAGTGAAAGGAAACGATGCAAATCGTCGCGATCGCTGTTTTCGAATTGACGTACCAGCCATCTCTTTTACATAAGCAGAGGCTCAGAAATCTCTAAAATGTGTGCTTTATGAAGAACAATGTTAAATAAATTAATTAGATAAAAAAATCGCACAATCGGAGGTGACTCAAATAAAGCGGGAACTTTCATCAACTATTAACATAACTTATTTCACGCAGATTATAAGCCGCGTTCTTTACGTGTGGCGAATGAAAGAGCACTTTTTGCTCCGTCAAATTCAAAGTTTTCATGTCCAGTCGTGAAAAGAAAGGTGAATTGTGAATTAATGGAGCTAAGGAATTCTACGAATACTGCGAGCAACTACCGTTAACTGTTAGCCCTTCGATGCATATAATTCGAGTTTAATTTTTCTTCGAAAAAATGACGTATTATATGTAAGAATCACATCCAAATTTAGACGATTTGTCGAATAACAGTACGAGAATTTTTTAATTTCTTGTTAAATATTTTTTTTTCATCGCTTTAGCACGCAATGCGCGATATTTTGTACACATTTTTTTATTGATATTTATGTAAATTCATTCCCCAATAGGCACATTGTGAAAACATTGTAATGACCATTATAAATTGACGAAAATTTTGCTAAAAATTACGCTAAAATGATTCGCCATAAATTTTGTCAAATTTCTAAAAAAATTTTTTAAATTTCTAAAAAATTAAATAAATCCAATTCGAGATATAAATATTTTATAATTAATTTTCTTTCAAAAACGTAAACAACAAGACTTTGACAATATATTGAAGAAACAAAAATCAAGACATATTATTTAACTATTTTCAAGTGTTCGATAAACATTTCCTAAAGATCGTTTATGTGGTTTATATGTTCAAAAACATATATAACTCTTTTTTTAAAATTTAGTTATGCTGAATGTATAATATTTTATTGCAAAATCTCTATTATAATTTACAAATAATCGTATATTTTTATGAATATATGAATATATGCAGTAATTTGAATCCTTTATGTGTAATCATATTTCTAAATACTTTAAACTTAATATAATATGAATAATGAAAATATTTTTCTCAATTATTGAATATTCTCTTTCCAAATTAATTTTGCAAATAAATTGTCGATAAATTGATTTGCCATATTATTATTGTTTTACAAAAATAATATTTCGAAATTAATAGAGCTAACAGTTCTCGATATTTTATGAAACACCAATTTATTTCTATATTTACTTTTATAAATGCATCCGTAATTGCAGAACATAAATTTCAAGATTTTGTCATATTATTTCATAAATATTTCCCCCTCGGGTTTGTAATTATAATTAATTAACTTGCGATATATTTGGATTTTTTTGTAGCCGCATTATCGCAAATATCGTTCTCGAATTCGATGGTACGGTATGAGTTTTGCGTCGACGAATCGGTCGTCCATTGTGTGCGCAGTTACGTTTTCATTTACTCTGTCAATGGGAAAGCTTCAGTTATCACGTATATTTCCATTTCCCGATACAGTTGGAACATCTCGAGGCGAATCGTTCTCTCTTGCAGCATCCTTCGACGTCCTTCGACACCGTTTTTCGTCGCGGCCGGCTCTCTTCGTCCAGTCCGTGAAAAGTCTATTCCCCTTCTTGCCCCTTTCTTGCTACGTAGCACGAATTCACAGAGCCTGTTTCTCGTACCGCTAATTAACCACCTCTCCGTGCGTCTTTTCTCTCACTATCGCCGAGTGGAAAACGAATATACGGCATCTATATCACACGCTCTTTTAACTCTAACAAGCTTCGATAGGCCTGCGAGGTATCAAAAATATGACTCATCGACAGACGGGAAACTTTTTATAATGACGTTGATGACAATGATGACAAATCACGTATTGCAGATATCGCGAATATTGTGGATCTAGAATTGCATTGTAGGGGAATACAAAGGACGACAATCTGTCACGCATTCGAAATGTAAATCCGACGAGATCCGCGAGCACGGTTGATTTCGGATTCAGGATTCGTGCTTGAGGAACTTCTGGCGGCCAGACGTCGCGGGAATTTTTTTGCGTTTCACCGCTGATGAAAAAGCGACGCACGGTCGAATCTGGAATAAGTCTTATTACATCGTGGACAGACACACCCTGGTGGAGTACACCCTGGATTAACGTCAGCCGCTCGAATACTCGAAGAGACAAAAGCAATTATATCCGCTGACCCAGATGGTCGCGGCGAACGAGTTCTTGCGATGGAGATTTTACGTGCAGCGACAAATACGTGTCAAGCTTTATGCACGGGACGTGCACGTAAATCCCGAGCGAAGTTAATCAAAAGCAATTTAACTTATTATTATACGTTCTGATTGTGGCTGCCGTAGCTAATGATTTATTAATATTGCCCCGGCAAAAGCAGAGCCTCTGCTTACCTCATTTAATACAAAATAAAATTCGATTCAAGCGGATTTGGAGCGACAAAAAAAGGATGAATTATTCTTGAATAAATTGACATCAGAAACTATTTACGTAATTAAATAATACTTATGTGATTAAGAACGATTCTCTAATTTCTGTAGGGACTAATTGCTATTCCTAATATATAATTCCTTTGAAGCTCAGAGATCGTCCGCTGTTGCTTTCCAGCAGCCTGCAAGATAATGAAAGCTCTTCTCGAGAATTCGTTCTTTAGATTTTCTTTCCAAGAAAGCTCTGATAAGTAGCTAGACATCGTAGTTAGGCTAACTATCAGCGCTCGAGTGTTTTAGCACTCAAATGTTCTGAAGCAAGCGCGTAAAACGAACCCCTTCCTTTCCTCTTTCCTCTTTTTCTCTCTGAGCAGAATGTGAAAATCTGTGCAACCACTCTTGCCCTGTTTTTCCTCTGCTTCAACCTTTGACAGCTTCCACATTACTTGATATCAAGTTTCTCCGAAAACTTCAAAAGCTCGGTCCGCTCGGTCCATTCTCTTTATAAAATGACGAAAACTAATTTTAAATAATTTATTTTCATAACAAACAACAATTATTTGCGCGACGCAAGAAGAGTTTTGTACCATGCATATATAAAATACAAAATTAAATAATTTTACATAATTAAATAAATGATAATTCTATAATAATTTTTTAATAATTTTTAATTAAATAATTAAATTAAGTTCTTATAAAATAGTTTTTGATTATAGAAATTTTTTTTGGTAATTGAGAACTATATATATTCCTTTTTTCTCCGAGATTTTATCCATAAATAAAGGACAGATTCGATAAATAATGCAGAATTTTTCTCGATGTTCTTCTGTCTTCACTGTATTAATAAGTATCTTTTTGTATTAAATTTGCAATGAAATAAATGATGTTGCGTCACTTCGATTATATCCTCGTAGGATATCAGATTACTAAATTCGCATAATTATTGTCAAAAACAACTGTCAAGCGCAATGACGTCTGGTACAGACCTCGGCTTGAAATTTCCGGCAAACGTTGACAATCCGGTCCACTTTCATCTACCTAACCCTAAGTTTCCCCCTTTGTCCGACGAAAATTAGCAAAGTTAGCCCATTCGATAAACTTATCTGCCTGCTCATGCTCATCGTCGTTAAGTACGAAACCTCGTCAAAATTTCGTGGATATCTTCCTGAAAACTTCAAGAAGAAGAAATTCTTGGAATTAGGAGACTTAAGAAAAATCTCACTTAGTCACTTTAGAAAAATAATTAATTTTCATAAAAATGTGAAACATTCTACACGTGATATATATATTATATACTATATAGATGATATTTTTGCGAAAAATAAAAATATCTACATATTTTAATATGTATAATATCTATATATTTTAATATATATAAATATATTTCAGATCTGAAAACTGATTATTTTGTTGGTCTCTCAAAGTTTTGTTTATCCTCTTCGAAGGAGTTGTAGAGGGGAAAACAAAGGGGATGAAAAAAACTGCGACGTAATTTTCACGCCGCGATGGTAAGTTCGTAACAGTCGGCAATTATAGCGCAATTAAAAGCGTTGAGGAGCGAAATTTAGCGACAAGGTCGACAATGAAGTGTTTTCTTGTACGACACGCCGTTCTCGTCGTGCGACATGATTCACGGTCGTGCTCGCACACGGGGAGGGGGGGGGGGGAGAGGGGGGTGCCGCGAGCTTGTAAAGCGGCGCTATAAATGTGTGGCACGAGGGTAGTCGCGAAGTTTTGCTCCGATTAATCTATTTATGCCTTCATCCCCCCTTAGGCGCGCGCACGCGCCCGGTTGTTAATAATCTCCGGGGTGCATCAGCGGCTTTATGCGATCGCGTTTAAAAGTTGATCCGCGCACCCGGGGCCGTGCTTAACGATCCCCGCGAAATATAGCGTGCGGGATTTGGCGCGAGAATTGGGTGAAGTTTGAGCCAGATGATAAATGCGCCGACTTTATACGAGAGCGTTCAGACATTTTAATGGTCTTTTGCTTCGTGTATGTACACACACACACACACACACACACACACACACACACACACACACACTGTATACATATATATATATATATATAAGTTTAAATATCTTTCCCCTCCTTTTGAAAATTCCCGACACTATTGTGGGCTATTTGTTAATTTCAGGAAAGTTTCGCAATAATTCATCTGTGAACAGTAACGTGTATGTATAATATTTATGTGAATGCCTCCTTCGCGCATACTTGTATTTCTGTAAATCATACCCCATTCGAAGACCTATTGAAAACTTTTTATCTAAAAATCTATAGAAATTTATCGTGAAATTTCGCGAAGAATTCCACGTTATGACTCAAGAAGGCGTCACTTTATTCGAGCAAATATCAATCTGGTGACAGGATCCACATATAAGAGGCATCTGAATAAGAACGCGGGGAAGACATTCTGTACGTTATTACTTGAACGATGCGAAAAGGTAATGCATAAGATACCATCGAAATTTAAATTTCGCGTTCTTTCACGATGGGACTTGGCACGAATTTGACTGCGCGAGCGCAAACATGTATGTAAGTCGAAACCGTCGACATTTTGTCGCAAATGCGATATCTTTCCATTTTTACGACAGTATCGGCAAGATAGCGTGTCTCCGAATTTTCCGACGTTTCCAGCCAGTCACCGAGGAAAGTCGCGCGACTTTGTTCCCTTACTCTTATTGCTTTGAGTGCTGTCGATGACGGCAGCGGAAATGGACGTTTGGGATGACTGGCGACACCGAGGGAAGAATCGCGAGGGAATCTGCGCAGAAAAACCCAGGAAAGGTGCGTTAGAAAAATGAAAACAGCGGGTCCTTTTGGCAGATCTGTTCGCGACACCGGCTGAAATATCAGAGTTTCGGGCACGTCCGATTCTTATTAGCTCAGCCTTTTCATGTCTCCGGAATTCAAAATCGCGAAGCGTGACGCAATTGCATCGCAGCAGTAATTTATTTTTTTTTTCGTTCACGTAAATATATGTGTACATACATAAACATACGCATTCGTAGGATGTGCAATTACACGAACGTCTTTGAAACTTAAAATTTTTAATTACAAAATTTTTGGTATTTTTATTTTCACTTTGCCTTGTTATCGTATTTCATATTTTGCATTTCGTTTAAATATATGCCGTACGAAAACTACAAAGGAAATGCTTCAGGAATATTCGAAACGACAGCTCCAAATAGAAGATCTCCTGCAGGATCTACGAAGAAGAACATGCTCAATGCGGCGCGAGAAGTATATCGGTGGGGGGGAGGGTGTAAGGCGGATGCTTTCTAAGTGCTATCTTGGTGTGTGTTCGTCGCGGTGTGTACCTCGCTCGTACATCATTACGGAAGTATTCAAATAAGACGTGATACACTGAGAATCCAGCCTCGCAACCAAATATAGGGTGTCCCGATGCCATCCCTTGTACATTCCGCGAGATGCTGAATAGCTGCGTGCCGGCATTCTGCATATCTCAGACGCGACATCCAAAGCCCCTCCTACGACGATACTTCTACGTCGCTTCGCGGAAACAAACGACGGCTTCTAAATTCGAAGTTGCATCACGGGGAAATGCGCGAAGGGATCGTCGCTCGTTCCTTTGCGCGACGAAAACAGTGAAAGCACTCGCAAAGTGTCAACCGCAGGCTACAGGCTCTCTTGATAATCGCAGTCTTTACTTTGCTCGAGAAGATAGTTATATTATAGTCACATCCGCGAGGCAACGAGGTTGGAGGGTGCTGTTTGTGAAAATTATCTTTGCCATCGCGGGAAACATAGCGGACGTCATCTGACAACGATAGGGGCGATTTATTTTCTCGCCTCGCGTCGTAAATGAAGAAATCCAATTAATTTAGGTGCGACCGGTGCGAGAGTCGGACCGGACATTTGCGAGGATCGCGTTACGACCATCCCAATGTAATAAGACAATCTCGAATTAATCCATTGTGCCCTTTGCCGCTCGTCCGGTGTCCCTTCCGCCGCGCGCCGGGGAATTAATCCGTGGCAGTTTCAAACAATGGCCGAGCGTAAATAGCCGGCGGGAAAATGACGACGGTATGTAGAGGGTACGTGACGTATATTTTATGTTACATCGGATGGAAATAAAAGGAGATATTGCCGTCGCGGTGAGAAGATGTGTGTATCATACGTTTGACGCCCCAATAGAAACGGCTACGATATTTCGCCGATTGTCAACCGCAAGATCGAGTAAACCACGCGAGAATCCCTTTTTCTTCTTTCGTGTTTACTTTTACCTGTTTATTCAAGTGAAACGGGACAGCTTTTAAAGTAATGAATGTATTGCGACGCGGTATCAAGACGATCGATCATTTCATTTCGTTACATATACCGAACTCATGAAAAGATTTATGTGCAGTAAGATTTATATTAGTTTTCTTTCTTCTTGCGAGTTCGATGGGACGTATCCTTAATGAGATTTACGTCAAAGGGGAAAAAACATTGATTTTCCCGAGTCTACATACATCTTATTAGGTTTGTAATTAATTATTTCGATTGTGCAATGTGCGATCTGATCATTTTCAACCTATTGTGCCGCATTCAAGATTTTTATCGCCTGATCCGAAAAAATTATAAGCCGGATAATATCGAGATTCAAAAATGGCATCGTCATTAGCTCCATAGTGCACATTTGACGGTTGTGATTGTCAGAATCCGACGTGCATTCAGTATTGTTGCAACAATACTCGCGCGAGATACTGGCAGCTTCCTGGGAATACCTCGGCAACCTATCAGGTTGTACCAGGCAACTTCCGTACGCAGGTACGAGGGTGCAGACAGACTTACTTATGTAAGTCACAGCACAATGTCGCACTTCTCTCCGACGTGCCATGACATCGCAACACACCGATGGTTTCCTGTCAAACTTTCGGTTTCAGCAAGTGCAGGAGCGAAAGTTAATTCTGAGTTGCTTAATTAGTCGGAATCGTAATTCATTATAATTATAAAATACCTGTATAATTAAAAAGTTTCTGTTTGATACATTGTTTAAGTTACATTTATCAGATATGTATTATATTTTAAATATTTTATGTCAATAATATACATTCTGATAAAAAATATGAAATGCATATCTCATAAAATTGTCACTTTTCAATTATATTTTTTAACGTCTTTATATGTAGCGAGAAGGGAGAGCCTGCAAAAAGAGACACGTGATTCCACACACAAACACATACAAATAAATTATTTGCCTTATATTGAAGTCGAAAACCATTTTTAATTCTGACATGATTGACACGATTTTATATTTGTTAAATATTTTCTATTCGATTTAACAAATATCTACCTTGTATAAATTCTAAATTCCTTTTTTCAACACTTCATGTAACACGTACACGTATACGTAAGAACGTACAGGAAGTACACGAGAGTTTTACTTTCGTTACTTCGCGTGACGTAAATAACGTTTTATTGCATCTGACGCAATAAAAGATATGAGCGCAGCTAACGGAATATATGCTCGCCGCGGAGAACGGCGTGTGCGAGGTATACTTGCAAAATATTTCGAACGTTATTCCGCGGGCGCAAGAGACGAAACGTGGGCGGTGGTGGCACACAGTGCAATCTGCTTCCAACAATCGATCAGAAATTTAATTAATGATTTATACCCGTAGCACAGAAGCGGACTATCATCGTTGCCAGAATCCTCACGTGCCTCGTGGCCATTTCTCTTCCTAGGCGGTACCCGAAACACGTATCGCTCCTTCCGCTTACGCTACCAATATTCGCGGACAATCCTTCTTGTTTCATGCTGTCAGTGCGGAGTCTTGATCGATCGCGTTTGATTTAGAGCAAACTAATTACAGGCCCGTGCTCCCGGCAAGGGATTCCCCGTGATTCGAGCAGCGGATCCGCAAGAAGAGCATAGGCTTTTCCGGTATTTTCCGAGACGATTTATTCAGTGGCTTGGCATTCCTCTTCCGCGAAACGTGACCCGGGTGCCTAAGTCACCTTCAAAATCACCGATATTACGATCACGATACCTTTGCCGATTCCGAGCATGGCAAACATATCGCTATATCGGCCACCCGCCAATTAGCTCGAAAACATCGAGCGAGAAAGCTCTGGATCTTTGGAGTTTCTTTTCTCCTTTTTGCACACTCGATTACATTCCTTTCTTGTTACCATCGGAACGTCGATCTATTAAGACCCTCCTCGCGAGCGGTTCTGCATCGCTTCACATTGTCGATTTTCGTTCTCATTACTGCTCTCATTTTACGCCACTCGTGATAGTTCGAGCAGTGGAACGCGACGACCATCGTTGAGTGGCAAAGTAGCAGCGGCTGTTTTCGTTACGACGTCGCGACTTTGAGACATCGTAATTGATTACGGACGTTATTTCGCGACGTTACGCGCGCGTCGGAAAAACATCAACGCCAACGGATCATCGATCTTCGCCCGGTCGTTTACCAATGATACTCTCGCGGAAGCACCGACCGACGGACCGACGCAACGTAGATGGGATTGGGGCCGCGAGAAGAATGGATTTCCTCAATCGTTTGATTCATTTTTCATTAGCCTCGGGAATTCCCTTCTACGACGTATGCGAGCGCAATCGCGGTGTCTGATTCTTCGTCGAGCGAACAGACAATGTCAACTTCAATCTTGCGCATCTTTCACCGTTTCTTCCTCGACGACATACGATGCAACTTCGACTTCATCTTCAAAGGTCCAACCGAAAAGATCTATCTTTTACGCGCGTAGAAAAGTCACACGCAAGTCTTTTTCTGTCTTGATGTCTTACCCTCCTGGCAAAGGGATGTTATTTATAGCTTTTTCTTTATAATTATGTATTGTGTATTATATTGTATATATACCAAGCTAAATATAAGATAAAATATAAGATAAAATAAATATAAGATAAATATAAGATAAAATATCACATTCTCAATATAAATACATTTATGCGATTACGATTATATTTTGCAATTATATTTTCAATTATATTTTAACTTTAAGATAATTTTTAAGAATAGATTTTGAAAAATATTAAGGAAAAGTAGATAGAAGGAGACAGAGGATACAGAGAAAATAAAGAGGAAGAATCACTTTAATAACTTACAAAGTGTAGAACAGTCATCACTATTCTACAAAAATAATTTGAAGTAGAAGAAAAGTTACATTCTCACGCGAGGTTTGGATGGCATTTTGCGTCACCATACGATAAATATAATGGAAGGTATCATTTTTTATACAAAAGGGTAGACAAAGCAAAAAGCTGTAGTTTGATATTTTCGGAGTATTTCAATATTATTCTCGAAATGATGAACCTTTTATCAGAAAAATGGGAGAATCGGGAGTTCACACACGTTCGTTGTTCGTTAATATTGCAAACTGAAAAGGGATCCGTGATCCCATCCCCATTTTCCTTCATGATTAATGCGTAATCGACATTAAACAAATCTGGGACTAAAAATTACTTTAGGCGATTTTCATGTTCCGAAGCGTTTAAACAAACGCACGTCGCGAGGATTTTTTGTGCAGAGATTTAAAGCGCTTGAAATTTGAAGCCATGTGCCTGCTTCTCGATATCAATCATTTTGCGAAAAGATGAGAAGAATCGTTCGCATTAAACGGCCCGGCCTCCGACGTTCTGGAGAACCACCCGATGAGAGAACTTTCAAACGGAGGTTTGCACGTCGTAATTCCGCCGCAGAAATTGTGTAAAGGGTCGAGAGGAGAAGGAGGAGGAGAGGCCAAGGGGTGAGAATGGTAGAACCGAGGTAAAAGAGGATTTCGGAGGGCGGTTTTGAGAGGCCTGCGGTGAGCAGAGATTAAATCGTGCCGCAGTAAAGAGCTAATCTGTCTATTCCCGTCCACCATCCCCTTTCTCAGTGGTCCTTTCTCTTTTTGCCTCCTTCTGTTCACCCTTTCCACTTCAGAAAAGTGGAAATGAAAATGCCGATGCGCGCATCTGCCATCCGCTATGGACGCCATATATCGATGACATAATGATCCCCATCGTGGAAATTGTGGAAATAAAAATCGACTGCGGAACTCGGAATCTTTCCGTAGCATCCAAGCGAATTCCAGATTCCGATGTATTACGCATTAAACATTCAATCGTTTTCGTGACAAGAAGTCCTTCTCGCCAGTGGCAAGAAGCCTTCTTCCCCACAGCTTTCTTCTTCTAAGATTTGATCTTCCTGAAAATACCTTGTTGGTATCTGCGGAAAGTGGCTTTCTTTCAACTCTACGTCTTTTGTAAAATTTTTGTTGGTATCGCCAACTGGAAAATCGTCTTCTTCGAAATTTCGACTTTCTCGGAACTATCCTTAGTCTTGCCAGCGGAAGATTCTCTTAGGGATACTGCCTTCCTTCGGAGAAACTCCGCACTTCCGTCAGTTTTTAAGGAAATATTGTAAAGAAGTTGAAGTTTCTCGAGTAATTTACCGTATCTGATTCCTGGTAATAGAAATTTGTAGAAATTTCCGACATCCGATTATATATATATATATCTCATACTAAATCGTGATGCGATTAAATAACTAAAAATAACTAATGTTTTATTAATAACTAATTTGATTTTGTGCTCAAAACATAAAAATTAATTTCCGAAATTAATATCATATTCCAAAATTATTTTCATATTCTTATTCTTTTCCAAAAATCTACAAATTATTTAATTTTTACAGTAAGGTTATTTTTTTATTCTTGTATGTAGAATTCCTTGCTGTTAATTTTTTTATTTGACAGGAGTTTCTTTTACCTTTTCTAAAATGAAATGAGTAGTTATGTGCATATAGAACACTCATTTCATTGAATTATGTGTACTGACCTAGTTTTTACATTTCAGAAATGAGTATCTTGTATATTTTAGATATACGCAGCTGTATTTCTAATTAATTAATTTCCCGTAACGTATTCCTAGTAAAATATATCTCAAGTTCATTTTTAAAACTTAATTAATGATGGTTTTTTTCCTATATTGACTAATATTGTTTAAATGTAATAATTCGAGGACTGTCAAATTGTCACGAGTTTATTATTTCTCACTTAGTTTCGA
Source organism: Pogonomyrmex barbatus (assembly GCF_055798465.1). NCBI lineage: Eukaryota > Metazoa > Arthropoda > Insecta > Hymenoptera > Formicidae > Pogonomyrmex > Pogonomyrmex barbatus. The sequence goes on from NW_028297098.1 coordinate 908,551, forward strand.
GTGAAATATCCCAGACAGAATACATTAAAAATATCACGTGCATCTGGAAAAATAAACGAACAAAACGGTCTCGTTGTACAATTTTCATCGAATAAACGTTACAGACTTTTTTTTCCCGGTGGGGTTGCCTGACAGAATTTTTCCCGAATGCGACGCAACGTTTTCACGAAGTGCGAACACGCAAAATGAATTTCAGACTGCTTCTGCATTTCTACACTCTGCCATTCCGTTTCTCGACCGCCCACACTAGCTAAGACACTAACTTTTCATTAATAACGAAAGTTCAGCCCGCGTCTCGCGTTACGAGGCAAAATTGTTTCTTTAATGCCATTAATAAATTTTTTTGAAATTATATACTTTTTGATTTAATTATGTTTATTTTAATTAATCAATTTATATTAATTATACTATATTTTATATAATATAACTAATAATATAATTTATATAACGTTAAATTTTTCGTGATATCGCTTCGTCGAGTAGCAGAAACGATCACAGCGAAAACGCGACGTCGATGAGTGGCGAGATATGAAAGAGCGGTGATATTCGGCGGTTGAATCGCGATTAATTAACTAAACGAGAGTTAATCGGGGAAGAGACGGGCCACTCTCAAAGGATTTCCAGCGAAGGGCGGCTCTAATGAGCGCGCCCTACTTTGGAATTGCTTCCAAAGCCGCATCGCTCCTCCTCGTGCGTGAAAGATCCCCGACGGGAGTTACCCGGTTAATTATCGACTGTTCTTAATTGCTCGCGGTAGTTAGTAGAACCACGGCTAGCCGCAGGCCGAACAAAGTTCTTTTACCGGTTCACAAGAAACGTAAAACGGAGAACGATATATATATATATATATATTATTCCTCAGCCAATTAAAACCGGCCTGACGTCGCAATTTTTTCGCGACGTATCGCTCGTAACGAAGTTGCGCACGTATAACATATAACGAGATTAGAATTCATGTCACGCTAGCTCAGAGAAATGGCCGGTAGAAAACAGCATCTCCTGCTGTGGCTTGTGACAAATTGCGTAAGAGGACGTAATTTCCCGTTCGCGATCATCCCCCCGTTAGACGTACGCCGACGCACGGACGGGTTAAATATTTTTCATGGATCCTCGGACTTTCATGGAATATCTCGGACTGGCGGAGGAGGTCAAGCTATACAAGCCAAGGGAGAGGGGGATGCAGTATATTTCTCTAAAGACTCTGTCCACTGTGGAAGATGATGCCATACGGCGCGCGAGACAAGCTGACGCGAAAGATAAACGTCAGGTCGCGATTTGTTTCTTCGTCGTTTCATGTCGCAGAAGTTGCATCGGGAAGTTCTGTCGTACTTTATTGTCTCGCGTCCATGATATCCCATCCCATCTGACACTTTGAATCTCGGACACCGAAAGAGAGAGAGAGAGAGAGAGAGAGAGAGAGAGAGAGAGAGAGAGAGAGAGAAGGAGGGACGAGGAGGTAGGGAGGAAGAGGAGAGAGGAGGGAAAAGCCGGGTGCCCGACTCGGTGAAACTTGCTTCGTCGTGAATGTTCGCGAGATGCAGCCAACTAGATTTGATTATATGTACCAATCCGAACCAGAGTTTCGACTCACGTTTTCTCGGGGCTTCTCGATCTCTCTCGATTCTGCAGCCGGCGAACGGAGCTCGGCACATCTCTCTGGGATCGGAGATCAAACGGATTTCGCCACCGGTCGCCGCCGCGGCAATCCTCTACAGCTTCGGAGATCTTGCCAAACCCGTATAATCGAAATTGTTGCGAGTGAAATGTTTTAAAGCGAGGAACGCGGGCGATTCTCTCGCGCGCTTCGCGAAAGTAGGACTAGGACTTTTTTATGGGCCGCCGGCCGCCGGTAATTTTAGTAAACGTGTACAAATTGTATTCGCCGCACATGCCGAAACAGTTAAACGATTCTTCCGCGAGCCGCTGAGTCGCGATCGAGCTGAGTTTATTGCGTTCGGAAAATTCGAACGCGTATGTGTGAGGGTGAGAGTGTTTAATCGGCTGATAAAACGTGATTCGGGATCTGATTGAAGCGGCGTCATTTGCCGCTAACTGAAAACGATGCGCGACGCGTTTTTCGGGAATGCATTATAGAGTCCGTCACGCTCCATTGACATCTATTTATCATCGGTACGCGTTTTTCAATTGTATTTCCATTCCGCATGATAAATCTTTTCCATTCGAGCCGTTCGGTAGTTTATCTCCTGGGCTTACCTCGCACCATTTATCTCTTTTAGCTATGCTTAATTTACCGTCGCTGACTGAATCTCGGGCAGATTATCTTGGCCGGCGATCGCCGCGATTTTCAACGTATCCATTTTCATTCATTCGCGAAGGAAGACCGGCCGACAGTTGAAGCTTTCACCCGTCGTATTTCATTCGCTGGAGTATTCTTAAGCAAATCGCAAATGTTCATTTGTTCACGTTCCGCCGAGGGCGTGAATGCAAATCGCAATATAAATCTGTACGCGCGCATATATCACGATAACGATAAAGCTCCCGGTTATGATAATTTATCTGCCTCGCGATAATTTAATTAATTTAATCAGTCACCCCGACATTTTCGGCGATTCGGGACTCTTTGTTCTTTGATTTTCCGTGCGGCGTTTCGCGCATAATTTTTCACCTTCTTCGGCGTCACGTGCGCATTGAATAATGCCGTGCCAACGACTCGTATTCCAAAATCACATTATCCTGCCGCGAGCCAATGGTGGAGAGGGACTTTTAGCACGGAGGACACATGCAGCACGGAGTCTGGAAGCGCGCCTGGTCTGGCGCGCCGAGTGCATTCACTATTCACTTATCTAGGTCGGTTTGCCCAACCCAGCCGAGGCCTCGACCCACCCCGAAATCCACCCGGGCTTCGTCAAACTCTCTCCCGACTGGGCGAGACCCACCCAGCAATCCGTAGCGTCCCGTTAGTTATCTTAACGATGCTTTTATTTGACGGGTTTATATCCGGCTCGAGATTAGAATCTTTGAGAGATCGTCTTCGATTCGATTCGAGTCTCTTCTTTTTCCTCGTTTGATCTCTCCCTTTTGTTTCCGTTGATCGTCTAGACGAAATAATTGCTGCTCGATGAGGGGGCTGATATTGCTATGCCGCTGAATGAATAATTTCGATGTAATATCATGGGGATAAATTTCATTCCCGTCCCGTTTTCGTGATGGAAAAAGTAACGCGAGAGAATAAGAGGGGTAAAGTTGTCGATAATACGTCACGGAACCGCAATTCTTCGAAAGAGAGAGATGACGAGTGACGCTTAACATTATACAAGCGTCACGTTACAAAACACATGTTTGCCTTACAAGTTTTATATGTATCAAAGTTACACGATTATTGATCATTTCGACCAAATGAATTTCACGACAATTTACATATGCGGAGGCATCCTCCCCATGGAATAGCGATTTGATGTAACGTTCCATGAATACCGAATTAGTTAGTTATTTCGAGGTATTAGTTAGTTAGACAGCAAATTCAATATATTCAAAGCAAATTAAACTCAGAACGTTATTGGAGAATTTTTGCTGCGATTCGAGAGTGAAATTTTCAAATTCTTATAACTTTTGTACTTGTCGACGCATGCAAAATGAATTGCTCCACTTTATTTACATCGGGCATTCGTATCGGGCGTGAGGTATAAAAAAAAAAAAAAGGAATTATCGGCTATATAGAATTCGATGAGGGAAGCATTAATAGACTGCTGAAATGCATGCGAGCGACATTGTCACGAACTACAATAATGGCGATAACCTGGGACAGTAAACATAATTCTCGTGTGGAATTTCACGTGAGAAGAGGACAGAATGTGTCCGCGTGCATCATCGCATTGCACGCGCACGCGAGTGCATCCCTATCGTCGAGGGGGTCGCATAGCACCCCTGCATAGTGGTCATTGCGGTAGTACGGTGTTATGCGAGCGGTACGAAACGCGAACGGGACGAATGTATACGAGAGTCGTTTTGCACTCGAAACGATGTGCATCGCGGTATCAGCGTCGCGCGACAAACGGTTTACTTTCCGTTCACCGGGAAATATAATGAGTGTTATCCAGAATTAGCAACCAGAAACATTTTGCCGAACGATCCGCCGAGAAAATTGGAAAAGATGAGAAAATTATGATGAAAAATTATTATGTCAAAAAGTTTAGTGGCGATTACGTAACGATTATGTCGAGTGTGACGTGATACGATCATGGCTGAAGTTAGATGTCAGTGATTCACTGTCGGTTGCGATCAGACAGAAGTGAATGATGTTTGAGTCCGGCCAGCCTAATACTGTAGTGTACATATTAGTGTATGTTAATGAATATATTAATAATTGCTGAAAAGGGCTGCGTTAATCCTATGGAAACAGCGTAATTTCAAGATTTTCAAGAAAGGATGGGTCCACTGCTCGACTGTTTTCTCATAACGTCATCCGGGAACCTTGCTGCTTTATGCATGGGCGCTCTTGCTTTCCCAACGTCTGGCAAGCTTACGGCGCCTCGGACGCAGCTAATCTTATATCGCTTGGATGCAAACTTGATGCCGCTCGAGTATATCGCATCCAACATTTACAGATTTAAATGTACTATTTACTTGACGCATTTGACGAGGTAACACGTGAACGGATTTTATAAGAAAAAAACTTTAACGATCTTTAAAGATCTTGATAATAAGTTTTAATATTACATTCTTGTGAAATCTTCATAATTAATAAATAAATTAATAAATAGATAAATCAACAATAATTTTGATAAGAAGGGAATGCTCCTTCTTTGCGGTTTTCTGCGACATTCTTTCATTCTTTACATTTTTCTAAAGTAAATGTAAACTTAGAATTTTCTATTAAAAATTCCACAGAATTTTTTCAAGAAAAATTGTCGATTTTTATTTGGTATAATTCCTTTCCAGCTCGAACTAGATTAGTCTTTTTCTGACTCGTCAACGTTTGAAAACTCGCGTGTTTCTCGCGTGTAGTACAAATAATACATTAATAGCACGAGAGTACAGCCTATCGCGGTCGGTTATTAATAACAGCGGCTATTCAGGCGAGCAAGACTAGGGTGCGGAAAATATAAAGAGACATGGCGGCGCGAGGGGTGGCTTTTCGTGAGAAAAATAGAAAGAGCTTGTCTCGGCGAGCCTGCGGGATATTGAAGTGGCTGCTGGCCGTATTCACGACGCCGGGGTAAATTCCAGAGATTCAGATTAGTCACGGACCTACCTCGGTATTGGGAAGCCCTCCCCTCCTACACTCTTCAACAACGTTGTCATCGCGTTCTTCAGCAACACTTCAAGGATCCTTCGAGGCGAGTGCTTAGCCAGCTAATTATCCACACTGATTTGCATAGTTATTCCCTCTTATTTTAGCATTTTGGGATTGGCATATTTCGAAATTCAGCGAAGCGTCACAGCAGAAAATTGGTATCTTGAAAGAAACGAAGAAATTTGGACGGAAACAATTTTTGACACGGTTGGCTGACATGAGTTAAGTTAGATGTATCTGTATATAAGTTACGAAGCCACCACCAAGGACCACCTCATCGACTTGTTCGAGTACAAGAGTTGACTGATGTCTTAGCGGTTATGATCGAAAGGTCACCGCTTTCGACACTACTGTTAGTAACTACTGAGATTGTTAGTTGATAATAGTGTCAAAATAGATTTAACTTTAATGAGTTTTGTAATGATATCGAAAATCGATATATTTACTTTAACAGATATGAGAATTGATACGCAATAAATAAAAAAAGATGAGGAAGAAGACAAAACAGAATTGCAAAGAATAATTTCTTGAAATAATTTGCGTTGTTATTTATGTCGTATTTTTTATATTTTATAAAATCGCCAACATAAATCTTGTTGTTAATTTTTCCAAGACATCGTAATCACAATCAAACTGACGTAATCGTGATTTAAATATAAATTCAGGAGCGATAAAAGTTTATGGGATTCTTTCGATAGATTTCCGATAGCCGCACGTCTTAATTCATTCTGCGATTCCTATCGATAGCGATTTCTATCGATAGAAATACGTCTGGTCACGACATACGTATCTTGCGAGCATCTCGTTTTCTAGTACTGTCGAATCGGAGTGCTTCTGAATGTCCGATCGGCTCAACTGCCCGTGAAATGACCGTGCCTTCTGCCCGTTTCTCGGCTTGCAGATCATTTACGTCTCGCTTTATGGAGCTCCCTTACAGTTTCAAAATCGTCTGTAGCTATCCTCGCCACATTCCTGAATCACAGTGCCATGTGATTCGGGCAATCGACTTAATTACGCCATGTCTTGTTTTGTCTACGATCTATCGAACTTTAAAATAGTATCATGCCTGGAGATATATTTCGACGTACTTTTGTTGGATGTATTTTTCTATATCCAGTTAGAAATATTTCTGTTCTTTCTAAAGACTTTCGAATTTTATAAATTTATAATGTACATATATATATATATATATATATATATATATATATATATATATATATTGATTTTTCTTTACAATAAAAGGAACGCACATTTTAAATATTAACTTTCAAATTTACAAAATATATCGTTACGTGATTTAATTGTCCAACACTCGGTTTGAAATTAAATCTGTGATTTTACAATGTCACGTCGGATTTGCACATGTTTTATAAATCTATTTAAGTAATATAATTATCATATACGTGAAACGTTGATCAACAATAGAAATTGGATGCTGCGAATCCCCGATCGATCGGTTGAGCGGAAGAGGAAATTCCATCGTGTCGAGATGCAAGCGGGATGCCTAAAGCGTCACACCGCGCCGATGTCTGAGATGGGCTTTTGCTCTCGGTAGGGAAATTCCAGGAGTCAAGAGTACTTAGATGCCTCGCTCGGAATCCACCAGTTTCGAAATTCTTTGGACTTCCTCAGAATAGGATGCGGAGCCGCGGGCGCGGCAACTAACTCGACAGTTTGTCTTCATTAAAGCCACGGACCGTTGTTCGTTTATTTCTGTATTAAAATTTTGATGCTACTATTATTCTTTACACTGTCTGACTTTAAATATTATTAATTATACAATATCTGTTTACAATAACTTCTCATTAAAGAATCTGATAGTCTCGAGAAATATTTGTAAAATTGCATTTCGTGGATTACTTCCGAAACTTGATGAACATTTACCATTCCATCTCTCCGCATTTTTGCAGAGAGATCAGCCTCTATATATTATAACGCGCGCAAATACTTCCGCGAGAGACGTTTTATCCCGAAACTCACTTTTGAAATTACTTTCATTCTTCGGACGGGGTAACAATCCGACTTCATTCCGCGCGTTGATACACCGACGACTTTCGTGGCTGCAGAAAGGCTAACTTTTCTCTCAAACGTACTTTACGTGATGGCATCGTCCGATGCAAGTTGCCTGCCACAAAGCCGATTACGGCATCGAGATCGGCATTTCCGTTCGGATACCTTTATGACGACGACGAAATCTTTCCGCTCGCGTAATGACATTACTCTCTACTAGTTTCGATCCTGCGCGAATCGCGGACTTCCTTTCCCACAAAGGAGCCACGTCCACGATTTTTCTTCTTTGAACTTCCTGCCTGGTATCTGAATGGCATGAACCATGAAAGTACATCGCATTTTTATCATAAAGAATTTTTACCAGTAAAGAATAATATGGGAAATAATCTCGATTTATTCACTTTGTACAATTTACATCACAAATGTTAGTAAAATTATTTAATTAACTAAAGTAACTTATTCATATAAATTATCGCATTAGGTATTTATCATTAAATCTTGTTTTATTTTTAAATATATGAAGCTTTTAAAGCTTTTATGTAACATCTCAATATTCAAATATAATCAATTGTACAAACGATTACATCGCGGCAGAAATGTTTTACGATTATTTTGAAAAGGAAAATATTAATTTCTATTCATTTCTGCGTGGAATGTAATTATGACAGGGTTATTTTATATCGCGCTAGAAAATGAACAAACAGTTAACTCATTCGTCGAAATTCTCGTGAACGTCGTCAGTGACTTTGCTCTCGTCGGCTCGAGTTCTTCCTCGATTGCCGCTTGAGCTTACTCGGGGCGACGAAGTTTAAATTGTTTTCGAAACAGCGGCCGCAGTCGCGAATTTCATTGCCGATGATTACCGGAGCGAATCTTTGACGCAACCACTTATAAAAGAAAATTATTCTTGCAGTCTTAACTCCTTTACTTCGTCGTCGTCTCAATCAATATGATTTAGTTGACATAGCTGGAACAAACGTAACTGAAACTAATTTTTTTATTGTGAATCACGTACACGATTCACAAAATAAGAAAATATTTGAAGACTTTGATTGTTTAGAATATTCTTTATCTTTTAATAAGAGATTTATTATAAAATCTTGAGAGATCAGGTGATGTGTACGCAACGAACGGTTTCACAGGAAAGTGAAGCTATATGTCAGTACAGACTCCATTATGTCTGATCGAAGGCAAATATTTGCGAAAGGATATCAAAGTTGCAGAGCGGAACATAGACGGTTTATCTTATCGCATCGTTGCACATTAACTACCATTCAGTTCGTATAATAAAGCTCGAATAAATTTAAACTACTTTGATGTCATTTAATTAACAATGGTAATGATAAAATAACAATATTATAATACGTCCGACAATGCGCAAAATTTATTCGTAGTCGTAGTAACTTTAACATCGCTAGGTATCGCAGAAAAGACGTCTTTTCTGCATAAAAATAAATGAGACGAACTTTCATTCACATTACAATTAGTACTCGGCTATCTTCCTTCTCTTCCCATTGTTTTCCTCAATTAGTAAGATATGTCAAAAATACAAAAAAATCCGCAAACTTAAATTATTGTTATACAGAAAACAATTAATTCTTCGAGGTTTGCGAAATTGCAATAGGACGACCGTTTCAATCTCTCCAGAGTATCGAACGTGGTTTCGGGCAACCGGCCGATCGCATCGGCCGCGTGCCTCCCTCGCCGCCCCTGGAATAATGACAACGGGGAAAATACATCTCTCGGCACGTTGGCCACGCTATCAATACTGCGCGCCGTATCCGGCGAGAATGCAGGTTCTATCGCACGTCGCGCGCGCGCGGGGCGCATCGCTGAAAAAAATGAGCGGCGAGATAAATCATCCGGATCGCGCGCAGGGCGGGAAGATACAGAGAGAGGCACGTCCGTCTTCGTGAAATTTACTACCAATATTTTTCTTCCGAAAATCGGGTCGAATTTACGTGACGCGTCTCCGCCGCCAAAAACGTGCGCCACGTAGCCGCGAGATGTACGCCGGGACGTGGATATATCAGTGCCACACGTCGTCGCAGACCCGCGTGTCCGCAATATCGAGCGAAACAACACTCTCGAGTCTTCGCCCGCGAAGCAGATTTCCCTTCGGGATTCCCGCACCGCGGGGAAAAATCCGCCCAGAGCTCCCAAAAGTGAAACTCCCACCGAAACGATTTGTGTTCGCGTTTGGTACCGCGTCGGTAATTTCGGCTCGATTCAATTTAACATCGTAACCGCGCAATTTCGATTTCTGATGAGGGTTGTATATTTTCGCATAAGGTTATTTTAATTGCTCTGCTGAATCGAATTACGTAGGCATTATTAATTTGCTGAACTATATCTCGAGCCTCTATTGTCTGTTGATACAGTGTGGATGGATGTGCTACGGGGGGTGATTTCTGGGAGATTAGAGGGAAGCGGATGGCGTATAATCGTGCTAAGGATTTGCCAGATTGGTGTATCGAATTCCAAATGGGCGATTCGTAGAAAATTGGAAAAGTTGCCTGTTTATTGAGTCGATTCCGAGACGCGGGATGGGTCCGGTGCTCGGTTAGAATGCGACAAAAATATTTTATTGGAAATAGGAAAACAACTGCACCGGGCAAAAAAATCCCTGATGCCGGGCGGGTGCTGTGTGATCCGTCCTCATCGTTTTGGACTCCCGCGGTTTCGCACGTAATGGCATCGCCGAATCGATCTTTCGGTTTTGCTTTCGGTTACCGGATCATTTTTGTGGCCTAGCTTACGCGATGCAATTTCTCGAAATCTACGCTCCAGATTAGTATATCATATATTTTTTCTTCGCCGTGACGATGCGGCGAACCAATAAAGAAATAAGGTCGCGAGAAAGAAACGCAATTTTCTTCTTTCTTACGTTTGTGCGAGTTTCCTGTTTACAAGTCGTTTGATATATAATAAAATCCTGTTATTCTTATTAGGTACACGATTCTGTGATAAGATACAGGACGGATAAGATTTATTCGAGTTATATATCTCTTTCCCGGATGCCGAATGACGTTTTCTCGTCTGTCTTGCAGTTTCAATTTAATGCGGCATGACGTATAAATGAATGTGTGCAAACGGACGATCTTAATACTTTCAAGGACCGAATCAACACCGCGGCGAGCGGTGTTGCGAAACATCGGCCTGCGGCTGAACTCGCAAGTTCATAAAGTTCTAACGAGGTTCCACGGTGGTTCACCTCTCAAGGGTATGCTGAGGGAGTTCTCTCTCTCTCTCTTGTAGACTGCGTTAGGAAGTATTGAAGCTCAGTGGAGGACAGACTCACCGCGAATTTGTAGTGTTGAATACTTAAAACGCTTTATTATCCCCGTTATATCTTTCTTGTCATTTTCGTTCTTTTTAAAGACAGCAAAATAAATTAAATTATTTAATTAATTAAATTATTTAAAGTTTATCTCGAACGTTGAAATAATGAATCAAGTTTGCCGAAAAAATTCATCGAGCGAGTATTATTAAAAAATCCTCATTAATAATACAAGACATCAATATTGTACGCATTAATTATTTTAAATAATAAACGTATTGTGTATAAATAAATTTTTTTAAATAAACATTTTTTGAAAAATGATTCGGCAAATTTGAAATTTACAAGAACTTAGGTTTCCGTCTAAAAGATGCTGAAAGAATGCAACGTCTCATCGCTCCTTCCATCCCTCTCGTGTCGTGATTGAGAAGCGAGTGTGCTTAATTTACTAGCGAGCGGCGAATCCTTCGCGATCTCTCGGTAGCGTTTCATCTGGAATCGACGGCGGCGCTTAGCGCCGCCTCATAAATTCCCGATTTTACGGACGTGCCTTGCCGGCGAAAAAGAGTTCGATCGGTCCGGCGCGAAAAAGCACGATAAAACTTTCCCTCGCACGTCGCCGGTATTATGAAATTCGAACCAAGTTCGCGAAAAACGAGCCGAGGCGCTATTACTCGGCGCGGGGCTGAATATGCGGCGCTGGGCAGAACGCCCGAGTTTTCGCATTTACGAGGCGCGATTAAGCGTTTTATGGGTCCCATCAATTTTCGAATCCTACAGTAGCGTAGCCGCGCGCGAGCGCGAGATTAAGAATCGCGAATATCGAGGAGCCAGATGCGAATCTGCCGCCTGTTTCAGCCATCGCGAATCATTTTCGCGACATACGGCGCGAGTGGAGAATCAGAAAAATCGATTTTCGTGTCGCTCGCGCGTTTTATATTTTGTGTATTGCTCGTCGCTTAGTTCTCTATTACTAGTATTATTCTTCGCGGCAGCGGCATGCTTTCCACGTGATTTTCGCGATGACGATTAAATGTTATATGTATGTGTCGCAGGTGTCGCGCACGGTATTAGATGTTACAAATGTGGACAATACAACGAGGGAGTCGGCAGCATTACACCGTGCATTAATTACACCGCACACATGCTGATGGAATGCCCATCCTCGGACGAGTGGTGCATCGTAAGTACAATATATATATATATATATATATATATATATATATATATATATATATATATATATATATATACATATATTACTTTTTCAGTCAATTTATCGAATTAAACAAAGTATTTTCGAGCGTAATCACGATTTGCGAGTGTAACGCCATCTTACGAAACGTTACTAATTATTTTTAAAGAAATAAAAATCTTACTCTACGGCCTTACGTTGAAAATTGCAGCATTTGAAACACTCACGCAGCTGGAAACTGAAGAGCTTTGCCGAGTATTTTGCGAAAAGATAAATATTTCTTTCGCGAAAATAGGCGTCGATGCGGCGCCAACGATCGCTTGACATTATTCCAAAGTTGCCTATAACGAATGACGTTATTTACCTCTCGGCGGACCTCCGCCGATGTCGGATTTATGAGATGAGTCCGCGCAAATTGGCTCGGGAGTCTTCTGCAAGCTTGCACGTTCGTTCGCCAAAAAAGCCTTCCAGCTTCTCTTCTCGGCTACCGCGAGGAACTTTTGTATCGACTGAAAGGATTTCGAAAATTTAGAAAAGTAACTCTCGTGGAGTTCGAAGAGCCGTATCGCCTAAATAATAAATTCGAAATTATCAATTCAGTGAATCGATGGCGCTCGAATATTTTGAACGTTTAATTATAGAGTTAACATGACAGAGCACTTGCTTATTTAAACATGTATACGTCCGTAATTTAATTTAATTCGTTTTATAATTATTTATTTGGTGCAAAGCGATGCAATTTTAATTTGTTAATACGAATCTAGGCAACACGTTAGGTATGCAAATGATTCGCATAGCTATCCCGATTTCTGCATGAACCGCATATTGCAAATGTTTACGCTTCTCTCGCAGCGTGTATGTAATAATTTATGAAATTATCCAGCTCCGAGACGTTACCTGTCCCGTGTGACGTATAGCCGAGTTCTTTCCTCGGACGAAGTAAATCGCATTATTAAATCTTTCGATCCCTTCCACTCATCGCGCACAACAGAGAACGCAATGCTGATTTCAGATTTGGAAACGAAACTAGATGCATAATTTCGCGCTTGTAATTCGTTCAGAAAAACCGCAACTTTTCTTCCAAGTTAATACTCTCGCCTGTTCTTATTATCTTGAATATTTTATAGCATACGAAAGCATTCGTAATGCTTTTCGTTAAATATGAAAAACACGGCGGCAAAAACATCTGCGTCGAAAAAATAATATTCGAAAAATAAAGTCGACGAAAAGCTCGAGGAATAAACTCGAGGAATTTATTGGGACAAGAACGATCGATATTACTTCGCCATTCGAATAGGATGGCTCAATGGCCTATGTACGTACGTTTAGGACGCAAATGAGATTTCTGGGCATAATAAAATCCTCTGGAATTTACTTCGAATGTTCTACGAGAATCGAGAGGTAGAGGTCGATGATGGTCTGTCTATATCTGTGACAATGGGAAACGATTGGAAACTCCGTCTCGTTGAGGGTGAAACGGCACGGAAACCATTTTCCTCGTGGCTCTATGAATCTTGGAGTTTACACCCGCCGTCTTAATAAAACGGTACGATCTAATCAGCATAACGATAGAGACCCCATCCGGATCCCGCCCGCCCGTTGCCCTTTGTCGAGCTAAGTGAGGCGGCGCTCATCCGCGATGAATTTCTCATGCCCTTTTTCTCGGCTTTGCTCCATCATCTTCGTTCTTTCCCGACTCATCCCTTCCTACCTCCCTCTCCCTTATTTCGTTTTTGCGCTGCGGGAATAGAATGTTCGAAATGGAAATTCGCACGCCAAATCCAAATGGAGTAACATTTCAAAGAAATCGACCGAACACGTAACGAATCGAATCGTCCTTCCCCGATTCCATATTAACAGAATGAAAAAGAAAGAACTATCAGTCGAGGTTAATAAGGCGGACAAAATTAATATATCTCTGCAAAATATTAATTATTTTTACTCATTCTGTATTTACTATTTCGTTAACCTTTTGTTAACCTAAGTAGAAAATAAATAATATGAACTTTTTAAAAATCAGTTCTCTTCTACGCGAATTTAAATTATTACTCCTGATAATTGATACTCTTTTCTTTTTTTCTTTACTCTTTCCATCTCGTTGTATAATCTTTCGCGATAAAGACAACGAGATGGAAAAAGTGTAGAAAGAACCTGGCCTTTGTGTCGTAATCGGCGAACGTTAATTGTCAATCTTGCGGCGGCCAGCGATTATTGAATCCGTATTGAATTCCGTATATTGAATTCGAAAGCTCGGCGAGTGAGGCCGATCATCTGTAATTAAATGCTTTCCATGCACGCGATAGCGGCCGCCGGCCTTCGAAGTCTCTTCGATTTCGAAGTAGCCGACAATCTCCAACTGGCCAAGCGGAGTTCGATGCCTCCGGGCCGCCGAGATGCATTCACTGCAGGCACTGCATTATTACGCGCGTCGCTCCCCCTTAGTGCACCACCGGGCATTCCGATTTAGTCTTCAAATTAGTGCCAGTTGCATGTATCATGACGTATTAATTAACATTTAGTTGCGCTATCGGTTGTGACAGACCTTCGTCTATATACCTCAGCCGTAGAAATGTTCTCTCTCTCTCTCTCTCTCTCTCTCTCTCTCTCTCTCTCTCTCTCTCTCTCTCTCTCTCTCTCTCTCCTTTTTTGCGAAAATTTACGGTAGTACAGTAACGATTTGGTAAACGAAACTTTTGGCGAAACGTTTAATGTTTTGAATTCAATCCATTTATTTGATCCATTGCGTCGATAAAAACCGATCGCCATCGCTCAGCGTCCTATTAACGTGCGATGGACGTATAATTATCTCGAATCGAGTTAAAATGGAAGTACACGCGAGATAAAGTTTGAAATTCGTGTTGTAAAAGCAAAGCATCGGAATGGTCCTAATATTTAAATGACCGCTTTTCTGCTGATTGTCTAATATAAAAAATATATTTCAAAAATTGCTCTAAAATTTCATTACAAATTGATGCAACGTATTTGCCTGAGAATAGGAATGTTTAAAATACACTTGTATTTATTTATAAAACAATCAGTTACAAAAATGATTCTCAAATAAGAGTTATTTTTTATGGAATTGATTTAACAGTCCATAGTTTCCAATGTTCAATATTCTTATTGAAAGTTTTTATAGTAAAGAGAGATATTTTGTGTGTTGTGTGTGTTGTGTATGTGTGTGTGTGTGTGTGTGTGTGTATGTGTTAATCTAATCATAAAAATTACCTCGAAGAAAAATCGTCTAAGGCTTTTTAAAAAATTCTATTTGTGCACTCTTATGTCGAAGAAGCTGCTCAGTTATTAACTCCCGTTAAGTCTCCCGAGTTTACTGATGCCATTTTTGTCGTGAAAATAATCTTCTAAATGACGGACATTCGCGTTTACAGAGCCATCGTTATTTATTAACGCCGGATACTCTCCTCAGGTTTCAAAGGCATATACTATTATGAGACTATTTATATTATATGAGGAACCTTGATACGGAATACTTGCCATTGAGTGTTATGAGCATTTTTATGATCAGTATTATGTCGTGGTCCTTTCCATAATAAATAAAAATTATTTTTATACCGTCAAACTTGGTCGATAACATAATTTCCCTATTCGAAAAATATACACAGCCTTTACGCCTTGTTGATAAAACAATCCACAATAATCAATAATTTCCATATTACATTTTCACGATCGTGCGATTGTTTTTTCCCCGCTGAAAAATCCGCAACAATATTTCTATTTTCTTGAGATTTTTCTGTTTCAAAGACATTCACGCCTCAGAGCACTGACGAAAGTATCGCGGATAAATTTGAGGATACCGAAAACGCGAGGAGGAATAAGAGATTCCACTGAGCCAGCTTGATTTTGCCACCAAAATCGGACGGCTGCTCTCTTTATCTGCCGTTCGATGGCATACTCTTTTTTTCTCGCGCATGATCCGACATGTTCGTCTCGCATCTGCATAGAGATTGGATGGCTGCGGTATATATTTCAGTTTGAGGGCGCGATAGCTTAATATTCGTCCACCGATAAAAATCATGCGGAATCGAATGAAACGGGCGTACGAAGTTAACGGAAAGTTTACGCGACAAGTTTTCGTGCACGCCGATATCAAAGCGCTATTTTTATTAATCTTGATTAGAACCGATAAGAAAAACCGCGAGGTATTTCTACGATGGAAAGTTTACGATCGACTGATGTCCCGTTAATTCAAAAATTGTTTCATTCACGAAGCTTTTTCATTGCGTTTTCATAATTATCATATTTCAATATCAATTGCATCGAAATTCGTACATGAGAAATTTTATTTATCTAAATTTATTTATCTAATCTAAGCTCGAGACGTTTGTAATCTTATATGTAATTTTTACAACTTTAACATTTGTTTATTTATAAATACTCTTAGCACAAACAACGAGTTTGATTTATTTTTATTTTAATACTTTTAAATTCTATTTTATTTTGTCATTAAAAGTTTTTTAAATGCAGTGTGTTCCGGAAAAATTTCTAGGAGATTCAGCAACGTACGTGTTGAATCAATAATTTTGTATCTTTACAGAATTCAATTAAACCACTAAGTAATGCAATTGCCGAAATACTATCTTGGATCTAAATGAGCTCCAAAATTTCTGCAATTTCCGTTTGAGAATAATTTCGATTCTTCGCAAGGAGAATATCAACCCTACTGTTGGATAAGCAACTCTTTTCGAGATACTTTCGAATGTTCAAAGCTTTATCGCTGATTTCTGATTAGCTTTTATTTGCGGACTTCACCGGATGGTTTGCGTGTCGGGCTTGCTCATTGAAGAGAATTAAAGAGAAAGAAAAGAGTAGTTCTCATGTTTCTTTGTGCGCAACTCTCTTTAAAATCGCGGAATTTTAATCAACGTTGAGTCGAGACTTATGGCTTTGACAAAAAAAATCATTGGATTTTCTGTTCTAACATCTAATATGTTACTGCAGGAAGTATATTGCTTGTCTCGTTAACAGAATTAAGACTTGCCATTGATTTTAATCTACTTTAAAATAATGAACAATCAACCATCCATCGTAATTTAAATTTTCAGCGCTAAGTGCGGATATTTCCAAGTCACAACGTCGCAAACGACGAGTTCAATCTCGTCGGAGGAGCTTTAGCGGAAATACCTTTAGCAGAATCATCTTTCGGTTATATGGCATTCCTACGTAAGATCATGACAAGGGTCAGAATGATAAATCGGCGAACGTTCGAGACGTGGCACCTACAGCTGACGTGCACAGGAGTTCCGCGAGATCGGGCGCGGACCAATTTTTCCGAGTCGCGATCGCTTCGCCGGAAAATAGAACGCGTTTTTTCTCCGTCGTCGTTTCTCCCCCCTCCCCGCGATTCATCATTTCTCGCGGCCACTCCTCACGAGTCTCTCTCTCGATTGCGAGTATCGTCGCTTCTCGCGCACTGACATCGATGTATCTCGCGGAACGAATGCACTTTGCCCGAATGCACTTGGGATCAAAATGTATTATAAATAATTCGTTAGATATAACGACAACGGTCAGATCTCGCGATGTCTTCGCCGATTTCTCTCGAAACGTCTCTTTAGAATTCAATTTCGATGCTGCAAGCGGCAAGCGGAGACGAAAAACGTGACTCTTGCTGCACTGTTAATGCTAAATTGCCGCCTTGTACCCTTTTCACGTTTTTTGCGCGCTTCATTAAACGCGATTCACTCGACGCTATGGCTCGCTGCCCACAATTTTGTGCACCAGCGAGTCCCCGAGTAATATAATCGACACGTGAAGTAAGCTTTGAGAAGCAAATTGGGAATAATTACAACATATTACATATGCGAGCGTAATTACATCCTGCTTTACGTCAAATATGACTAAAAGCTTTGCAGCTCCCTTCCTCCCTTCCTCACCGATATAATTGAAAGTGTAGATTATTATTACACACAATTACATCGAATTGCTCTTTCATGTACGTACGCGTAAACTCGCGCAGTGCCAGCTATTTTCAATTTTATCATTGCAGCAAATAATGTAATGAGGCGCCATGCAATTTAGCCGGCGTTTCTGATGGAAAGGGTTAAAACTTTACTGCGATAATTGAGCGACGACCACCGCAGCGCTTGCCGCATCGGATTTTCATAACGCGCCTCTGCGCTGGCGTTTTTCATCGCGAAAAAGAGGAGTAAAAAAAAAAAAAAGAAAAGAAAACAATTCGGCCTGCCGTTTTCGAACCAATAAATCGTTTCATGGAAGTATGTAACAGTTTGCGCGCTTAAGCTGCATCGAACGTGACTGCCGCGCGCGGCGAGATGACAGGCGAAATTGCACACGAACGCACACCCACGAGTCACTCACGCGTGTATTCGTAATGCAACCTCTGCCGATTTAATTGCGATCCGGCGCAATCGGTTTTAATTTTTCTGCCCGTCGCAATGATATCGCTCGCCTTGAAGAGAAGAAAGAGCGAGACCATAAATCATTCGCAAAAAGAGAGAAAAAAAAAAAAGAAAATGGGATCCAAAGGTGCAGGCAACTAGTTTGCATAAAATTCCTATGCAACGCGTTTTTACGCGCTTTTTGCATTTCCATAACACGGTATAGCTGGCCGTCGCGAATGGACCGATATCGTGCAAACGAGAATATTATTACAAGTCATAAATCTAATCTCCGATTCACGTCTACGAGAGGGAATTGATTCGGAAGTCTCGTTAGCGCGACGAATCTCGAACGGGCGACCCTCCTCTTTTTCCTGTCTACAAATACGGAAGAAACTCGTTTGCACGATATTTTTGGCCCCGTGCTCGCAGCGGAGCCTTCGATTTTTGCACCCCCTATCCATTCTCTCTCGCTTTCGACTTTATTTTTCCTACGCCAACATTACCGGCGCGCACTTTGTTTGATTTTCCCCGCAGTAGTTCACAGCCCCGTTTTTTCGCCGAGCTCGTTTGCACCGCGAAAACGGGCGGCGCTTCTTCTACGTCATCGCCTAGCCGAATACGGCGAGGGAGGAAGAACGTGGAACCGACGTGGCATCGATCCCCCTCGACCGGTGATATATCGGCCCCTCGTCGGGGCTCTCGATCGGCGGTGGCGCGGCTAGAATTTATGATTTTCGAATCGGCCGAAATTGTCGTTTGCTCGGAAAAATCACTGTCGCTGAAGGAACAGATAGTCTGGCACTTTTGCACCCGTGTACGACATGTTGCAGGAACGGCACGGTACATGTAGCATCACAGCGGGGTGAAAACGATCGAATTCGTCCCGTCGCGCGGGATTTGCTTCATCGCCCAAATCGCAGCTGTTGCCGATCGCGGCATGCATAAGTGCCACGTAGGTCATCATTATATGAGCGCCAACAGCTGCGCACATGCGTGCAACACGGTCGGATTATAAAGGCTTCTTTAAATTCCGCATAAATCATCCCCCGCAAAATTTTGTGATATACGACTTTCTTAACATCGGAGAAAAATATATATAGCGGATATCGAAACGTCATGTACACTACGGAATAAGAATTTATTTCGGTTCTATCGGAGCCAGTTTTAGTCAACGTTGATTAACTTCAACTTTAGTTTAATTGATTTTCAGTCTGTTTTCGGAAACCGAAACTCTAAAATTAACCGATGTTCGCACGCGCGCGCGAAACTGGCGTTTACAGATCCGCAAGTTTTTCGCTACAGAAACTACAGGCAGCAACAAATAAAATTCCGCCCAGAATAAATAGAACTTCGGTAGAGGTATCCTTTCCGTGCGCATAAGCGGCCAACAGCGCCATTAATTTAACAACCTAGTAGATCCTTATGTCGTTGCCGGTGGTATTTCCCGCTAAATTGAATGCTTGCTCGCTCATTATTCAGTCTCCCAAGGAATTGCCGAGATAGAACAGCAACGAAACAAAAGAAACCAGGAAAAACGTACAGCGGGGCTGCACGAACTCGTAAACGCGTGGTGGTGAGATAAAATTTGCACACCCAGTCGGGGGAACTGCTGTTCGCGAGAAGAAGAATCTTACATCTGGCACGATAAATTTCACGTGAAAAATATATGTAATCCGGATATAAAAAAAATCCGACGCGGCGCGGTGGTTCGCAGGGCGAGCGTAATGCGGTCAGATATAACGCGTGGACTTAATGCTCCTGATTACTCTCTCTCGGCTGAGAATGAATGCAATTCACGGTGCATACGATGCCCTGCGACCGTTAGATATTAGGCTGTAAATCACGTGAATACGAGCCAACTGCCCGGCCGGTTCGCGGCCGAAACAACCGTGACAGAAATTGAAATGACGCGCGGCTGCATAACAGCCGTGAAATATCGCGGGTTGGCGAACCCGCTGGTGTTAGGAAAAGTGATGGAGGAGAGAAAAATCCTTTGTGCCAGTCCACTGTTTACAGCATGAAATATGGGGGATGATACGCGGGACATAAATTATGCGCGTCGCGTTTTGGTCGAAATTATGGATTGAAATCACGAAACAGATTTTAAATTTGTAAAATTTATAAGTGGGAAGGGATCAATTTAAGATGCATATATATTTGTGTATGCGCGTCGCGCAATTTTTTAAGTTTTACAACTTTTCCTCGATAAAAATATTCAGAAAAATATTGTGGACCGTTTAAAATATGTATCGGATCCTATGTGCTATAAATTTTTCTAAGACGTTGAGAATAACCGAATTCTAAAATCATATATCTGTTTTCAAATAAGAATATTCAAAAATGTCGATACGTTTCCGAGTATCAATATTTTACTTTACTCAAAAGTATTGGCTGGCGTAAGACATATATTTTTTGAAGGTAGAATCGATGCACTTCTTGAGATATTGTGAGGTTAAAAGTGTCTTCGTACTCAATACGCTGAATTTCTACTCGGAAAATAAAGAAAAATATCTTCAGTCGCATCCGCATTCAAATAACAGATTAGAATATTCGTTTTCCTACTTTCAATAACTTAACAAGAAAATGTCTGGTTTTTTCTGGAAAACCTCTGGAACAATTCATACGGCGAAGATCTTAAAGTAAAAGTGGGATACATTTAAACAGAAAAATACAGAATTCTTGTTTTAACATTAAGACTTAGGAAGTAATAAAAAAGAACATCTCTCTCTCTCTCTCTCTCTCTCTCTCTCTCTATTTCTCTTTCTCTACCCACTTTAAACATTTATTTCTTACAGCGCTTTACAGCGAAGCTTTTAAATAATTTACATTGTAAAAGAAACATCATATTATGTAAAATAGAATTAGTATAAATTTTCATTTTAAATTTTAAAACTGCTCTCCTGCTTTTCCTCTTTCCTCTTCAATAACCATTTATAAAATTCTACGCATTTTCCTGGAAAAAATTTATACGTGGATATTAAAAATAAACACGATAATCTGTTGAAAAATATGCAATTAATGTTGATCAAGAGTACTCTATTTCACAATTACACTCGCTCGTCCTTCGAGAAGAAAAGCCGCATCTATTCCTACGACTCGTCGACGTTCGCCGACATTCCGTTCCTATCCGACTTCGTTCCGCTTTTTCGCGGCTTTGCGCTCCGTCGAGTCCGTTTTTCTCGGACGCGATGCTGCTTTCGCAGTGCTCGGCTTCTGTTGCGCTTCCCTCCTTCCTTTCTTCTTTCATCCCAGCGACATCTCACGTACATAAAATATCCACTTTATCTCGCGGCGAAAACGTGCCGCGTCTCTCTTTTATGCATACGCGCCGCATGCATAAAAAAACGCACTTGCGTATTTCAAAATAATATCTGCGCGTAATATCCACCTGTATAACACGTCGTCTCGCGCCTCGCGAAGTGGACATTCTGAAAAGACGTCGACGCGCTTGCTTATCGGCGATGCGCTTCGATGCATTTTAACCGCCGCGAAAACGAAAACGCCACCGCTACGCTTCGCAAGACGGCGATGAGACGTCGAGACACCTTCGACATTTTAATGCGGTTCACCTATCACCCCCTCGGCGAAAACAATTCCGCGCGGGGAGTGAGGGGGCACGTGGTGCCGCGCGCGCGACGTGACGTCTTAAAATGAGCAAATTATTTTATCGAGCTTCGCTTACTTCCGACTTTGCTAACTTGCTCTAATTAATTTATCAAGTTCCCTAATAAACGATGATATAAAACGTTGCCGAAACGTTGTCTTTTGAAACGGAAAGTTTTCTCAGAACTGGAATACGTACGCGCAAGGTGATACGTACCACCTTTTTGATTTTGATATATCGATTTATTCAGTATTTTATTTCAGTGCGATATAACAGCGTTCCCCTTTCGTCATTATTCGATTCCTCGATCACGTTACTCAAATGCTGATACGTAGATGAGGAAAACGAAATTATCGGTGAAAGGAGAATAATCAATATCTTCAAAGGATGCGAGTTTTTCTCGGCGCGAGCTGCATAACTAAAGGGATAAAAACTTTACGCCGAAAGGGTTAATAAAAGCGCGATGGGTACACATAAAGTGATGGGGTCGCGGGTGTGCACTTTATCAGACGTCGGTTCCGCGTCATAAAACTGAAAGTCTTGCATACACACGCCTGTGTAGCTCCCTGAGTAATGTGTTTGTCTGCCACTTGCAAAAACGGACGATAAGTCCGGACACAGAAAGACTCTTTAGCTTACGAGCGATCATTCCAGTTGACATCGAGAACGGAATCTGCAATCTGAGGCAAAAGTTGTCCGTCAATCACGCCGACATTACGTTTCCTTTTGCAATCGTAACGCGGTTGCATTGTTTACGATATTGCTAAATATTGCAGTCGGAAATGCATATTTATTATTGTAATGTTGCCGAAAATAAGAGAACGAACACATTTCGAAGATATTTCAATCAGCTGTTCGAATGCGGAACGCGATTGCAGATGTTTCCTTCATTTCGTGAATGATATTGGGTAGGAACTTCGTACTGTGAAGGCACTTGCATCGTCACAATATCTTGAGAAAGAAACGCGTCGACTCTGTCTTTGAAAAGCATATGTCTTACGTCAGGCGATACTTTTGAGTGAAGTAAAATATTGATACTCGGGAATGCATTGACATTT
This sequence comes from Pogonomyrmex barbatus, assembly GCF_055798465.1. Classification (NCBI taxonomy): domain Eukaryota; kingdom Metazoa; phylum Arthropoda; class Insecta; order Hymenoptera; family Formicidae; genus Pogonomyrmex; species Pogonomyrmex barbatus. The sequence continues at coordinate 931,311 of NW_028297098.1, forward strand.
CTGGGTGCTCTTATTTTGAAAAAGATAAGCATACGAACTTTTTCGCTTATTATTCTTGTCTCGTGTTTATACAAAATTTACATTAAAGGCTACAGCAGTTCCAGTACTTTTAATGATCTACTTAAGTTGTTAAGATTCTCGAAGACATTTACTTAAGAATTATGAAATTTTTTAAAAATTGCACGTTCACATTAAACTTATTCCGATCTTAAAAAGTAATACTTTACAAAATTAATAGATATTTCTTATTTGAGAATTGAACTTTTGTTATATCAAATAAATTTTGATTTTTATAAAGACAGATTATTAAAAATTTTTAGTTGAAGATTTATTTGCGATTTATAAAACTTTTCATATTTTCTCGTGATAAAATATTTAAAATGAAGAATATCACGAATAAACGAATTGCCAATAGCAATGATTGACGTTTCATCATATTTCTGTTCAAATGTTAATTATAAAGAGGGCAAATTCCATAAAATCGTGGAATTTAATTTTTAAAATTTATTTTTTGCTATCGATAAAGTTACTTTTTTTATTCAAAAAAGAACATTTGGATGTTTCGAAAATGATCACAAACCTGCAATGATAAAGTTCAAGTTAATAATTTTTTCCTCAAGTTGCAAATTGCGAAATAAACCAAAGTGTAAACCGAGTCAATAACGTTAGTATTCATCGATTAACGAGAGTAATTGAAATCGACAGAATAATTTAAATCGTGCGTTTTCTTTCGAATTATTACGCGCCGGGCACGGAACCATCAATCTCGATTTAACGTAAATTAATTCGACAGCGGAAACGTTCCCCGAGCTGACGTGCCCGATCGAGATGTCGCGGTGTATTCGATGGGATAGGCAAACGGAACAGATGTACTTGATTCGACTCACGCTCCTCGCCGTTTGATTGTAAATCTGCTGATCAAACATTTGATTAAAACGTGTGCTCTACTTAACACTTCGCGCCGGGGGCACGAAGGCGGGGCTGCGTTGTAAAACAAGGATGCCTCACGGGAGCTCACGGGGTGTTCCCGCTTCGTTCCATGACAATCGATCGTTCATAATTGCCGCTGTTGCGGCATTAAGCGTCCGCCGTTATCGAAATGCAATCTCGCCGTAGCTTAGGTGCCTCACCGCCAGCCAGAGCTTGAGGTTTTGAATATTTATGGCAGCTTTACAATCGAAACAAACTCGACTACCGCGAACGTTCCCCCTCCCTCCCCCTCCCCATGACTTTAATTATCCAGCTACTCAAATAGAAAAATATATAAGAAAAATTAGTTACTCATTAGAAACTGGTTAGTTTTTATTCTTTGCATTTATTGGACAGTAACTATCCAATAACTGATCAGAAAATTTTTATTAGATAATTATTAGTTGCTGGTCAGCAACTAGCCGGAAACTATCCAGAAACTAGCTGTGTCAAACTAACCAGTAAATGATAGCCAGTTGCTAGGCTAGCAAAACTACTATCAATATTTCTAGATGATGATGAGCTAGTAATGTAATGCTCACTTCCTCTTGCAACTATCGTAACTTCTTCTTGTAATTTCATTCAGAATGCATGCATTCTGAATAAGAACACTCGTGATCTTTCTTGAACTATGAAATTTTCCATATATTTTAATGTATATCTTTATAATTATTACATGCGTTAGATTAAAAAAAAATAATTTTAATACGTTGTAGATAATTTTTATGTCTTTTTCTTGCCGTTATTCTTTTCCTTATTTGCCCTTTTCCCTATCGCGTATATTATATCTTCAAAACGCAGACACGAGAAAGCAATAGAAATGACGCGATAATCATTGTTTGTTGGAGTAAAAAATTCTATTGTATAATTAGTAAACCGTCATCAGTATCCGAGTATCATGGTTGACGTGGTATCAAAGCATACTCGGAAATCCGCGGATGCATTACTGGGTACCAGAGCCGGATGAAATATCAAGGAACGTGAGTCGGTATCTCACAGTGATATTTCAAAAGATCTTTGCTGTGCATTATTCCTTTGCTGTCTGCGCCAAGCATCACGTTCTTCCTTCGCCGAAAATTCAGCTCGAGTCGTTGATATGTCTGCGATCTAACAATTGCGGTAGATACCAAATAACAATTCACAAAATCGATCACGGATTTTAATCAAGGAAGTGGAAAAATTCTATAGATAAGGTAAGATAAAATAATTCTATAGATAATAATTTTATAGATACAAAGATAAAGAATAAGTGCAGATATATGAAAAATACGGAGAAATATGTAATTTAATATTAGAGATAGAATGTAAATAAAATACGGTACTTTGAAAGTCGCAGGAGAACATTAAATTTCGTATATTTCGTACTGTTAATTATCGACCATAAAGCAACGTCGTTCATTAAGAAGAAACGAGAGAATTAAACATCTACGTTTCGTAATCCTTTAATAGCAAAGTCCTCGTCAATAGCTTATTGTTCTTAATAAGCTTAAAGCGAAGTAAAGTAGAATACGGCGCGAAGCGCATTTCCGTGCTGATGAATGCCGCAAAAGAGCACTGAGCGCAAGGAAGATGCTGGAAGCTTTTTTTTTTTAGAAAGAAAACTCGGAAGAAAAGGAGACAAAGTCAAATGGGACGGAGAGTGTTCGAAGAAAAGCTGCAGTTGTCGAGAGATCAAAGATGCGTCTCGATGAAGCTTTACCTGCTATATCTTTTATCGTATACGATCTCGCGCGAGTCAGTTGGGAAAATTAATAGTTCTCTAGTTAAATGTGTCATTGCGCTAAACACATAAGAATATCTTTTTATTCAACAATGCAAGGAAGTGATATATGAAGCGTGATGTAGAGTTAAAGAACACTTATACAGAATTAATTCAATAGTTTCGCTAAAGATAACTGTTCGTTATCTAGGGAAGTGCAGCGTGTTTTGATCTCATCAAAGATTTGAGATAGCTCAATATCACGATACTACGAAAAAAAAAGCATAAATCTCTTTTGGCATTCGTGTTTCTCCGTTCTTGTTTGTCTCCCTCTTAAAGAGAGGGAGATTTACGTTGCTGAGCATCATAAGGGAATGCGGTTAATGTAGGGTGAGAAACGGATACGGCAGGAAATTAGCAGGGTCAAGACAATATTAATAGCTGTTTCAGACAGTACTCCTAGGGCGTTGTTTTTTGCGCAAAAACCCCGTTTCCCTTCCGTCGCACGGTGCTGTTGTTTCATAAGAATAGAGAGAGAATGTCAGTCCATTATGTTAAAGTGGAGAATAATGTGGGGGGTTGGTTATCAGTTTTATTCCATTTTGATGAAAATTTCCTTCTCATCTCGTTGCATACTAACGACAAGCTATTTTTCGAAAGATCGATTATTCTCTGCCTGGGGATCCTAACTTACAAAACCTTAACTAGAATTTAACCTATTTTTCATTTGGACTTGTTAACGGTAAGCATAAAAATGAGAATTTTTCAATCAAAACGTGGATTAATATTCTTTTCCAAACTTATACTTAATTCTTTTCTAAATAAGATTATTAATCGATTATTATTATTCAGCTTCTTATTAAAAATTTATTTACAAACTATATATTTGCGTATAACGATTAAACGATATTAATAATGAACTCGTACTTTTAATTAATATATATAGTATTTAAATATTTACATATAATAAATTAAAAGCAAAATCAACTGAATAGTAAACAGTCAATATAACCTGTACTGTGCATTTTAATAATAAATGATAAATTAATATGTCAACAAGAAAAATCTCATTTTCTTATTTCGCGAATTTTATTCTTAATTATTTATTTTATTTATAATTATTTTTTTTCTCGCAATCATTAAATAAAATTATCCTCGTTTTTCATATTGACATCAATCATATTTAATTTAAAAGAAAAGTTTGTTTGTCACGGATAGAATAGCATTCGTCTAGATATTTAAGATGACTCTTGAAATTTTAAATGCTTTTGTCTTCTGCCGACGACAATTTTTCCTTCCTCCCGTTCCTACAGTGACGAAATTACACGTCCATTAGCAACTGTCCCAATGGATGTCCAATTTCCAAGCGAGATATAGAAATGAAATTCGTTTGCTAACCAACGTTTTACGGTGACGGTCCGTTTAACGGAATCACGTCTACATCTCGTTAATTAATTGTACATCGCATTAATAATTTGATAAACGCCTGTCAGTATCGTGTCCACTTTAAAACGTAATTATATAATGAAATTGAATATTCTGTCAGGACCTATTGAATTTATGAAAGTAAACACACCGTTCAAATTTTGTAATCATATAATACTTTAATATGTGCTGTTGGAAAATTATTACAAAATTACATATTTAAAAATAATATTTTTGAAATGTGATTCAATGTACAAACCAATATTATTTGAATGTTAAAATTTTTTTCTTAACGCATAGTTAAATTATTTTCTTTTTTATTAAATCACATTTGATTCTGTGTTAAAAGTGGTCTATATAGAAAGTATTCCGTACGACGATCTAATGATATTAAATTTGATGCAGTCTTCAGAAAACTTCTCTGCCAATTTTATAGGCTGTACATATAGGTCGCATTTGAAAGACGCGAGGCAATAATACGAATACGATTTTTGTGCGATACAATTTACGAATGACATTCTCGAATAGAGCACCGTTGGCGGAATGGAATTTACATGCATCCATAAAACTCGAAGTCCCAGAGGAAATCGGCGACAAAGTGCTACCGTCAACTTCGCGAAAACCAGAAGATGCGAGTTCACCAAAAACTTGCGAAAAACTACAGGAGACTTAACTGTTTCAGGCCGAGGCGAACAAATGCCATCGTGAAAATTCGCGCTTTCGCGAACAGCGCTTTTCGTCGTTCCCGCCAGAAACGGAATGACATTTATTTCGATTAGTTGTTTCACACCGTGAAAAGAAAAAGAAGTCGCGAAACGAATTTCTACCGTGTATTATTTCAACGAAAACAAGAACATATACGCCATGCGTGATCCTTGCGAGAAAAAAAATCCAATTTGATCGAATAAAAATAAAATTTCTACCGAATACCTTCAAATTAAATAACTCCATTGCTTTATTTTTTTAACGCAACGCCTGCGTGTTTATTAAAATCGTTGCACTCGCATTGCGGGATATACAATCGAAGTGTATGCAATTCGGTAATCACGTGTGCATAGGTATTGGTATGAACGCAAATCCCTGCTTTGCCAGTCACTTTAAAATTGCTTATCATATGGCGCCAGGCGTATCGCGACCTCCTTTTGCCAAATTGAATTTTCCCGATGGCACTTTATATGCATTAAGATACATGCGAGCGCAATACGTGTCCTATAAGTTATTATAAATTGCTGAATAGAACGGCTTCTGTGTGTACTTTTGAGCGGCATGTGAAAAGTTTCATATGTAAAAACATATTATATCCAAGTAGAAAACAAATTAGAAATCAGCCAGAAATTGGCCAAGAATTCTAATTACTAGCCAGTATCTGGCCAGTGTGACTGGTTAGATTCTGATTAGTTTGAGCGACGTCTGTTTGGTTAGGAATTAGATAGCAAAATTTATCAGTTTCTAGTCAGGTATTAACTAGTTTCTAGCCTTTTTCTGATTAATTTTTAGCCAGTTATTAATCAGTTTTTTATCAATTCTTAGCCTTAGTTTCTGGATAGTTTCTGGCTAGTTGCTGATCAGTGTTATCTAATAAACATTTTCTAACGAGTTATTGGAGTTACTGTCCAGTAAATTCAAAAAAATAAAAACTAGCCAGTTTCTAGTGAGTAACCACTTTTTCTTATATATTTTTCTACTTGGGCAATATTATAGCAATATTATACTCGTTTATCGAATTAAACGCAATAAAATTTAATGCCGAGATAAAACGTCGAATGTGTCGCGTGAGTTACAAATTTCGTGCGGATTAAAATTTCCATATAAACATTAAATTACTGTTTAATAAATCTTTAATTATCTCAGGCAATAAATTTAACCTTGATTACGGTTTACAGTAAATTTCCCATATATCTTTGTCCCATTTTACACGAATAAAAATATTTTCCTTTCAATATGCACGTATAAAAAATAATCGCACAAAAGAATCGATCTTAATGAGTGAAAGAACGGGGGCAGTAATAACGACAGTGCGCTCAGCCAATGGGCAGTAGAAGCTCTCGCGATTAAATCAGCCGCCAGGAGTTACGCCCGTCAATGGCCCAACGTTGTAGCCATATCTCAACGTAATATCGTAAAATCATTAATATCATTCTATTTCGCTGTTGTCCGATCTATTTCAATTTAATGGTGATATATATATAGATATCAAAACGAATAATTTCACAGAAGGCAGACTGTTCTTCTACACCCTGCGTTTGCAACAATGTTGCATCGAAAAAATGCTGAAAAGTATTAATCACTTTTACGATGCTGTAAATAAGCTACTTAGAATTAAATATTTCTGGCAAACTCGGCGTCTATTTGCCGCGGATCGTATTATCGACGTGATAAACCTGGCTGGTTAGCGCGTCAATTATAGCCGCCTTCTCTTTCGGGTCAGAATTGCAATTTCACAGTTCGGCGCGCGCCTTTTAAGGAAAATTGCTCGCATCTTGTTGTCTGCAAAGAAAACACGGGGGTGAATAAGGGGGAAGAAGCAAAAAGGATGAGGTGGTTAACGACTTGCCGCTATTACGGCGACGATATTATCTATATATAAACATAAGCGAACCTCGCAAGTGTCTGACTGTTATTAACTGAAGCGTCGTCGGGGGCGTTGCGACACTTCATCATTCTGTTTCCACAAGGGGACACGATGCGTTAATGTATCGCTTAATGTCATCAGGAGTACAAGCTCGACTTGGCACCAACATTGTCGTTCTCGAAACTTCGATATCGTAACGTTTCACGATGACTCGTGACGAGGGGCATCATCGCTCTCGCTGTAATTGCTCCTGATATATCGGCGCGCAAAGCCGCCCGCTACAATTGCTCCCGAGGGAGCCGTACTTCTCGCGACGAGGTAACGCTCGAATTCGCCAATGAGATCAATTCAAGTCGTAAAATCGATTCCATGTTACACGTACGTGTGATTTGGTGAACGAGATTCGGGCGTACCGTGACGAGGAGTGAGAGAGAGAGAGAGAGAGAGAGAGAGAGAGAGAGAGAGAGAGAGGGGGGGAAGAGAAGGGATAAGAGAGAGAGAGAGAGAGAGAGAGAGAGAGAGAGAGAGAGAGGGAGAGGGAGAGAGAGAGAGAGAGAGAGAGAGAGAGAGAGAGAGAGAGAGAGAGAGAGAGAGAGAGAGAGAGAGAGAGAGAGAGAGAGAGAGAGAGAGAGAGAGAGAGAGAGAGAGAGAGAGAGAGAGAGAGAGAGAGAGAGAGAGAGAGAGAGAGAGAGAGAGAGAGAGAGAGAGAGAAAGGGAGAAAGAGCGGAGCGGAAAGGGAGGAGAAGAGGGAAGGAAGGGGAGAATCAAAAACGAGGCGCGATGACGAATCGCTGAACGCCGTCGTTTAGCTGGGCATTCATCGTCGAGCACACTTCTCTCTGCTTCATGACGTGTCACACGCGAAAACGAGATAAACGATCCCAGAAGGAGCGACGCTAGCTGCGTACGTTCCCAACGCGGTCGCATTATCGTTCGTCGTGGTGAAGAAAGAAAAAAAAAAAGAAAAGAGGAAAGAGCGCAATGGCACGCAAAAAAGGATTGACGGGCTCGTGTGCCAGATTGATATCGTCGCCGCACGCGTTTTCCCTGCGTTTGCCTGAACGAGTTCTATCGCCTCGTCTCGCTACCCATCGGGTCACCAATTGATTTTATTCATCTGCTCTCTTTTTTTTTTTTTCGCCAGTTAGTTATTCGCGTCGTTAACGCTGCGCGTGCCCATTCACGAGCGATATCTCTTCGTTGATGGTTGAGACGGTGCGAATGATGGAGAATATGAGTAAAATGCAATATACATATACATTCACGATTCATGAGATGTAAAAGCGTCATGTGACTTTGATTTTTTGTTCTTTCAATACCGTTCGGGACAGCGAGCAGTCATTTGGAAATTTCATAAGACACCGATAGACACCTTTCGAAACGTTTATCTTTAATTAAAAAAAATAGGTCACTGGTAACGCAGATTCTATACAAACTCACGGATTTAATTAGAAAAAAAGTAATATCTGAGAAAAAATTCCAGGATTATGCATAGTAATGGAGTTCTTTTTTTCTTCCTTTTTGTGCGAGCTTACAGTTTTATTATTAGAGGCATGTGCCGTTTGCGGCATCGTACTTAAGAAAATCCAAGCCTCACGACAAGCTATGCTTTTATCTCTCTCTTTCTCTTTCTCTCTCTCTCTCTCTCTCTCTCGTTCTTCCTTCTACTTCTCACTCTCTTTTGCATATCAAATAAAACGGCGCTTCTCTTCTTATTTATTCACGTTCTTTTTCATCAGAACATTCGCTTACGCATTTTTCTCTGAGTTTATTCGACGCTCTTTACAATATCGCTCTTGGCAGATTGTATTTTCATTTCCGCAATCGTCGTGCTCTTTATAATATAAAACTTGAAAACAACAAATGATACGATACGAGCTAAAGAACACGCTCACTCAAAATTTAAATATATGTTTCATTTTTTTCGTAAACGAATAGAAATATTCATATCGTTATATGATTCCTTTAAGAATCAAATAATTAAACGGATTGAATGTCAATCAATCTATCTTGATAATTTCACGCGATATATTATAAACTATACTAATATTAATACTGATTAACATACTATCCATATATCTCTGACAAGTACAAGAGATTTGTTAAAATCTGCTGTATTATGTACAATATATGAAGGCTTCAGCATAACTAAACTGCTTAAGCATTGAACATCACGAATTCCCGTCGTCTAGTTGTCTGTCAAGCTGTCTTAAACTCCTATTACGTCTTTCATGCTGGATAATTCTATTCTCGATTTCTGCTTCTCCATCTCCAATTATTATCTAACTCGAGACACGATGTTTCATTAGTCCTCGATCGTTATTCGCTTATTTCGAGAGTTGACGCTTTTGATCGTCCCAATCGTAGCAATCCTTTAGAAATAGGCCACATCTCTTATTAAATTACATAAATTACAATAACATAACACAATTTTAAACACGCGTTAAAAGGTTTTAAAAGCTTTCATCTGACGTATATCATCTTTAATCCGAAAATACATACCTTTATGCATCGTGATTTCATTAATGCAAAACTGAGAGCAAGGATTCCATTGTTGAATATTTCATTCTTTCATATTTTTATTTCACGCACCTGTACACTCCTCGCATGTACCGAAGCAAAAGCCGATCGTTACACGGTAATTTTGGATCGCCACGGCCGTCGTAACTCGCCGTTTATGTCGCGTCGTCGTGATGTCGACGATACTAATAACAACGGCGATGATAAACCACCTTTATCGCTTTGGCATGCCCGCTAAAGGAAGTGCTTCGTTTGTGGCCCGCGGCATCATCATTCTCCCGAAGTGTCATAACGCGCGTAACTGAATATAATTTATTATTTGGGAGTTATGCTACGTAACCCCGATGCCAACCCCCGTGAAAGAACGCAATTTCCGCGGCAATATAGCGCAACAATGTTGCATCGTTACGGCTGCGTCATTAGATGGGCGATGATTTTCTAACGAATAGTTCCGAAAGTAGGTCGAGTCTCGCGTTACGGATGCGTCTGTTTGCTTTGATACCAATTAACAAGCATTGAAATACAATGTCGGTGCAAATATCATCAAGAAAGAGAATTTGACATAGGATTATGGAAGATGAATTAATTGCAAACGCCCCCAAAGCGAATACGACATGCGTTTTGTGAAAGTAATCGCCGAAATATAAAATTAATCCTACAGTTTCCTATCTGTATAACAGACAATATTTTGTATCCATAATTTAATATCACAGCTTATAGATATACAATATATATATATATATATATATATATATATACACACACACATATGTATGTTTATAAATTGGAAGATTAAATATTTCGTTATAAATCTGATATTTCGTTTATAAATCTGATTGATTATTCTATTCTGTATTGTGTATATTGCTCGAAAATAATAAACCTAAAATTAAACCTACAGCTTCGCGTTTATTGCTACGCAAATATCGACGGTAAATTATATTAAAAAAAAAAAATAAATAAATAAATAAATCGATGATGCGAGGTCAATTAAAGCTAGATGAATATCCACGCGAATAATGTAGACCTAATAATGTTGCAAGAAAGGAACGCTTTATACTGTTTACTTAACTAAACGACGACGATAACGGCAAGAAAGTTGCCTGATGCATGACAGCTCGGATCGATGAAGCCGATAAAGCGCCAGTGGAGCGAGCACTCAGCTCGTTACCCAAGACACAAATGCGCTGCTACTTATCGCCTTATCCCATAAGTAAATTTCCAACGGCGGCACTCGCACTTACCCCATGAAAGCAGCTCGCACTCTTGTCGCGTGTCGTTAGCCTCGTCCATTATTCGGTTATTCTGTACTTTCGGGATAGGTGAAACTCGAGGGAGTTATGCGAATAACTAGAACGTCCGCATTGTCGATTCATTTCGTCCGCAGTGAATTTCTGTGGCGTTATGCGTCACAAGAATTATACATGTTTTAAAAACAAAAACTCGATAAGCTTCAAAAATAAGCTTCTCGAGAAAAATACACGTTTAACAATACGTTTAACAATATTCAAGTTTAAAAATAGCCAGACGATATTTTATGTAATGATTTTTGTTTAATTTAATTTTACATACATATTTATACTCTTTTATAATAAATTTACATTTAGCGTAAGCTTAACTTTTTTTCACATTTTTTTTTATGTAAAAAAAATAATATAACATTGCTCCTTTCATTAAAAGCTCGATTTTTATTTTAAAAATTGCATAAAACTAATTTTAGCAAACAACAGTTGCTCGGTTGATAGAATTAAAACCTGGGAAGCTTAAAAAATGTCATAAATCGGACTTCCTCAAAGTGAACCATTTTTTGATTTTCCTTCCTGAGAAATATCCTTATATTTAAATATCACCGAAAATTGTTCAAGAGAGATATATAAAAATTTTGTTATATAATTTTAATTCAAATAAAATTCGTGCAATTTTATTCTTTTCACTTTCCATTTCACTTCCGATTTTTCTTTAAACGGAAATTCAGCGCAAATTGTGACGCAAAGTGCTTTCGAGAAATTCGATTCCCATTCTCATTGAATTTCTTCGTTTCGTCAAACGACGCCTCGTGTTGGCGTTACTCGCGCGCCATGTCGGCACTCGTTCGTGAGATAAGCAGGAAAACAATTCTCGTTCCTCTCGCACACCGGATGCTCCGACGAACTTTTCCAACTACATCCTCTCCCGTTTCTCTGGCGGGCCGCCGACGCGATTGCCGACTCTCAATTTCCGGTTTCGAGCACCGGCCTTCGACATGAGGCGAAGCGAGTGCGATCGCCTTTCAAGCGTCTGAGAAGCACTTAAAGCTGCGAATTGAAGCCGGTAGGAAGCGATAAGGAATAGTGATAGGCAACGGAGCTCTCTCGGGTATCGATATCTCGCATCTTCACTCGACGCTCGAGGACAGGCTTTCTCTTCGATGTACGGAAACTATGGATAGATTAAGAGTTAGTTTATACACTCGATTCAAGCGTACTCCGTTTTTTATGCCAATTATACGCTAATGAACCGATGAACAATCAACACTCGGTTTTTTCTACGCTGCCTCTCTTTTTTTTCCTCCCTCCCTTCCTCTCTCCCTCTGTCTCAAACTTGATAATTTTGAAATTAAGGATTCGAAGCAAAGATGGATTAAATCCCTAACTTACAAAGTACACTTTACAAAAACACTTTAAAGCATACAATATTAGAAGGAATTATGGACTTAATGTATTCCTATTTTTTACATTTTTTTAAACATAAAATATACTATTACAACATTATTTGTAGACAAAGGAATAATCGATATTATCTCTCTATTTTTTAGGATTAAAAGTTGCGGTATTTCTTATTATCATAACATACATTTTGCCGCGAAAATTGCAATATGTCGTAAACTCGATAAAACTTATTGCACGAAACTGGAAAAAACGCAATACTAGTAAACCAGTATTGCGCAATCAATCCTCGCCACTAGTATACCCACGCAATCGCATAGAAAAAAGGCGACAGAAATTACTTATGCGAATTACTTAGGGAATTTTACCTCTAAAGATCGAGATTTCGTCTCGGCTTAACGCCGCCTGCTTCCGTCGTTTAGCAATTTTTTTCGCTGCTCCCTCTCTCTTTTTCTCTCTCTCTTTCTCTCTCCTTCGTCTTTTTTCTACTCTGCTTGCATCTTCAGATTAAATATTCACGAGTGGAGAAATGGAGATTCTTGCGTCGCAGAGACGAAATTATTCCGGAAATTTCACTTGGTGAGCCAGTGAAGATGTTTCTGACCAAATGATAATTTAAAGGAAATCTTGTTTAAAGAAGCACATTGCATAAGAATAAGAGTAAAATAAAAAATCGATCGTAGTGTGTAGGTCATGTAGTTTTACCCGTGTATTTATCGTCGATTATCGATATTCAGCGCTAGACTCAGGATCCGGTTTTGAAAACGTCGTGATTCTTAAAAAAAATAGGGATATAATTTCTCTATGAAATAAAACTGATGAAATAAAACTCTCTTCTTTAATTATATATCCCTTTAATTATGCATCCCGGCGGTAATCTCGACTGAAGGTAAAGAATCGTCAGATGAGGCGCTTAGGAGTAAATCCGACCCCCGGGAATAATGTATGCATTTCTTATGGGAGACTAGAGCTCATCAGGCTAGTTAAGGGCTAAATTAATTCTACGCGCTGACTACGGCGCTTTTCGACGAGCAATTCGCCGCGTCTCGCGGGAGTGGAATTCGCGAGATGAAAATCGATCGACGATCGCGTCTCCGCCCACATGAGTCCACTCGCGGCGGAACGAATGTATGGAATGATTTCCGCTCGTCCCAGCTCGAAAATCCTCGCAATTAAACGTTAATTAAAACTCACGGCTAAACGTAATTTCATAATTTTAACATTTATTACTGCGGTTTTCACTTCCGTTGACCACGTTCCTGTACATCGTTTAATCCCCACAGCATAAACATCTACTCATTATTTCACCATTACATGACGTGTCACCCATATGTAATCGCTCTTCAACGTGATCATTCAAATCATTCAAAGATCTGATATCTGATTTTTTCCCTTTTTTCATTTTCAAAAATATTCCGTTCGCTGTCGTCGTGATATCGACGACTGCGATACGAAGCGGTCCTCGTTATTTCGAAGTTATCGCACGGCTTTCTTCGCAGTGTTCTTCGAAAGACTTCATTACGGATTTATTGATCGTCGGATCTAGTTTACACGAATTTGCATGTATAATCAGTGCCAGATTTCTTGTCGTGCTAGAAATTCGTATTTTGCACAGACAAGCGAATTCGTTCGTTCTCTGGGAGATCACATCATAAAGCGAATCTATAATTGACAAGTATTTTCATACTCGCTTTGCATATATATATATATATATATATATATTTATTTCATTTTGTCTGACGTAATAAAATAAAAAATACTAGTCGATTTTAATGCGGCCGTGAATACGAAGGGATAAACGAAGAGTAAAGGGAAACCACTGTCCAAATTGGAAAGAAGTGTATCAATATTTTCATTCTCGCATTGTTCTAGTCGCGGTCTAGGAAGCCTTTAATAGCCGATGCGAAATTCTTGATCTATAAAGGAGGTTTAATAACTGCGGAAGGAAGACAGACGAATATGTCAGAGAGAGGAAGAGAAAGAGAGAGGGAAAGAGGGAGAGACAGAGCAATGTTGGACGGTTTAATATGTATAACGTCCTCGAGGGAGGGAGGGGAGGGCGTTATAATCGTCGAGTATCGATCATCTCTGTGCTACATGACGTACTTCGCTTCGGGGGATTTCCCGTTTGACCAATCAGGGTCTGCTGAAGGATCATAGCCGCGTACTTGTCGTTCCTGATCGTCCTGCAACTACGCCACGTATATATGATGACTCACAGTGATGCGGAAATCAGAGTATTCCACGGATTGGAGAACGCAGGAATTTTCGACATTTGCACGGCGCGATCAAATTTGCGCTGCGCGAAATCGCTCAAAGAATCGATCGCTGCGATATTCGAATTTCGTGCATTTATGGTATAACATGCAATCGTACTTCCGACCATTTCCGCTCTCGTTATAGACGCGGACGCGTGAATATCATATTTCATTCCCCGTCGAAAAATTTCAAATCGTACGGCGCACTTCTTTTTTTCTCTCCCCCCTTTTTTTGTTGCGCGTGGCTACGGAGCACGCCGGGGAATTGCGCAAACAATATTGACAGATGAAACGTTCGTCCTGATTCTCACTCGATAACTGGCGCAGATTTATTGGCCGTGTGTGAGCGACGCGTGTATCATTTCGCCGCGGATAAAATGTTCGCCGTTCCGCTAGCATGTCGCGCGAGAAAAAAAAAAGCCGCAAATTATTGCATGACGATATTAATCATTACGCGGTCGTTTTTTACCGTGCTTTCTATCACCTATTACCCGCCCTCAGCGACGACATTTTAACGGTAGTTTCACGTCAATCTAACGATTTCTCTCGTTCGTTTGCTTTTCTTTTTCAGAAATACGTCAGCGAAGGATCGACGGTGAGGGACTGCGTGCCCCATTGCGTGGAGAAAGGTGAGTGCCATTCCTCCTCCCGCCATCGCATTGCACGGGGCACATTCTGCAATCGTAAAAGGAGGAACAACTGTTACAATCCATTTTCGCGGACCGAAAGCCGTTTCGCATGTTTTTCACACGGTATCTGCGACAGTAAATCCATGCGCTTGCTCGTAAATTCCTTGGCACCGCCCGGCATCGCCGATGGCCGGTTGGTATTTTCGCCTGGCCCCATCGACGAAATTTACAGAGGATAAAACGGCGGGTTCTAAAAAATTTGTGAAACCGCGTGTTATCGGTTGCTTCGGGCCGACGTTTGTTATCCGAAAGACGACGAAGTAACGCCAGCAACCTGGTTGCTGGACGGCGACATCCAGGACGCCGGATGAGAGAGACGATAGAAGGTCCCTTCCCCGTCCTATCCTCCTCTCCTCCTCTCCTTCGAGGCGCGTCATCGATTTCGGATTTTATCGTGTGGCGTGTGGCCCGCATCCGTGCGCTCTTTTTCTATTCGTTCTCTATCCGCCGCTCGAGAGAGGATACGAGAGGACCTATCTCCAAGAGGGTGGGATCGTGCGCGCTTAAAGATCCCACGAGCGAACCGGCGAGCGGCCGTGTTATCAGGCCACGTCGTTTTATTGTGCGGATGAAAGCCTCATACTTTTCCTTTCCTCGCTCGTCGTATTTCTCCGCCACTCGTCCTTCGAGCAGCGTCTCCCTATATCTCTCCTTCGCTCTCCTCTCGGTTTTTTTGTCATATCGCGAAAACGGAAGCGCCACGATTAATCTTTGTCTTCGACGGCACGCTTCGCTGTTTTCCTGCTCCCCCTCTCTTTTTATTTGTCGATATTAAACCTTCATAGCTAAGAAAATTCTGGCCCCATGATTTTCTTAAAGGTTATTATTCTTTCTTCGGGACGTTTATACATGATAAAAAATATGTTGTTAAAAATTTTAAAATTTTTCTCTTCGATTTATGACGATTTATCATCTTCTTTTTCTATTATGATTGTAATACAAAAAAAAAAAACACGAGATGTCTATTCCTAGATGGCCAGATCAAACTGTTGAATGACGAATCGACTGTTTCAGAGGCCTGGAGCACGAGGACGTACTGCTGCCAGCAGGATGGCTGCAATTCCGGCCCGTCGTTGACAGCGTCAAGCAGCACGTATTTCGTCCTAGCGATCTCGCTGGCGGTCCTCGTGGTGTGCCGAAGCCTTCGTGGCTAATACGTGTCGTCCTGCAAGATGAAGGATTCGCGCCGCGGACGTCTCACGAAACCGCATTCTTCAAAAAACTTCAAACATACAAATTTGCATTTGGGGAGGGAGGTAGGAAGGGAACGTTGCACCCTGCATCTCAAATGTCAGCGCCGAGCGATCGGGACTTCCTACGAGCGGATATCGCGGAGACGTCGATAGTCGTCCTTTGATCCTTCAATCCTTTCGTCAGAAAGCCGAATGAAACTTTATGTCGTTTATAATCGGACATATCTTCCCTCTCGCAATGATGATTGCCGCGTGCTTTTCGCTTTCTGATATGACGGTTACTGCAAACACGTTTATTCGAAATAAAGTTTATAATAAAGAAAGCGAACATCGCATGTCAACGCATAATGACGCTTGAAAAAAAGTTTTGTTGATTTTATCAGTTGCATAAGACTCCATCATAAAAATCATATTAACGTGCTTTCGTTAAACGACAGATTGAGCAATTTATTATTAATAAACGTTGGAATATAATTTCTTAAAAAAATTAACATTCATAAGGTATATCTAATTATACAATATATTTACTACTTAAATTTTCAATATTTTAAAGAGCTCGCTATACATTTATAAAATACTTTGTGTTTCTTCGATACGAGGAAACACAAAGTATTTTATAAATGTATAGCGAGCCCTTTTTTTATCAGAATTATTTAATATCGAAAGATAAATCCAGCATTGAGAGAATAATTATTTCATTTTCCAAGAATTCAATTTATCAGATAAATCTGACGGATGGGGGGGGAGTGTTTAAAAAAAATGTAAAAAAGATTTATAAATAACGTACGCGTAATTAATGTTGTATCACGTATTATTCCCAGGCATTTTCACTGTCTGATTAACGAAATGTCATGTCTAATCGATTTGTGTCGTCGTCTTCCATTTCACGCGACGGTATCCACGTCGTACAGTCACAGCCGACTCAATTCAACGAACGCTGAATGCACTTCGGCTAAACTCGGCCGAGTTAAGTGACGCGGAGAAATCGGCTCGTTAAATCCGATGCGTTGTCGCGCCAACTTTCCCCCTCTCTTTCGCTCGCTCTATTAAATACGCATGCTTCCGCATACTTTCGTGGATCGACTGCCCTTGATGATAAAGTCCTCCCGATTGGATGATTGAAACTTCATTTGGCGAGTCTCGCTCTGAATTTGGGCACCTGTCTATGGCGAACGAACCATAATTCACAAAAAATCATTATCAAAATCATTATCAATAACGAACTCGTTACAAATTTTTTCTCTCCCAATGGCAATAAAAAGTCCATGTGCAGAATTTCTAGAAAAAAAAAAAAAAAAATTATCTCACCCACTCAAAAATACCGGAGTTTTATTCCCCGCACGCGATTTCTCGACAATGAAATAATCGGAGCTATAGCGTCAACATTTAACAATTGCGCAACATGATTTAAGAATGACAAAGACTCGAAAATAGTCGCTACCATCATCATTATCGCCGTGCTTATCCGCTTTTACGGTAGCTTTTGTGCGATCCGACTTTGCAGACACGCGTTTTCGCGAGACTTTCCTCGCGCGATGCGCGTAATCAGCTTTTTTTCCCGCTGCTTTATCAGAAAACGATTTTTTTTTTTTTTACGATAGAGAAATTTTTTCGGAGTTAACAGAAAGTAATCGTCTATAATCCGTAAAATTCCGTTTTGAAAACTTGTAGGTATCTTAGACGAGAGAACAATGATCACGTTGGATTTATCTTTAAGAATCTTATGAGAGAGAGAGAGAGAGATTTTAGTAAAAAGATATACTAAGAAAGAAAATAATGTTCTTAGTATATCTTTTCTTAGTATATCTTAGTATGTTTCTTTACATTTTTCTTCGTGGAAAAATCTACCTTCTGACGATGAAGAAATCGGAACAAAAGGCAGAGGAGATACGAGACATCCTCTTTCTATATACACATATATATATATATATATATATATATATATATATATATATCGGTTTCCGCATCATGATTTTTTTCTTTCTCGAGCTCTCTCCGGTCAGCCGCCTGTCGAGGATCAGCATTCTGTCGGCCTCCGACGGCGGATTGAATTTATTCAAAAAGTTTGGGCGTCCCATTTTTCGTCGGGGATTTTATCGACGCTTCTTCCGTCGCTTCTTCCGTCTATCTGCCATCGCTTCGGTACATGCGAGTTTAATAACATCGGGACGACCGGCGGAGTTGGCGTGCCGAAAAAGCAACGCGACCGAAAAGTTCCAGGAGCCGATATATCAATATTTCGTACGAACATCGCGCGATGTGTTCGGGCTTCATGAATATTTCGGCGTGTCATGCGCTTTTCATTATATCGTACTTCCTAAGCGTGCGATAATATCCATTTTGCAATTGTTATTAACTCATTGAAGCGTAACTCTCTGAAGTTTTTCATAAAATTACATCAATGAAAATACTTGAAGAGGACGTTTAGGAGTTTGAAATATCTGAAACGTTTTCAAGTAGGTGAAAAAACAAAAGAAAAAAGTATCCGCATTTATATTAAAAAATCTGTATAAAAAAACAAGTTTCATAACCTACTTGATTCTTGGTATATTTTTTAGAATGTCTTGAATGTTTGAAAAAGGAAGCTAAAAATGTTATGGCGAGCAGAACCGAAACAATTAATGTTGCTAGCACGCTTTAATGAGTTATTGATGTCCAAAGGCGCCAGAATGCCAATATTGTTTGGGAAACATTGCTTTTTTATGGGCATCTTTTTAAAAAGTTAAGCCCTGATAATCTTTTTTTGATGCCGTGGTGATGTTATTGATTGTATCGCGAATGTATCTATATGAAACTCCGCATCTTCCATTATGAAGAATTCACTATGATGATAAGAAGAGCTTGGCCTTTTTTAATCTCATTTTTCTGTCCTATTCCTCCACAGCCGATTATCGTTTGAAAGATAAACTTTGTTACATCAGAAAGAGAAAGCACGCAGTAAGAAAGAATTTAAACTCGTCTGCATCAAATGTCTGTACGGGCATTTTGCCATTTCATAAAAGATATCTTCCAAAAGTACAAGGGAGAGACGCTAGTTTCGAGACGTAAAAATTAAATTATTAATTATTGATAAATAAAAAATTAGACGTATTACACTTACAGAGAAAGCGCATTAAGCTTGCAATAAAATAAATATCTATATATATATATGTATATATATATATATCTCTCAGAAGTTAATTTCTTTTCCTTGTACTTTTTTGAATATTTGTATATCTTGAAAGAATCAAACGGTTTTTTGCATACTTAACGGATATCAAAGGCATCTTTCCACGAGGGTAGTCTGCGAGTCAATTTCGTCCATTGTCTTTATACGACTTTATTGCGATGAGGGATATCGAAATATCCTAATCAAAATTTTCACCTGATCGAGTCAATTTATACAATGGGACATGATGTCCTGACATATCTTGTTTCTTTGGGACGACTTGAGACGGGCATGTCTCAACACCGCTTACCGATTCGCATTGAAGGAAAGAAAAGGGGAGAGAGAAAGGGAGAAAGCATCGACGGCTCGACTGGAAACGGCATTCTCCGCGTGGAAACTGGTATCGATACATTGGACCATAATCGTTGTCAACGACATCGACGTTACTAAAGACCGAGCACTTAAAAGGAGCTGCAACGGAATCGGCGGCAGCGACGACGCGCGAACAAAAATGTTATTTCTGTCGCTCGACACTTCCTAGCCGTAAGACACACAAAGAAAGAGAGAGGAAAAAAAAAAGAAGAGGATTGAACAAATAAATAACGTGGATAACCTACATACAGATAATGTTTAACAGAGGAACAGTGAGGATAACAATAATGATGTTATTATTACTACTATTATTATTACTATTATTACTACTATTGCTACTAATTACCATTACTATTACGAACTACTGTGCAACACACCGAGTATATATATATACATATATACATAGTAGTTATGATCGATTAGGCGAATGTGTGCAAGCGGAGTTGTCGATTATTATGTAACCGCTTTAAGTAGCCTTATAAATTGTAATTAAAGCGCGGATAATCTACGTCTATACCGGGTGGCGCGAAAGAACGCGATCGTACTCCAATTTTTATTTTGAAAAAAATTTATTATCTAATTAATTCAATCTCAGAGAATCACTTATAACTTCTAATCCGCCATTAAATTATTTCTTTCCTTTGTATTCTTCTCATTGAAATTGACGATATTCGACGTCATTTATGAGGATCAATCCTACTACTTTTTATCTACCTACTAGAAGAAGAAAATCTCGTCCTGTTCCTCTCGTGTCACTCGGTACATACATCAGCGTATTGGATCACGAGCAGGTAGGCAAGAAACTAAAAAAAAATTCCTAAAAAATAGCGAGATTCATCTTAGCGGATAAGCAGCGAGGGCGATCACGGAGTAGCGGATAATCTGTTGTCTGTTCGCAGGAGGAAGGGTTTAGCGATCGGACCCCCCGTAATGTGAACATCCGGAAAACGTCGAATCTAAAAATTAATAGACGAAAACGACAGACGAAGACGAACCGAATATTCGAGAGATTCCCCAATCGCAAGATGAGTAAGCGAACAACGAATAGTCATTGTTCGTCACGCAAACGAATACTAAATATTTTTATTCGCATATAACAACGAACAATGAATAATCCGATTCGCTATTTCAATAACGGGATTATTTCTCATGTCTCATCCCTTAAGACGTCTTTTGAATGTTCGCGTTGCGAACGGGGACGAGCTATCTGTTCTTGCAATTTAGGGGCAAATGATTTATCTAAAGTTAGATGACAAGAGAGTCTCTAGAATAATCGTTAAAACTAATCTATTTCCCGTCTCGGACGTCGGCCGCATCTAAACGTTCGATTGTTATTGTTGGAGGTGTGGTTTCGAGATAGCCGTCGGCGGTTGCGGCAGCGGGATTAATCGTTGACGGTTCGCATCGACTTAGCGTAATTAACGTAGGATCGATATCCACCCTTCTCGACGACGATTAATTTTGCTCCGATCGCAAAATCGCGCGAATCACGCGCGATTAGGCGCCTCGGTGGGGAAGATTACGTCAGGTATGCGTCGCTGGATTACATCACGAGACTTTAAGTCGTTCAAATTCAACTCATTAGCCGCGATCGAGGATCTATTTAACGCCGATACATCTTGCTTAAGCCTCCTCTATATATTTTTATAAACTAAGGGTAGCACCAGATCGATCACTATCACCCGCGGACCGTCGGAACTATTATTCCCCCGATTATATATTAAAACTAACTACGAATTAAAGTTACTAAATTCACTGTAGCTTTATTTGAAAGTTTATTTGAAATTTTTCCCAACGAGCGCGATACGTTATAGTCCATTGTAGCTGCATCCGAGAGTTTAATCTGTATACAGAAGTGATTCCTTAATTATCATTTATAATTAATCCGAGATGAGAGAGAGCTCGTTTTACGCGAGAGATATTTTGACAAATGCCAATAAATATGGATTACCCGAAATTGGCTGGTAATTGCCGGAACATTTTTCCTTTTCGAAATGAGCTTTCGTATTTCGAATGCCTCGAATATCACCTCGCTTCAAAATTCTGAATTTTTGTTACTGAAAAAAAGAAAATTATACAGACGCGCGCTGACAGGACGCACACAGAACTTCTCGGATGTTCTCACACGTAACGATTTATAAGTGATTTCTTAATATATTTTACTATATCACGAAGGAAAAGCTCGATAATAACTCTTCAATCGTTGCGAGTTCTATCAGCTTCTGCCGGCAATAAGATCGTGAGAAGATATCGTTGTCGGATCACTCGGCCTTCAACTCACAATCTTTCAACCTATGATAAGAGACATTTTACAATAAATGTGTTTGCGTTCATTGCCGCGTTCATTTGCGTTAGTTTTATCGATTCGATAAAAAAGTGTTGCTGCAATCATTACTTATATAATTTAACATAAATGAAACGACATCAATTTGATCATGACGATATCGAAAAGAGAATACCATAAAATGACATGAACGCGCATTACGTGATGTAAAATTACAATTAATACTAATTGTTAAGCCGAGTGATTTGCGCGATAATTATTAGAGTTATATATAATTATATATACATACATAAACATGTATACATATATCCGATGTGTATATATGTATATGTATATATACATATATATGTTATATATTATAATATTATATTATATAAAATTACATCACACATATTGCATTACATTATATATATATATATATATATATATATATATATTATATTACATTATATTATTTAGTTATGTAAGCAGAATATGTATGACAAGTTGTACATTTATATTAGACACACACACAGCAATAATAAAAACTATACTCCGAATGTGCGCGCGTTTCTTTCCCTTAGATAAATGAACGAAATTCATATATCAAATATTGCTGTGAAGAGACAGCAAATATGAATATGTGAACAAGCATAAATTTATCATATATTGCGATAGGTGGGATAATCAATTTGACTTTCGTTCAACGAATATCTATCTCGTCGATCGATCGATCCTCGCCGCCCCGATCGGGAGGCGATGCCTTAATGCAATTTCCATTTGACTTTCCTTTCTCGGCACCTACACCTATGTACTGTGGTTAACACGGATTGCCGTACCGCCACGACGTATTCCCTCATTCCATCGGGGCGACGATTATTTACGATCGACGTCGTGTTGCATTTTTCAAGCCGCGGCAAAGTGCTCGACGAAAGCACGGCGTCGCTCGGACGTGATTGATCGTCTACTCGGACCGATGCGATTTATCTGGGGTAGAATGGGGATTTTGGACAATTACGGCTTTCCTAATGCGAGAGACCTTAACGCATATTGGGAGTCAAGCAGCGACAAAGTTACGTTTTCTCCTACAACAAAAGGTGAAATGTGCATGCCGATGTTTCTTTGTACGTGTCAGCTGTTATCACTTCTTATTTTTTTTTTAAATTATTAGTTAATTTATACGTTCAGGAAAGAGAGAGAGAGAGAGAGAGAGAGAGAGAGAGAGAGAGATGTAGAAAATTATTTAAACTCAATGAGCATTATAAATATAAAATAGGGATTTTTTTTCACAGATTCTTAATTTGATGACTAGAATTCGTCTGTCAGAGCGAGCGTGGCATAGTAGACAGCGCATTGGTCTAGTATGCTGAAGATCCCGGGTTCGAATCCTGGTAGAATCAAAATATTTTCACACGCTCTCCTCCTCTCGACGGCCTGACAAACCACGAGAGTATTCTTGCCCATAGAATCTCCTCAAAAATTTACTGTTCGAAACTGGCGTTAAAAGTAGGTCCCATATGCCTGTGCATCACCTACATGAGCACCACGGGCATATGAGAGTGAGGTAGAACAGGCTAAAAGCCTATATACGAAAGTATAGGAAGAAGAAGAAGAAGAATTTGTCTTGACTTTTCCTAGTCAAGGTGTGAAATGTCTTTTTCAGTGGAAACCAGCGAGTATCACTTTCACTGGATCAAAAGCAGTGTTACGTTATTTATTTTAGAATTTGTACGCTCTGTTGTCATAAATGATTTCACAGAGCGTACCGATTCTTTAATAAGTGTCGTTAACAATTGGCAACGTAACCATCAACCATTGGCACCATCTACCACGGTAAGTCCGCAGATGCGACGAAATTTAACGTGCTAATTAAATAAAATTAATTATTCTAAGTAATTATTCTAATTAAAAATAAAATATTTTGAAGTTTAATCTGACGCAAAAGCAACATTATTAATAAACTGAGAGTATCAACAGTCTTCATTATGATCCTATTCGTGCGATAAATACATCTGTCATCGCCCTCTTTAAGTAGTCTATGCCAACTCATCACGTATCTCTTCGTTACATAGTGGTAACTTAATCGAGATTAATCGACGGTTTAGTCAAATACACTTAACTCCGAGGCTAAGAATTACCCAGGGGATAAACTATTCGCCGTGTTCCCACGCTGATCTCGATCCCTTCGATTTTCTCAACAAATTAATCATTTCCTTGAAGAGTGTTTGCGAAAGCTTCTTGGCCCGGATTGATTTCCGAGATCAGAAAACAAAAGTTCGTAAATATTATGTATAGTTCCATGGCGTGGCGCAAATATCTGTCACTATTTCCTTTATATTTTGGACGGGTTAATTAATTAAATAAATTAAAAATTACATCAGTGCCACAGGTATGTTAATTCTGGATTTATATTTCTCGACACAACGCTGTCATTACTAATCAGTCGTCGGAAAGCTTATTAAAAATTGTTTTACCGTATACTAAGAAGTATGATGAGCAAATCTTTGGTTCAACTATTCGCGCTGTATACTCATTAAAAATTTGCTTCCATCGTAGATCAAATGCAAATTTGTTAATTAAAAACTTCGCTCGAGAAATTAAAAAAGAAAATGTCATTTTCGATTACTCGTTATTCTTTCTTTCATCCTTTTTTTATTTTTATCAGTGTTGCTCGTGGAAATACTTAAAGTAAGCGTCGGCATGTTCAGTCGGCATATGCCACCAACACAAATGCGTTCTAAAGATTTAAATTGGAAATACTTGTGGATGATCGTTTAAATGTATACGCTGCAAATCGACGGCCTTTTCATATCAATTTCGTGATGCGCTGTTTACGGGTCTAGTGTAATGAAACGCCAAAGACTTTTCGGCCACGCTAACATCTAAAACTCACAAAATTGAAAATCTGCATGTGCAATCATTTCCGTTGGAAACTCAATTTTAAAGTTTCAGAATTTTCGCTAAACGCTACACTATATTGTATATATTAGCGGCTCCTCTTCTCTTCTATGTTTATAATTTTTAAATTAAATTTATATTATTTTCGAGATAAGCGATTCTATATTAATGATGACGTAGTACAAGGTATACGTAGTGCAGTATTCATTATTACTTTTTGTAGTTATAAGTTAAGACGTTTTGATTCTTTTATACGTCGAGATGCTGAAATTCCAGTGAAATTTGCCAATGAAAAGCTACATTAAAAATGTAGCACGAGTACGTAACGCTTACAGATCAAAGGTACTTCGTACTATATCGCTAGCCGAGAGTACAGCGAGAGAAATATGCGAATATCGAACGAGAAGTTTCAAAAGGTGGATTATTTATCTGTGATAGATGTAATAATCATTTATGAAGCGTGGGCGATTTTCTTTTTATCTTTTCCGCGTATAAAATACGTATCAATATGGATAAAGCCAAGGAGCAAAAAATGTATAAAGGAAAGATTGATAAATTAAATAGCCATTAAAAAAAGAATTAATTTTTACGACCTTCAATTTTCGAAAAACGATATAGTAAAAGCTAAAAAATCAAAAAAATTAAAACTATTCCGATAATTTTTTTAAATTTTTTGCAGTAGCCAAAATGTCAGCCCGAGAGATGCTTGTTTCCAAGAATAATTCTATTAGGCAATTGAGTTAGGGTCAGCAAGTGAAAAGTGACGGATTGCCTTTTAAGGGGAGGGAAAGGCGAGATCTTTTCTCAGGATCGCTAAAGTAATTATGTCTTTTACGAAGCGTGTCTATCCTGTCGAAGGAAAATCGTCGCGCGATAGGGATGCATCAACCTTGAAAACAAAATCCCGAGGATGACGACTGACGTTTAATAAATATGCTAATACTTCCGCTCTACCGGCGGAAATTACGTGTCCTTCCGTGGCATCCTGCCCAATTCGAGTGAAACGATCGTTGATCCTAAGCCGCGGAAATTTATTGACGACGAGGGATCCTGCGGTCAAGTCTGTCGAAACGTCGCGTGGATAGAATTGAGATCTCAGTCATAATTTACTATCCTCGCTGCAGATCACGAAAAAAAAAACTTGAGAATATTTAGCTCGTTAGATAATCGTATACGTATCCTTGTATTATTACAGGGATAATTCGTTTGAGATCTCTGACACATTTCCGTACCTCGTTCCCGCGCCTCTTATTCGCCACGTATGAATCGCGACGACGTAAATTGAAGGAAGGTTAATTAAAATAACTGTGGCGCATCTGTATTCCGCATATAACCGCGATGTAACGGATAATAAAAGAGAATTGCGAAGACACTGGGTGGAAAAACAACGAGGACACGAGAAACTCGCCTCCCGATACTCCTCTCCGGAATGTCTTGCGTCACCGCGTTGTAAAACAATGTTATTTTCGAGTCAGCGTCAGTCGTATCGATGCAATTATCCTGCGCTCCGAAGCCTCCCTTTTCGAGACGAATAACGGTTACGTTGGCGGAAATCAGCCGTGCAAAAACAAACACTTCGAAAAATCCCGTAAACGCTCCGCCGACAAGATGCAGAATCAACTTTGACTTTTCAGCGTAAAACAAATAAAAATTTCCGCACAGTACATCGCGCAGTATCTGATGTTCCATGGCGCGCGCATCACCGTTAAATGTCAAAACGCTGACGGCAAATGCTGAGGCAAAAACTGACGGCGTGCCTTTGCACAACGGATGGCCTTCCAGCACCGTAGCGTTATTTTTTTTTTTTCACGTCGGGGTGTAGCTTGACGGACGGTGTGCCTTTTTGCGCACGTCCGTCTGCCCCGCGCTATCAGAAACAAAAAGGGATTAATTAATCTCGCGGCACGCGTCATTCGAAAAAAACTCGTCGCCGATTAATAATCGCGAAGAACGTCGAATAATTCGTAGCATCCATATTCAACGCGCGAATACCGATATTAAAATTAGTTTACCGCGACGCAATTTCGCAATTACCGTCCCTTCTCAACGACTAATTAATTAATGACAATCGCTTCCGGCTGAATGATGAATGTCCGATTGCGATCAAATGTCGACCGTTCAGATTTTAACAGGGAGAGCGAAGGAAGGGCGGAAAACGCTTTCGCGATTTATCCGTGCATTTTGCCGGAAGCATATTTGTTAACGAGACCATTTCCGTTCGCATGAAATTCTCGATGCGCCTCGCGAGGATGCGCGCGCGATAAAACTATTGAATTCTCGTTTAACTTCGATCTTTCAATCGCGCTGCTATAAAAACGTAATCGCATCGAAATCGACAGAGCAACTCGTGTAAATTTTAAATTTTATCGCCCATTAAGATACATCATGCGTAACAATAATAATAAAAACGACCGCAAGAGTGCAACGATGGTCTTTAACGATAAAAAGATATTGCAATAGTCAAAAACAAATTTTTATGAACAAACGATGTACCTAATCAGGTTCCAAATAGCGATTATTTTTAAAATCCATTTAATTCTTTTAAATAATGCATATACAACACAGATTTCGGAGAGCTATTATAAAATTGTTCGGATTTATTTTGTTTTTCCTAGAAAACACAACAGAAATCTAGAAAATAATTGAACAGTAGAGAATAATTGACAATTCCAATCGGAATTCATTCCGAATAGTTGCATAAATCTTCTACGTACATATTATGGAATGGCTCAGAATAGATTCCATTTGGAATTATTCTGTTTTCCCTAGAAAAAACAATAGAAATAACCAAACAATTTTAGAGTAGATTTCGATCCGAAAATTATTCCGGTTTTTTTTTTCTTCTAGAAAAGGCAACAGAAATAAACAATTTCAATCAGAATCCATTTCGAATAATAATTCCAACCATAGATCTCCATCTATATTTCGGTTCGATTAAAGATTACTAAATGTGAATTGTTGCATCATAAAAAGGATAAAATTACCATTCGATCTTTATTATGGCGATTGGAAGGCTTCCAGCTTTCAGAAAGATAATTCGATCGATGTTTGATATTCCCGATCCACGTAATTCCGGCGTGTCCACACTCTCTTCCATTTCACTACTATGCCATACACGCTCGATATCAATACTTATTTTATTTATTTATAATTCTTTTTAATACAGTGGAAAACGATTATTTATGGACAAATGCAGACAATCCCGAATCCCGTGTGTAATTAAAAAAAGAATATATTTACGGGTATTGGTGCTAAAATGTTTCATTTATTTATAAATTTTTTTTTACAAGGTGGACAAAAAATTATTATTTATAAACAAATGTGGGCAATCAAATGTCATAAAGATTTTGTCAAAGTTCCACCACATTTAGGGATGCCAACTTCGCAGACCTGTATTTTCGTGCTTTCGTGCTGTCGCGTTGCGATGCTATTATACGCCGGGATCATGCCCCGTGTGGCGCGTGTGCATTTCCTGTAGCGCGTTCCGCAGCATATCGCGACTCCTTTATTACTTTACCGAAGCCCGGTATCACGTGCATCCGCCCCGCCGCAACTGCACCCCCCGGGGTCGTCGAGGGTGGGAGGAAGGGGCGCGAGGGATCGCGCGCGCGCTCGCGCGTTCATATACTCACCCCGGTGTTGCTGTCGGTATACATTCACCTTGGCATCCGCAGAATGGACGCTTCGCCTCGGCGAGTCCGATCCGGGAATTCCAGACGGTCCGTTCGACAGCGAGAGACATCGGTCCTTCCGCTACAGTAATTATTCCACGGACGATATATGACGCGCGCCTCGACAACCGGCCGACCCACCGTGAAATTGCGCCGTTGTTATTTCGATTTGTCGTAGTTGCATTCCTACGTCTGATACGGGGATATCGGTTGCCATGGGGAATGCGTCTTAAACGATTTAACAGGTTTAAGAACAGACGTTACCATCAAAAGCGATATATAATACTCGAGAAAAAAAAATGTGAAAATATTTTCTTTTTAGGAAATTACAAGGGATAAATTTGGAAGAATAAAATTATATATATATATATATATATATATATATATATATATATATAAAATTATCCTAGAAAAGATTTTTTTTTTTTTTTTTTCAATTGTCTACACTTCTTAGAGTCATGCCGTTATGATGATTATTACCAATTAAGCCATGTGAATGAATGTATGTAATGAATATTGAAGGTGTACGTTGTCGACAGCCTCGCACGAAACAGCGTTGCACGTTTTGGCATTTGCCGGTCGTGACGTTCTATCGGTCCGAAACAATCGTTGTAGCTGGCATCACAAGTCACCGGGCGAATCCCTAATTCGAATTGGATCGACGTCGACCAGTTATGAATGCAATTGTCAATGCGATTGTTGTCGACGACGATAGGCGGTTTGGCACATCGGAAGCGTCCGACGCGGATTAAACTCGCGTCGAATTCGACGCGACAGCGTCGTTACGAGCGTTGCCGTTATCGTAAGCTCGCAAACAGCAAATTGATTTCAAATCAACGTCAGCACGACGGCAACGGGACGACTGTTTACTTTATTCTCGGAGATCAAGAAAGATCGCGCTGAGTATCTCGCGACGGTGTCTTCTCGAGCCAATTTCTATTCTAAATAGAAATTGAAAAAAAAAAGAAAAAAAAAAAGAAAAAGATTCCGCCTGAATGTGTCTGTAGTTATGCGGAAATAATTCATCAATATTATCCGGATTTCCGTCGAATAAAAACTCTGTACACTTGCTTCTGACAAATAAATTTATCCGCGGAATGTCATTGGTTTCGGATTGTAGAACTTCTATCCGGAGGCGTTTTATCGAATGAAGTCTGCGCGATACGCGGAATCAATGTAAATCACCGACGATTTCCGCATGTCGAGTGAACTTTTTTTGCCATGTAAAAAGCAGCGCGGCGTCTTTAATTGAGCCGCTTTGTCACGCGGTGAAAACGTCCGCATTTGGCCGCGTCGCTTTGCGGGCATAAACTTTTTCCACGGCCGCGACAGATTGGCGTTGCCCGAGGGACAACCGGGATGATTATCCTTTACAGAGCGGACTCCCGTTATTAGATTAAAGTGGAGCACCGGCCGCGAGTGTCATTAACGTCGCCAATTAGCGCGGCCCCTCGTCGTCTTTGCGCGCGCCGCAGTATTTTATCCGACCCCTCGGGATCTTTATTTGCCGTGGCAAAACAACGCAAACCGATGTTTTACGCGAAAATACGTCGCTCACGGTGGCTTCATTATTCCCTAGGGATAGACACGAGGACCCAAAGGCACACCGGGTTCTTCTAAATTCGTGTACAATACTCCCACGCGGTGAGCAAATTTCGTTTGTGAGTCGGAGATTTTTATGCATCCATAGAGAGAATGTGTGTAAAATTTTTATTACATAGTACGTAGAGAGAACGCGTGATATGATTTTACGAACGTTTTTTTCTCTCAGATATTATCTTTTTCGTTCTAATATCATATAAATTCAGATTAAAAAGCGCAATCCTTAATAAGTACTAGATACAAATTAGTTTCACTGATTACCAAGTTTTTTGGGCTCACCCTGTATTCCGCGCATATACCTGACCCCATGTCACAGTTTCCGCCTTGTTTCACCCTGGCATTGTAACGAAGCCCCCGAGCCCCCGAGTGTTCTTCTACGAGTCCCATTAGCATCGTTAGTTAACGCAATTAACCGTGCTCATTCGGTCGCCGATCTCTTCCCAGAATTATTTAACACGCAAAACAATAGCCTACAGAAATGCTGAATATTACAGAGATGAGAACACGTAGTAGCTTATGGCTTATGAAAGCCTTTGTATTCTTAGAATTAAGAAATATTTCATAAAAAAAAAATTTGGTCATGTAAATATCATTACTGGTGTTAATTAGTACTATCCTCTTAACTGCTAAATGTATTATTGCAGATGATTAAATGTATACCTACCTATAAGTGATCTCAAAACTGTCACATAATCTAGATTAGAAATTAGAATACATTATTGCGTTGCATTTTATAAATTGACACACATTTGATTAAAAAACTACTATATATATAAAACTATATATTGCTGCAAGAAATAAAAATTTGAGTGATTATAAAATAACTGAAAAAAATAAAAAGAATAAATTTTATTATTTACTTTCAATATTATTATTCAAGTAATTGAGTAATTGCAGAGACCACAATTATCCATTGTCTTCGAATCCGATTCTGATTCCTAGAAAATATTTTCATGAATCGTCGCAAGTACGTAATGATTTATTTAGGACGTCAGAGGACTAATTAATAGCAGCCAACGACATTGCCATACCATAGTAAATGGCTCCGTCGTTATTTCAAGGTCATTTACTGTCTTTACATAAGCTCTCCATTGTCTGTGATCCAACATTTTACATACTAATTTTTTGTTTTCAGTTTCGTTATTTCAAATAATGTCGTTTTTCTTCACTAAAGAAAGATTCTAAAAAAAATCTGTTTAAAAAACAAAGTATTATAATATTTTTAAAATGAATAAAATATTTTTTGAAGTATCAAAAATAAATGTATTTCTCAATAAATCAATGTATTTCTCTAGAGATATAATAGTTAACTAATGGCAGTTGTCTGGAAGGGTTAAAACAATGAAACATTAGCTCATAATCATAAAATATCGAGTTATCGCTAGATCAATCAACATAACACGTTTTGTCACGGTAAACAACTTTATTTCCAATTTTTACAATATCTAGCTCGCTTCTCCGTTCCATCTGAAATCGCGAAGAGGTTTCGAGTGAGAGACGAAAGACGAGGTAACGGCACGCGACGCGCACAGCGATCGATGCGGTACGAGAGACGAGAGTACGGCACGCGGGAGAGAGTAATATCCGGTCATAAAGTAAAAGGTACTCAACCTAGGATAGATAGGTGGATGGATGAACGGTTGGATGGATAAACGGCTGGATGAATGGATGGATGGATGGAGGGATGGATGGATAGATAAATCGATGGATCAGGACGAGGAAAATGCACCGAACATGCGGGTGATCGTCAAAAGTGCAAGTACAAAACGATTCGGATGCGTGCGACACGCGTGCAAGATATGAATGGCTGACCATGTCGCAGGTGTCAAGTGCAAATAATAATTTAAATATCTGACTTAAATATCTGAAACGTGTGTTCGCGCTGCGATATATGCAAAAACCGTTTTTTATACCGTCATCCGTATGGTCACTTCGATATTTATATTGCGATAACTTTCTATTACGTCATGATTCATTACTTGAATCGTAGGGCGGAATAGCGGCGAGTAAAAATAAATGTTTAACATATCATCAACTTCCGCACCCGATTTTATTTTGATTTATTTAAAAAAAATATCACCTCTCGAATAAAATATTCCGCAATTTCGTAACACTGTTCTGTTCATTGGCAAAGCTATCCAAAATATTTAAAATCCTTAATGTATGTGTGTGTGTGTGTGTGTGTGTGTGTGTGTGTGTGTGTGTGTGTGTGTGTGTGTGTGTGTGTGTGTGTGTGTATTTCGTGCAGTGAAAGTTTTAAATCGAACCCAGACGGCAATATCTTAATACATGTTTATTTACGTAATATATTTATGTGCAACGATTATGAGGATGGATAAGAAAAGCGTCTCACTATATTTATCTCTCCTGGCACACAATATTCCTATTTTTTAATTGCTAGAAAAGACATTGTTGACTATACAAGGCTGGCAGCGATATATCTTTTCCTCGTTTCGTTTTCTCCACTGTCATCGATTTACTTCGTTTCTGTTTCCCTCAACCCCGCTCCGTTCTTCTATGGATGCTCTCGTCTTGTGGTTCGGGATAGTTTTCTACGCTCTGCTCGCTTTACTTCTGCTGGAAGAATTCGGACAACGCCGAAAGAAACGTGAAGAAAAGGTCACAGCCCTCTTTTCAATTTATATAAATGTTCTTTTGGTATATTTAAGAATATATTGACATTAATCAAGATATTTTTTTAATATGCATAATAGCACCAAGAAAAGCAATAATATTAAATAAATAAATATATATATATATATATATATATATATGATATATTTTTAAGAGAATTATTACTAAATATTTACCTGAAACGAAATTTTTAGAAAATATTGGAATAAATATTTAAACAAATTCTTGGTAAACAAACCAGTGTAGATAATTGTTTGTTCTGTCCAAGACTATCGTGTAAAACTTACACACTGTATAAAACACATTGTTTAATAAGCGAGTTATCATTGTCTACATCGAGAGGTCGAAAGTTAGCTTAATTATGAGAAATATGCATTCTCAGTATCTAATCGAGCTCCATGTTTAAGGGGTTGTAAATTAGTGCACTAACCTTGGCGGGATCACGGGCATTGAGATATACGAGACCGATCGCACCTGCGTACGCCAATAAAGTGTCGATCGCCTGCTGTGTCTCCAGCAGGATCCTAGCCTCGTTCATCCAGTCGCTAGCGACGCTTCTGGGCGCACCTTTGAGTAGATTCATGTACCTCATGGTCATCTTGAAGTCGCCGCGATCCAACCAATATCTGAAACAGTGAAGTGGTACATGTTGCAAGGATGAAATGGTCAAAGCCGTAGCAAAACAACGACCTTCTCATTGTTAGGCAGTTCTATTTGTGTTTTCATTCACATAGACGAAGCTTAATAGAGCGTAATAACACATCTACATAAATTCATATTGATTTGTTAATTTCGCACGATATAAATCGAACAATTCGTAAACAATGAAGCCGCAATTTGTGAGAAGCAATCAGCGCGGTGGATTTGCTGGCTGATTTCTCTATGACTATTCACGAGTACAAACGGCTGCTGGCTACTTCACTCCATTGGAGTTTCGAGACAGAGAACATACTCGTTCTTCTCTTCCTCCTCCTCCTCCTCTTCCTCTTTCCTTCTCTTCCTTCCTGATTTATGGAGGAATACCGGAGAGAAATTGCGCGATAGTTTGGTGAAAGGTACTTGCAACGGAATAGTTGGCGACATCCGGTAGCCGGAAGACGCGCTATCGGATACAATCTTCCAAAAGAAAACGCTGATTTAGAGAGAGGGAGAGAGAGAGAGAGAGAGAGAGAGAGAGAGAGAGAGAGAGAAGTCGTGGTTCGTTAAAAACTTCGCCCATGGTCGAACTCAAATTGAGCCTCCCTTGAGTCGTTCGTTCATTCGTTCGGAGAATGGGACGTTTATTCACTGGCTTAGGATTAGGTGATATCTAGTGGATATCGCTTTTCTCTCGGCGCAGAAACGCCGAGTCTGCGAGAGAAAACCACAGGCGGGATAGAACATCGGCTGAGAACTTTACACCGAACACGCCGAGTACACACCGAGTCGCTTTCGATACGGTAAAGTGAGATTAATGCTGTATCCCAGGTTTACAAGAAGATTAAGAAGGAGAGAGAAAAGAATACTACAGCGTTTCTACGAGGCTACAAAAAAAATACGATAATTACAAATCAGTTTTCTCTTGTTGCATCGCAATATTGCCGTTCTCAAGTCACAATACAGTTTCTTATTTATGATTTATAATGCCGAAAGTTCAAGAACAACGATTATTCATTTAAAGCAGGAAATAGTATTGATAATTATGTGATCTGTGGAATTGGAAAAAAATTATTTAAATCTCTTTTTAATTTTATTAAACACACATATCAATCGATGCTTTTTAATTTAAAATCAATTATTAATTATCGGTCTTGCTTAATTGCACACTGATTTGCTTGCCGAGATTAGCAAAGGAGATCCCGAGGATCAACCGAGGTGACGGAAAATTCGACGTGTACGTCGGAAACTACTCCGCCTACCTTCTCATTACGACAGATTCCTACGGAACGGCTACGTGAAATGGGACGTGGTGCGGTGCGAAACGTTTATCCGTCCCTTCGGTATCTTGAAATCGACTCTCCTACCTAGTCCGTGTGGCCTAATTCGGAGCACGGACGCGCAACGATCGTGGATACTAAAGTTTCTTGTTGCCTTCGGATTTCATATTCGACAATATCGTTCCGCGCGAACTTTCCCATTTGGCCTTCACTGAGACGAGCGAACAATTCTCGGGATCTATTATATAAGAAAATCCTTCCTTCGTTTTTCTTGCTCCTCCTCTGTTCTCTACCGTAGATCGCAGATAAGCTCAGTTTTCTTTATACCGACCGATCGTTCTCAGTTGAGGTGGTGCGCGATACAGACTTCTCGTAATCATTTTAATTAAACTATCGCATAAGATGAAGGATCTCCGTACTTTCTTTCATCTACAAATTCTTTAGTTAGTGTGTCTGACGTTAGTTTTTCTTAATAAAAAAATCTTTCTTCTGAAAATTACAAACTTGCAAAAATTGAAAGATTTTTATCAATTTAGAAAAACTTTACCTATATGTTTTGGAGTAAATAAGAGAGAGAGAGAGAGAGAGAGAGAGAGAGAGCTCTTTTAGCTTTAATATTAATTAACAAATAATTAGATTTTAATGAACACAGTCCAATGCTTGTAACGTCCATTTAAAAATTTCTAATTTCGTTTATTATTTACCGATGTAAGTTTATCGATGTAAGAAAGAGACGCGACTTTTTTTGCCCAAAATAAAAATGCGGATAATTATAAAATAATGAATAATGACAGACCTACTTATTATATATCCGCAGTGGCGCGCGTTTCCGGCTAATCGCACGAAAGTTGGCGGTTAAATTTTAGAATGCATCCATTAAATATTCATTTGCAGGAGCCGAGACAATGGTGCCCCTTTCAAGCCCGCGAAATCTTTTAGGGGTACATCCCCGTGATATATCGACCGTACACCGCGCTGCATCCTCCGGGAGCCCGGGAGTTTTATCCGCGGCCGTTGAAAGAGTGTGTGCATACCGCAGTGCGCCTCGAAATTAAAAATTCAGAAGACTCACGTCCGCCTCGGTCCACACGTGGTCGTTCATGGAGGAGGAACGTGTCGCGCGCCACACCACACCACCTATACGTACGTTGGCACATATCGGCAATTCTAAAGCCACAACTTATATCGGCGTAACTTATTTTGACCCAGCTAGGGCCCGGTCCGAGGCCTTCGGCTAATAAAATATGCCGCTCGCATCAGCAACGTATTATTTATTCACCGGTTCGCCGGATATTCATTAATGTCAGCCACGGTGTATCGGCCTCTTTTGCATGAGATTCCCCATTGGAAGAAAACAAAGTATTCTTGATAGAATAATTAAGTATTCATCAGAACGCCGCTCACGCTTTCTACGAGCGGCGAGAGAAGAATACAGTTCCAATTGCATCGCGGAATAGGTTTGATCAGAGCACGTATCGCCGCGTGTACTCTGTTCCGCGAAATTACGAAATTACGTATGCTAAAGATGCCAGGAATCGCTCGAAGAGATCTCGTTGTATCGAATCATTAAATCACGATCATACATGATTTATTCAAAATCTTTTCTCATGCATTTCGCAAATGCCTCGCGCATCGATGATGAATTTTTATATTTTTCTACCTTCTTTCGTAATCCATTTGCAAAATTTTCGGAATAATGCATTTTTAATTCATAGGGATAGGTACGAAGGGTAGCGACACGTGTACCTAAAGGATGATGAGAAGAGGAGCGCACGTGTCGGGAATGTCAGGGCGCGGAGTCCATTTTCCTTCACGATCGAACACTCGAACGTCTTGCAACGAGCACGAGTAAGTGCTTTTAACTATGTAAAACTATCCTTTCGTAGCGCGTGAAAGACGCTGGCTAACCGATTCCTACCCCCATCCCCCATGCCGTTTTAAAATCTTTCCCTCGTCCGTGCCTCCTCCAAACATTCGCAAATCTTCTGCTGCGGTTAAAGCAAGATCGAGCGATGAATTTTTCGTAAGGTTGAAGATATACGCTGCTTTTCTTGCAGATTTTTGAAACACGAAAGAAACCCGATACGTGCCAAAACCATTTCCTTAGTTGTATAAGAAATTTCACTGTTAGAATGAAACTTTAACGATGTATTTCCTCACGAGAGTCGTAGCGAGCGTATGAGCATTTTTTTATGTAAATATTTAATACCGTAAGCTTAAATAAAACTACAATATTTTTATGGGATGCTTTAGGGGATGTAATATTTTTATGGGATGCTTTCTCTTGAAAAAATAAATTTACAATGAGATAACACACGTCTCAAGAATATATATATATATATATATATATATATATATATATATATATATGTGTAAGCTTTTATTTACCGAGAATAAATCGAGGATTCTTTTTATAAGGACTGGAAACCAAAGGGCCGCGACACAAGAAAAACAAAGGGATAAGTACGGTAAAATGGCTCGCCAGCGGATTTTGCCGAGGATAACCTGACGAGTAGTAAATGGCGGTGTTCTTTGTCAAAGTGTACATGGCGAGTATTACAGCAGGTGTTTTCGTCTTTCCCGCCTCGTTGATAGCCGGTTGGATATATTGCGCTCTACCCAGTCCTTAGGGTCTCGTAAGGATAATTTATAGGGTCAACCCAGGACCAATGGAGACACAGAGATGGAGGGCCTTGCGTGACGCGGAAATTGCTGCTCGAGTTACGAGTACAATAAAAGTGCATTTAATCGGTGACACGATAGATTTTATCGGCGTCTAACATCGACAATTTTGCGTTAACATTTTTTACTTTCCCGTACTTTCTCGTTTTTGCAAACTTCGCAAGAAAAAATTATTATCGCGGAATTTGCAGGACGAAATGCGTCGGAGATGTTGAATGAATTGGGGAGAAACAACACACAAATTCGACACCATTTTGAATTTTCTCGCGCACGATAAATTTATATGACCCTGTAAAATTGGTCGTTCATATGCACGAAGATCGTATGAGGGAATCTTTGGCAATTTACGAGAATTCTTACCTGGCACGCTGGAGTATGTCGTACGTATTCAACGAGTCTACGTCGATTGGCTCATCTTCGAGTTCCCTCTTTGGAATTAAATTGGCCGATTTGATGATCAAGAAACTTTGAAGATAGCTAAGAAGATATATCGGCAAGGCTGCACCA
The DNA here is from genome assembly GCF_055798465.1 of Pogonomyrmex barbatus. Lineage (NCBI taxonomy): Eukaryota > Metazoa > Arthropoda > Insecta > Hymenoptera > Formicidae > Pogonomyrmex > Pogonomyrmex barbatus. The sequence continues at coordinate 968,974 of NW_028297098.1, forward strand.
TCCTCAGGCACCATCGCTAATCTTCTCGCTACGCTCTCTACCTAGCAACATATAACGAGCGAATTATTTTCAAAAATTAATATTATTATTTACATAAAAGATCCCCGTGAGCGAATATCGTAACAAAATTTGTTATAAAGAGAACAATTTCAAACAAAATTAATGTTGCCATGTTAATACAGCTGTGATATGATAAAATAATTGAACCTAACATACACTAAGTAATAAAAACTTAATCTAGTATAACAAATTCAGCGCAAAATATAATTTGTCACGTCATAGAGATTGTAATGTAAAAAATTTTAACATTTATTCGCTTGTTGATTCAAGTCGCGTATTAACGAGACCAGCAATCTCAAAGATCGTCTTGTGAAAACGTGGGAGCGGTCTGATTCTAAAGAAAATGTGGAGAGGAGAGGTAGAGTAATAATTACCTTTAGGAATCTCTCGCGGAGGATATCCTCCGGGAACACGCCCCTCTTGGCCGCCTCCTCGGGAATGCTCTTGATAGCGGCACGCACCAGAGGATTCTCCTTCGCTGGAAATGAAGAAAATGGAAGACTGAGTCGACGCGAACATATGTTACGGCCGCCTATTTAATTAATTAATTGAAGTAGCGATTGACATCGATTTTTATATTTGTACGTTCGGTCGACATTTCGCGAATTCCGGCGAGCAGAATCTTGATCAGCGCACGTTTGTTATTCGCGGCCGTCAAATTTCCGGTATAGCCCAATTTGTTTTGCGGCCACCGCGTTACCCGCCAACCCGTTCTGGCTACATTTTTCCCTCATTGAACATGTTGCTTACACTGTGCCTGCTACATATTTGTTGTAGATACACATTTCGGGTTGCGGTTCGCAGTCAGCTATCGTGAATAACGTGCATATAATAATAAGTTTATTGTATGGTGAGAAACCGTTTTATACATCGCGTAATTGCACATTTATACCCATAATCGGTTGTTTCGCTAATTGATTACAAACAGCCTTGGAATAACGTTATTTTTATTCGATAAAATATTTAATAACGGGAGGAGACAATTTGCGCGAAAAGATACGGCCGAAATTCTGTCTATCGCGGATTAAACCTCGCGCCGCCGTTATGCAAACTTCACCCGCAAATTTCCACGAAAATTGAAATTACGAAGGTGACTTCGCGGTGGAGGAATAAAATGGCGAAAGCGCTCGGCAAAAAATTTATAGACACTTGGCGCAATTAAGGGCAAACGTTCGCGGTAGGAGCATAATTAATGAACACGCGCGCGGCGCTCCATCAGGCCGGACTCTTTTGAAATGCCCAACCTTTATGAAGGCTCGGGCTCGCTTCCGATTAAGCTGTAAATCTTCGACGGGTGCCCTCTTCTCGCCCCTGCTCTTATCCGCGTGGTCCACATACACGCACTCGATTTGAGGGAGAGACCCCGTCGTCGTTTCTATTGTTCTAGCCTTTCATACTCCGGCTCGGGACGGAAGGCGTTCCTCAGAACGAGCGCGAATTGCTGGGACGCGACGGCGGACGAGCGAGCGATTAAAAGCGCGTGCGGAATTCATTGCCGAATGGAAGAAAAGCTGCTATAAGAAGTTCTAAAAGCTGGAATAATACCCTTTCCTTCTGTTCAACGTCAAATTAAGTTTGTATTTCGATTGAAAGCGAAATGTCGGAAATTAAAATTGTCATATTTAGTAGCGTCATCATATTTTAATTGACAATTGTATTGTCAATTATAAGTATTGAAAAATTGTGAGCAGCAAGATATAAAGATCGCGAGAGATTACATTTATAGAAAAAAATATCGAATCAAAGAAGAGATACCAGATGAAATATGTGAATCTCGGCTTTTATACGCTCGAATACTATTGTGGTGTAGTAAAGTGCTGTTGAAAGTGTGTTCCAACAACGTTGAAGTGCTACGTCATGCCAAAAAAATTCGAAGAATGAAACAATACCCACATCCCGTACAAAAATAATATTTTTCAAAATCGCAAAAGCGCAAAATAATAATTGAGACATATAAATAAATATTAAGCTGGAATATAGATAAATTGTTGGATTGCTATAAAAAAAGGAGATTACATAGAGAAAAAGAGAGAGAGTGTGAGTTAAGTTTTTATTCATTAATATTAGCCATGCTCTGTAAATATGTATACATATATATGTATTTAATATTTCAAAAATAAAATGACATGCACATGAGATTCCATACTGTACATTGTCGCTAATTAATTCAGGCCAACAGTAAAGCAAAACAAAAATTCATTTGTTGAAAAAACAAATCACAATGCAAGTAACAATTGCAAGTACCAATAATTACGGGTGACTGCAGTAAAATAAAATATAGCGATTCTTCAGTTGCAAAACTTCACACTTCGCTCTCTAAGTTTCTCACGCTACTTTAAAAGTTATTTGTCGTATTTTGTATCAAAGACAAACCACAGCCTGCCGTAATACGTAAATTACTTTAGAAGCCCATCGCGCTACTTCTTCGTGTGAAAAGCAAGCTTTATGCGCACTCAAATGTAATATGAGTTAGCATATGTAAATATTACGTTCACATACTAAAATATTTCGAACGAATTATCATCCGCGAGAAACAGCAATGCCGCGCATATATTTGCCTAATAAATTTATTTGAAATTTATGCGTTGAAATTTACAAATTAAAACTATACTGTATGGTACTTTCTAATGCCACTTTCTTTCTGATATATCGTCAAACTTAAATCAAGATGTTATACTTACGCGCTGCTTTGGAAATGGCCTTAATTTCGGGTTCCAGCGGTTTGATTGCTTTATCTTTTGGTGTACCCGGCGGCACGACTTTCACAGCTCTAGCCAAGGCTTGACAAGCTGCCCAAAGGATTTGTACATTCGATGCGCTCTTTTCTTCCTCCGTGCGAGCTGTAAAACAAAAATATTTCGTCTCAATTAATTCAGTATCTTAAATATTTCGGGAGAAACTTACGCCACGTTTTCGACTCTTGCAAAAAATTTAAATCCTGTTAATAGTCTGGGAAAAAAGTTTATATTATGCCGATAAAATCTGAAAATTGCACTCGTTTCTCTTCACTAAAATAATTTTGCATTTTTATGATCGTAAATTACCGAAAGAGACAACTATCAGGATTTATATCCAAAAATTATTATGCGCTACAGATTTAAATATTGCAAAAATATCAGAGAAAAATGGGATTTTATCATTTATTTAATTTATATGTCGCTCTATTAATGTATGCTATTAAAACATATATTATCAATATATCAACATTAATGATTAAAATGAAAATGTGGCATTTACCGCGAAATTGTTGAAAAAAGAAAAAACTCCCAATCATCATCAGATCGATTCGTAAAATTCGCTTGTCTAATTTAATTTTGCGCCCATGTATTCGTTGAGGTTCCTCGATCATTCGGAAATCCTTGGGGGTATCGCCGTCGTGTTACAGTGACAAACGTTCCGCGCGTTTTTGTACGAAATTTTTCGATGACAGCATTTTTCGCTGTGGGAAAATCCCGATATGTACGTGAATTATGAAAGCATGTCCAGCCGTGTTCTCTCGACGCGTGCTCGCGTCCTGAAAAGCCCCGTGAAACAAACGTTATGCATAATTCCGTTGGTAAACAAAGATGAACACTTGGACGCAAACAAATATATTTCACGGTCATTTATTGAAACATTAAAATGTTGTGATACGCATCGGAGTAAAATTTACCGATTTATTTGTATCTCGCGCCGTATAATAATGCGTTTTACACAGGCACATCCATTCGGCACAAATTCGCGAAAATTACTGACAAGGCCGGAGAAATAAACAACTATGCGATAAACGGGTTTTATCGTCAATATGGTCAAATTGGAAATGTATTCCAATGCCGTTTACATCGCTGTAAATATTTTCATACGAAATATCGAATCGTGTGAGCGTGAAAATATTGTTTCGAAATATACTGCTGATCAACCGAATGATGGTGATATAATCGTTACTTCCGATTTTGTATTTGTTAACTTCACCGCGGCTAATTGAATCATCGTTAAATTATTGTGCCGGCATAATCGCTATTTAATCGGCGGCATGACGAGTGTCCACCTGTCAACCGGCGATTGATGAACTGCAAATCGGCCAGAAAGATGTTCGGCACGGCTGTAAACGCCACCGGGGCGGGCCGAGAGAACGGGGATCCAGCTGAATCTCGATGCTTCCAGCTCTCGTGATTTATTACGCATATCAATCCAGATAGGGTTTACGGAGCGATCTCTTGTCTCGAGAAAATTACTTCGCCCGGTTAGAGATTTTCCGGCTCTCTTCCATTCAGTTTTCCTAAGATCTGGAGCAGCTCCGTTTATGTGCAAACAGCGCGTGATATAAATTAAGTAAGTCGAACCTTAATACGATTTTAACCCCTGGACTGGTAACACAATTTTTATCCTATCACGAACGTTTATTAAAAAAAAAAAAAAAAAAAAAAAAATTTATTGTCACCTGAAATCAAAGCGATTATAGTCGAGTTCACGTTTGGCTTTCAGAGAGAAACACGAAAGCAAATTACGGTCTGTAATAAGTGCAATATCATTCTTTATAAACGACAATCACTCTGAAAAGCGCCAACGTTTCGAGGATACATGCGCGCGCGTGATTAATCTCTCGCGATAGAGGGGGGGTTCCCATCCTTCCAGTAATTTTATTGTCGCGACGCGAATTAGGGGGCGCACTTTTGTCATCTAAATATTCATTATCGTGCTTTTTCATAAAATATCCATAATAAAATTCGTTTCGAGAGAACGTTTCGAGAGAAAAAGAGAAGCTCCTAGCAAAGGCTTAGTCAGCAAGCTGCTGGTTATCTCCCGTTTTAAATTACTCGGGCTCGAATAACCGAACCGGCGTTTCCGTGGCCGCGGCAATATCATTTCTCGCGGTGGCAATAAAATTGCCGCGCTTTTTTAAGCTAATCCTTCGCGGGTCGCAGTTTTTATCGCGGGATGCGAGGAACCGGCGGGGGTGAGGCGGGGTGGATTGTATTATTATCAATTTCGCCGCATAAGCAAGCAACCTCGCAAATTCGCAACCGCAAGCCAGTTCTGGTCCGCATCCGCGGCGAATTACCAAATCCATCGTGCTACTTCGGCTTTATTGCCCGCCCGGCTCTGCTGCTTTATTGACGGTGCATTACACACAGAGACCGCGGCCGTCTGTCGCTGTTTCCTTTTACGAGTGCGGGTTGAGCGCGATAGGTAATTCTCGCGAAAAATCGTATAGAATCGAATAGAAATCGTATCGACTACGCTATTCGGCCACGGCGAAATCCCGTCCGTGAAGCGATATGCCCCTGGAAACTAATTATTCGGTAACATCCGGGCAGTTATTAAATTCGTGGTTTTATATCCAGTTCCGGTTTGCCAGTCATCGTTCCGGTTTTATTGGCAATACCGTTGGACACGCTATAATGCAACATTGATTCATCGATCCTACTTTTATACGCTCGCCTGTCAAAATATGGACAAACATATCCGGAGCAAAAAAAAAAAAAATAGAAAAAATAATTTAGCTTTAGAATTTGTCCGAATTGCGGAATGTAATCCTTGTAGATAAATATGCGAATACATAATGAAACAACAAGTTGTGTGACTTCAATATTTGATCTCATAATACTTAAATCCTGTTTAACAATGCCCACATAACGCATACATAAATGATCTATTTTCATTAACTTTATCGCTATTAAAAAGCGTTTAGAGGCCATAAATGATAAAGGTGAATTATCCAAAAGACGTAGTATTTTAGAGATTATCGTTTTCTCACAAAATGTTGCTTATATCTTCCGCGCGTAAACGACTGATCATAATATCTACTTTCTCGTTTTTCTCGCAGCATCGGATTTCAAGTCGCATTGGCGGAATGCATCGATTTCAACGATTACTTTAAGACAAAATCGTAAAGCCAAAATGACAGACCGATTGCTCGACACGCGACATATATCCGGAATCCTTCGCTCTCTCTTTCTCTCTCTCTCTCTCTCTCTCTCTCTCTCTCTCTCTCTCTCTCTCTCTCTCTCTCTCTCTCTCTCTCTCTCCTTCGTTTTCTTCCGCTTTTCCCCCGTGCTTATACCGCTGCGCGATAAACTTTCAACGAACGATTCTTACGCTCGAACTGATCGTGAGTATCGACGCGGAAAACGGAGAAGGTCGAAGGAACTGTTTCAAGCCGGATCTACTCCGTCTCACGTGTCGATCCTCCTTCCTGTCCTCTCCTTGCCCAGACGAAATCGCGTTATTACGTGGGTGAAGCCTTCCGCCGACTGAACCGGACGTCGCCGCGGAAAGTTCCCGGGTTCCGAGAACCCCTAAATCCGTCGTGTATCCGCAGGAATTATCAGATTCCCGAATGAACGCGTCCAATTATTCCGGATAATTACTAGTTTGTCCGAGCGTATACCTGCGGCGGCGTATCGTCACTCGGACGAACGAAATTCTGTCCTGCGGTCTGTCAGAATTAATTATCTTCGCTGATCATAATTGCTCGCAAAGATCATAATTGCCATTCACGGTCATTTCTGCCACGTTCATTAATGAGCACAACGCGCGAGAGGGTAAAAGAGAGTAGCACAATGGCAACTCAAGAGAAACGTATTTCCCTGTATTTTCCCGAATCTTTTGTTTTATAAATCACTGTTAAAAGTGATGGTTTAACTCGAAGTTTATTATTTTATTCCGAACAAATAATAAATAATTACTATATTCACACAGAGATTTTGATAAACAGTTCGTTTATCTTGCTAATTCCGGTACGTGTCAATTTTCGTATTTCACTTCCAGTTTTGTCTGCGATTGTCACGCTACTTCATAAGAGTGGCGTATAAAACGGATGTTATATACCGCGAATGTTGATTAACGCGCATAAGATTAAATTTAATTATTAACATTACATTGTAATGTATTATATTAATATATATATTGTATTTGGAGCGCTTCCTCCCCGTGTCACTATTTGCGACTTGCTTTTAGCAATTGTGTGTATGTGTGTTACGTGCTTTGTCTCATATATTTTCAATCCAATAATCATTTACACGGCTTGCCGCCATTCGTTGCAAAAAATTCCGTATGTTATCTGATGGCACCGCGCCAGGTCACACACTGCCACCGACTGTTTCTCTCTATTATGCTTTCTTCTCTGTCTGTCTCTCTCTCTCTCTCTCTCTCTCTCTCTCTCTCTCTCTCTCTCTCTCCATCTCTCCCATGGGTTTAAATTCGAGCTAATCGATAAGGAGAAAACTCGCGTTATTATTATACAAAAATTTGCGACCGGACAGTACTTATCGATTTATTTGAATAAATCCAGAATGAGCTATTCTCTCCTCGCTCTTTATCATTTCCGGCTCATCGGCTTGTCTCTCGTGAACCGAAACACTAGTTAAATCAATTCGGAGGGATTAAATGGCGCTAGACTGACATTTTATGCTCTGAGAGCTGCGCGAATTTCGACGGCTGCTTTATCTATACCGCCCTGCTTCCATCTATACTCTCTCCCTTTTCCTCCTCTCTGTTGCTCTTTGTCCTTTCTATGGACCCTGTTTTCCGAACGCTTTCGCATTGACGAGCGTAAGCGCGATGCGGTCGACGCACGACAAAAGGGTGGATTGTACAACCCCTGTAATGTCGTGGCCGACACGCCAAACGCTTTTCCCCTGTCCGACGCACGTCGCATCGCGGTGTGGGTGCGTGGGTGTTGCATCGGTCCACTGACTAAACACCACGCGGGATAAACTTTTCCTCCTACCGGAGGCGGAGATACCGGATCTCCGGACCAACGTTGGAGATATACTCGAGCTTAATCGCGAAGTAAGATCGACCGTAGCGGCAACTTTCTAACGAGAACGACCCGAGGCGTAATACGCACATGTCGGTGACATCGGTTTAAAGTATTTATGATGTGTAGTCGCTCCCTCTTATCTCCGCGCATGCCCTCCGGAAATTTCATTAGTTAAGCAAATTATTTTAAGCGGTTTTTTTTTTTCGGTCGGAAGACGTATCAAGCCGCTATCCCGGATGCGGATCGTAACGCCAACTCGGGGCTACCAAGATAAAAGCGATAAAACATATCGGTACAAGCGTCCGCAAACTCCGCCGAAATTAAATTCCCAGGCCGCAACGTTGCGGTCAACGCAACATAGAAAATTGGACGGTCCATTTAATCGGTCTGCAAATAACTCTTCTCTCCTCCATTCATTAAAGTCTAGGATACAGCGAATTTATCGTACATCAATTCCGCATTGTTCTTATACTTGTCTTTTTCTTATTCATGCCATTTTATATTTATACGAATGCAGAGATTCGACTTATTCAAATAAGATAGGATTTACATTTATGACACTAGCCGACTGAAATTGGATCGATGTGTACCTACGTCAAAGGTTAATTTCTTAACGCGTAAATCTAATTTCCACGTTATCTAATAAGTTTACATATAAAATAACTTTCCTGTGTCTTATTAATTTAAAATTTCATCCACGATCGAAATTATCTGAAATGAGGTTTCTCGGAGAATAGCCTGTAAAAAAAAAAAAAAAGAAAACAGTATTACGGCGCTGCGAGAAGAATAGATTGAAATAGTATAGACGTTGATGTGGAAACCCGAAAATCTCGTCATCGGCGGTCTCACGCTCGGGATAATTGATTGCTTTTCGTTCAAAGCTCTATAAAAACGAACAAAAAATTTATAGAGGATCGGGCAATCAAGAACTCTAGCAAGGTTGAAAAATTCGCATATCAGCGACGAGGATAATTAATTGTCACTGCAAACTGTTATTCGTCGACACAGTTTATTGTCCTTCTCGTTAATTAATCGCAGTTAGAGGGCGAACATAGCAGCCATGTGGCAATAAACAATATTAATAAGTCTATCGGGTGAGAGCTATCAATTGACGAGCCTTTTTTATCGTCGTATTAAAATAGAGTCATTGTCGCTTCACTCAATTTCACTTGCGCGTATATAAATAAAATTTTAACTTGCGTATTTAATCACATCGAGATATTTCATAAAATAATGAAAATTGAAAATAAGAAAGGTGGCAAGAAATTCAGGACAAATTTTCTGAAAAACATTATTTTTTTTAGACTTTTAATTTTTCGCACAAAACTTACCGCGAATAATATAACTGCAATTTATCTCAGATTGTCGAGATATCTCAATTCAGGCATTCTTGCTTCCATTTAACTGGAGACAGATATGTGTGCACAGTTTATTGCACGGATTGCCACATTTCTGGCTGTTGCAACGCGTTACGTCAACGTCGTGAAATCAAATGTCACGTCCGACATGTATATTTCTACTCTGATAAAATCTGTAATATAGGGCTTGCGATAAAGATAACAATTGTTGTTACAATTTGTTGTTTTACAAACAGATTGAAAGGAACTGACAACACGTGAAAAAAAAAAAAAATACCACATATCCGTATAATCCCGGTTTCAAAAGAGTAAGAAACAAACAACGCTCCTCTAACATTTGTCATTCGCGATACTGATCAAAATTTTAAAATATTTTCAATCGCACACTTTTTTTCTTTATGTCTGATAGTTTTATCTTCTACGGAATTCCAAGGACACTTTTTATTCTTTGCGATATCGATCTTCCGAAAAACTTTGATACGCGATAAATGTCCGAACACTTGCGCGTCCATCGAAAGAACGAAACAAGTTCTGTCGAGAGGGAACGATCAATTTGGCACTGCAGCATTGCGGATAGTTTTTGATTTCGTTTCGTCGATGTGTCATCCATTATTCTCGCCGCTGGCCAGATTATTTAAGCGTCCGTAAAAATGTCGATTAACGAAAGAGCAGTGATAGCTCGCGCAGTTCCAATCTCGATTCTAGTAATTATTTATAAAGCACGGTATTAAACTTGAAACCATATATCATGTGATTTACATTTACATTTGTAAATGTCGATACCTCTTTGCGTAATCTATCCTCCCATTGCGTATATCTATTTGGGGTATAACATGTGTAGTTGTAATTAGAACTAAATAATTGGGCATTATTAAATAATTGGAGATATCAAATGGTGGTTGATTTATAGCAAAACATTCATGAAATGCAGTATCTGCGAGTACTTTGTAATTAACTAAGCTTCTAATCAACGGATCGAAATAATACGTAATTATTTCCGATTATCCTGCATTGAAACAATAGCTTTGATAACTATAATTTTACAGCTCTAAAATTTAAGTTTCTGTAATTATTTTTATAAAGTAATAAAAACTAAAGTAGTACTGACTACTATAAAATACAGTACCGACAAGAAAACATACGTAAACTATTGATTTACAATAAAATAGTGATTTAACTATAATTACACAATTATACAAACTTGATTAATAGTATTATATTTTTTTATAATATTTCTTATTATTTTTATAAGAACTAGTTGAGGCGTTATTTATCCTTAAATTTCTAGTTGCTAATACAATTTTTTCTCTATGCTCCGAGTTTACTGAACGCAACAGATACAATCCTTTTTTAATATCGAAATAATCTTTCCTTTTTTATAATCTATTTTTGTTTTTCAATTGTTTGCTGTGTCAGCGCAAAGGTAACCATGTGAATTAAGACAATCTAAAAAACTTTTAATTGCCATGGTGCTACCGCAATAGAAACGTTTGTCCTTTCTATGTCCGAATTCTATAAAATTCTGCGAAGTTTGAGCAACTCGGCGATTCGATACAAGGTGATAGTCAATACCAGTGTGCAAACCTAATCGGCACCTACTCTTGAGAATTCTCTCATTAACAGTGTTGTTTTTCTTTCGAGAAACGACGTCGTCGGTCCAGAGACACCCCGTCGTTATTTGTGGCCCTTACGTAGAAACTCCTTCAGGACTTTATTTCTACTGTCGTGCAGTTTCCAAGTGACACGAGCCAGCACCGGCGAAGCACCGCGAACCGTTGAAATACGAGCCGAGCCCTAGGTACTCGAGTACCAGCTGGGAGAGAACGCGGTTGGCTTTTCTTTTTACCCCTGTTTTCTGACGCTGAAACCACACGGCGCGAGGGAGGAATAGGGGAGGAGAGCGCGCTCTCTCGGGGGAAAGTTGCCCGTTGCATTTCGAACGGCGATGTAAGAACAGAGTTAAGCCGCATTCCGACGGCACGGTATCTCGACAGTAATGCACAGAAAAAGCTTTGGACGAAAGCCCGGAAAAGCGAGGAGGATCCGCGATCATTGTGCGCTAGAAGGTCACGTCGAAAGGACGAGCGCCTTTCGGAAACTATCCCCTCGGTATTTGCAATTTTCACCGCAAGCCCGACTCGAGATGGAAATTTACGATAAAATACATTCAACGCAAAAATTCTCTCTCAAAAAGAAAAAAAAAATAAAATAAATAAAATTAATCCTTGTCAAATTTAGAACGCTTTATGTATATTTATATAAAATATTTTTTAAGATTCTTATTCAATTTCTTCTCTCCTTCGAGAAAAATCATAATTAAATTAACACGTTATAACAAATTCAATTTGGCGTATAGCGTAAAAACAATTCAAAATAATGATGATTACTTTGAGATTCAACGAACGATTCTTTGTCATTGCTCAGCGGTAATATTTTCGACCGCGAGCGATTTTTCTTCGATATTACCCGTATTAGTTCTTCGAGCCTCACATAAACGAGTACCTTTCTTCTCGCGGAGTATTTCCGCGCGAGGGTTATGGAAGTTGCAGCCACGAACGAAGGGCAAGAAAAAAGGGCCAACGTGGGAACGTACCAGCTCGGCGACCTATTTTCTTTTTTTTTTTTTTCCATTCTCTCTCCCTTCGCCATCACCAACTTTCCTCTCCTCGATTTCGCCAAACTACTTTCGTCGAGACGGAAATCGCTCAGGCTAAAGCATGAAGCGTGAAAAAAAAATATATACGCATTTCAAACGCGAATTTAATTAAAAAACGCGCACACGATCGGTATGCATCTCGAACAAATACATATTTATGACGGGCAATTTTATGAGAAGCAAATCAATATTTATAGCAAAATTTATAAAAAAAAATACCCAAAGCGGTAAATTTATCTATTATTCACCAGTTTAGCTTTGACAGAATATTCCTGCAATATTTAATGTCATTAATAGTTTTAATATTATATATTTTTCACATACCGGTTTTTCACATACGTTTTCACTTAGCAAAGCCTCCGGGCTATCTGAAATCTCATTGAAATATGTATCGGCAGTTTTTTGGGATATATTCCCTATATACGTTGCCATCAGTATTCCACCTACATCTCGTATCCGAAATTTTTACGCATTCCCACGTTTATGCGTCCCGTTCCCAGCTGTTACGTTATTAATTTTGAGACGTTCGGCACAGAGGAACACGTACTGTCTGATTTACGAGGGAATTGCGACTCTCGTACGCTCATTCGCGCCCGACCGAGGAAATATGGTATCGTAAACGCTTATGTGTGCTCGCGATTAAACGTCCGATTCTACGTCCGCAGCCCCGCTGGCATAAAAAAGTCGACTCTCACGGATATTGAATATCCTTTTTGCAGATTCGCGAACCTATATTCCTCCTTGAAGCGCAATATATCGGACATATAAAATATTCACATTCGACATCCTTAAATTCACGTTTGCGAATAACATAAATCTGTAAGCGAAGAAAAGTTATATTTGAAATACCGTGAAAAAAGGTTGATTCGTTGCGAAAACTATCTCCGAGTGATTCAGCGACAAAAGCACACGCCATAAATTCCAATGGACCATGATTCCCATAGAGCCGATTAAGAGATTTATTATCCTCCATTTAAATTTTTCAGCTTCTACGCGAACGATAACGAAGGACGTCCTTTAATTGAACCAATTGATTTAAATGAGAAAAGCCTTCAGCAAATGAGAAAATACTTCTCTTGTCTATCTCTCTTTCAAAGTAAAAATAATTTTTTCAGCGGGAGAAAAAATACGTACTGCTACTAACATGCTTTCCTTTAAGATCGTATTTCTCGCAACATTGATGAATCTTAATACGAAATATATCGCAAAAAAAAAAGACATGAAGAAGTAGGTTCTATTGCACGAATCGTAAATTCCGTAGAAATTTGCAATTTGCGTGATCGTATATCGCGAGTACGAAAGTATCCTCACATTTTGTACGATAAAGGCAGAATCCATCGTGATTCGCTAGATTCCGCCAAAAGGCTGTTATCTCCGAGAAGAGTATTCGGGAGTATTCGGAACGTTAAGCGTTAAACGCGGCTTCTCCTCGCGGAGCTTTTTCGCGTAACCGACAACGCGGATAAATTTAATGCGACGTAATTGCGGCGGAAATATTCGGCGATGATCTATCCCGTATTTCGCGGCTGTGGAAACTTGCCAAAGCGAAAACCGCATCGACGTCAGGCGAAGTAACGTCGATCTTCCGACATCCCGAAGGATTCGCGTCCGACGCGAGCGAACGGCATCTCTCGCGCGGCGTCGAGCATTAGTTAAGTCTTCCGCCGAGCGCATGAATATGCACCGCGTATCGCTCATAATTACGCGCTTCCCCCGACGAATCGCGAGTCGATTTTATCTCAACGAAATCAGACGCCGTTCTCTCGTTGTTCATGCGCGAAAGTTGCTCCCGTTGCGACGCCCGAAAAGGAAATTTCGGAATTAGACGCTCCGTCGCAGTTCCTCCCACTTCGAGCGAAAACAATTCGCATTTTCCGCGTCCCGTCATTATCGTAAATTGTGACGTTATTGTTTCCTTCATCGCGCCGAGGGAGAGCATTTTGTCGCATTTGAGCGCGAAGAAGAGCGAGATGCAACCGCGTTTTTCTCGGTGCGCGGAACAACCGCGGCGACTGTCGCTTTTTCCTTTCGCCGCTCGACATCGTAGTCGTGTACTGATCCTTAATAGCACTCACGAGAGAGACGTATGGCGGAAGTTATAATTGGGGCATACGCCGCATATGTTAGTCGGTTTGTCGAGCTGATAAAACCGTGACCTACGATCTCGCTTGGCTTCCACTCTCATCCGTCCGTTTTATTGCCCTTCCAAACATCTCGCACGACTACCTTACTCCATCATGTTTAAATTGTACGATAAAAGAACATTTCTATATTAATTCTGTCCTTTTAACACACAATACTACTAGTTAATCGATAATCACGATGTCACTTAAACATTTTGTATCTGTTGAAAAAAAATATTCACTCATCTCGCTTCTTCTCGTTCGCGTGATGTGTGAGTAAAAAATCTTGACTTTTTTGCTCGGATAAATAAAAGAAAATAAATGTTAAATCATCAAAGATTCTCTACGGTTAGAAATGGCATAGGACGAAATCCCGATCCACGTAAAGCTTATGATGAAATTGCTATCTCTCGAAACTTCCAAAACCGTAATCGAAAGTCAAACCGTAATCGCCACTTTTACGAAGCCCCGAAATCTCTTTCGCTTCTCTTGCAACTCGCCGAGACTTGAATGTTACCCGCCCGTTGCAACATCGCCCACGTTGAAATCTAGAAGTTTGCACCTCGACGCCTTCCATCCTCATCTCTTTTTCATGCCATCTTTTTATTGCTAATTTCTATTCATGAAATACGCTCCCTGTGCCATTGCCATGGGAACAATCGGTAAAAGAGTGACAGAGAGAGAGAGAGAGAGAGAGAGAGAGAGAGAGAGAGAGAAAGTTGTGTCTTCTTTTTCTCTCATCGTTCTTATCACGCTTTTTTCTCGCAAGAAGCTTATGGAAAGGTAATAATACCTTTATTTTCATTGCGTCCTCACGAGGACATAAATCACGAGATTCCGCGCTTTCTTCTCGAGACTTTCTATCTTACGACCCTTCGAGGGACGTGCATTTTATTAACTTTGGGTAGTTTCTGTTTTCGTGTGGCCCGCCTCCAAGCCTCCAGAAGGTAGCAGGCGCGTCGGTAAAACGACGGTAATTCAGCAAATTAAACGCAAAACTCCTCGCCGGATAATGGATATTATGCAGCGGTGAGCACCGTATTCCGCGTGTTTCTTTCACCGCCCTTCGCCTCCCGGAAAGCACCATCTACACTTCCGTCCGCTTGTTGGGCGAAGTTAATTAACGAGCGAAAAGCGTCGTCGCGCGCGGTCTCGCCAGCCCGAAATATCCCGGTCGGCCGAATTCGGTGACATTACTTCGGGAGACAATCCGCAATTAGGACAATAATTATAAGCACCGGTAAACCACCGGGAAATTAGGTCGTTTTAATCGAGAAATTCGATGAGAAACGCTCCAATGAAAATATCACAATGGTTTTGCAGGGACGCTACCGTTATTTTTGCGTTGAAATAAATTGTTTGCCAGAAACCGCAATGAATTCTAACGAGGTTCGTTCCATGTGGCGTTCACTGTTTGCGAAACTCGAAGAATAAAAGCTATTTAAAGTATCCTTTCTCATTTAAAAATCCCTTCTCTTCTCTCTCTCTCTCTCTCTCTCTCTCTCTCTCTCTTTTTTCTTTCTTTCGTTATATCGCAACAATTAATATATTACGCGAGATAAAATAAGCTTCGAATACTTTGCGAAATATGTGGGATTAAACGCAGCAATAATCGATAATGTTCGGATAATAAATACGCGAGCCATCTTAGGGAGACCATTGGAAACGAACAAAAAAAAAAAAAAGAAAAGAAAAGAAAAGAAAAAAGAAACATCTCCACGAGTGGACAACGATTTTCAATAATGTAACGCCTGTGATTCGCGCATCGAGGGCACGAGCGCAAAGTATCGATAACGTACCGCGTTCGTAATCCGTTCGGTGACCGGAAAATTACTCGAACGGAAACTAATTAAAGATAGTTATCGGCCGCACGGCCGGCACGGGTGCGGAACGAGTGCATGTCGCATCGAGATTTGTTAATCGAGAATTAATCTCGACCGGCCGGAGTACAGGCGCCGACGATAAGAGGACCGGTAGAGGGTGCCATCGTTAAACTCGAACAGGGTTAATCCGGATTAAACTCCGGTTATCCCTCTGCTATCAGTAAAACTAGAAAGGGGAAACATGCTACGTGATATCTTCGGGCAAACGCATCTCAGAATGTCGCCTGTCCCGTACGCGGATTACAAAGTTACCGTAAAATAATAAAACTAAGTACTACATGCACGCGATTACAAAACTCCCTCTGTGTCGCCAAACTTTGTTCGGCAAATGTTCAATGTTCGTTACAAACATCGCCAATGTAATCTCTAACGGCATCTCTTCGCGAGTAATTTTTAGAAATTTCCAATATATTCCAGAAGAAAGATAAATCTTCTTTTCCAAATTTTCTTTGCAACAATTTTTAAAATGGATGTGATTTGTCGGAATTAATTAGATACATTTATTTCTATAAAAAAACCTAGATATTATTGTATACAAATTATATATATATATATATATATATATATATATATATATATATATATATATATATTTATTGTCTTTTCTTGTCAAACACGATAATCCCGACTGTTTAGATGGCTTTGACAACTTTAAGACTTTGCTATTGGATATTAGCCTTTTTTTCGCGAACAATTATAGGATCGTATTTTTCCCCTTTGTAAATATCCGTGGCTAAGTTACACGTCCGGTCCGGCGAAAGACAGAGGGTGCAAGTCGCAAACATTACTGATCGCGCAAACGCTACACATTCGATGGCGAAATACGACACTCCTCGAGGTCCGAATCAGGACCGTGAGAGGTCCATTACCGTCGAAAGGACAAAGGGATCAGGAGAAGACAAACAGTCGGAGGAGATCAAGCGTCTCAAAATGTCGCCGACACTTTCTCGACACGGACGCGGAGGGTGCGCGGTCTTTTATAGAGACCAGGCCCGTGTTTTTTGCCCCTGTAATTAAACGCCAGGACATGGCACAATGGCGGAGACGACAAAGGCGAGAGCATCTCCCTCCGAAAGATGATTTGTCCGTTGAACGGCACAATGGACGTTGGACATTTACTTACTCTAGACTGATGGACGTTTCCATCAAGGGTTACGATCATTTCTACGGACTCGATCCAGACTAGTCTAAGTGATTACGGAGAATCACATTAGATGAGGTCGATTCAAAGGTAACGAAATCAAATGGTGTACTTTAAATCGTTGCCTAATTCGCATTGTCTTTAATCGACATCGACATTTTTTTTTTTTTTACGCGATACAAGTTACAAATCGCAATTTTCTCGCGGAAAAGAAAACGCTGCTTATTTCTGCTGCTTCGAAGGAAGAGGATATATAGAGAGAGAGACGATAGATACTTACTTTTGAGAGCCACTGTGAGAGCACGTAACCTTCCAACTACCTCTGCGAGCTGTGCCTTGTGCTTTATGAAGTCGACGTCAGCTTGCTCGCTGAGCGCGTGCTGCAGCATCCTTTGCGTTTCCTGCTCTTTAACCGAAAGTGCCTCTCGAAGATGATCGGCGTGTATCTCCGACTGCAGTTTCAACTGTCGCCGCATCTCGTCGTTGAACTTCTTTTGCTCCGCCAATAGCTGAAACACGAAGACGAATGCTCGTAAACTTGAATACACTATTGAACAACGCGAATACTCGGTTCGTTCGTTTTTATGATCGTTTTCGTACCGCCTAAAAATCGAGGAGAAAACGTGGTTTCACATTTTCATATATTTTGCAAAAAATTTTCGTCATGCGTTTTTCCGCTTCTAGCATCTAGCAGAATTTAAGATAGCTGCGGTAAACCGGAAGCTATAGCGCAAAATTTTTACAGCGTATTAAATATAAATGCGTCTAGGATTTGTAACGTCGCGTTTCTCGGCTCTTTCCAATCTCCACCCACGAGATAAGAGAAAATGAACGTCGCGTGAGAGATAAGCCAAAGTTTCAGGAAACTAGATAAGACGTTGCATGCCAGTGCTTTAAAGTCTAGAACAAACAGTGTCTCTCGACAGCTCGGCGATTGTTGTTGCGGCATACAGAAGGACGAGATTATTAGTAATCTGATTCTTGAGAAATGATAAAAAGTATATTTCTTCAGGATTTGTGATATCCTTTATTTAGAAATAAATTAAAAAGTGGACAAATATATGAAACACGTGAAAAAGTAATTTCCAATCGAAGGAAACGGAATTTAGCAAAAATTTGCTCATCTTTCCTCCATAACCGTCGAATGTCTGACCTGTTCGTTATATAAAAAAAAAATCAGAATCCCTAAGAAGCTCGCGTCCTCTGCAATCCCGCGACGATCACGGTAATGTCGTTCAAGATACAGGCCCCCAAGGCATTAGCCTAATGAGACTTTGATGAATTATCCGCACTTAAGGCATCACCGAGACCGTCCTCATTGGGCAGCGACCCAAGCCTCGAAAGTCTGCTTCCCCCTTTATCTCTTGTCCGACGTCGGTCTCGCCCCGCTTAGTTCGCCTTCCTTGGTTCACTCCCTGACCAACGTCATGTTTCGTATGGGCAACGGATCCGTGTTTCTGGAACGGCATGTCTGCGAACATGCACCGATCGTCTGGAACTTTATGTACCGAGAGCCCGTATCAATAATTAACGCCCGGCTGGCTCGACAACTTCGCCGACCCGTTTGAGTCAAGGATACGAGGGAGGAATCTACCGATATTGCGAGATGCGAATCTTCTCGATCTTACTTCTCGTCTACATTGCACCTCTAGATTCCTCTAGATTTCTATCTGATATGAGGATAGATCGATGAAGTTCTTAAAGTAATTAATGCCCGTCGATATCGCTAAAAACCCGTGATGTACGAAGAAACACGCGATTGTTTCCACGCGGCGCAAAACATAATGCAATCGACGACAAATGGAAATTGAGCCGAGATCTTAAAGCTGACCATCTTTCACGTATTTTTCTATCGTCGATGCTGCAACGATCCTGAACGTTAAAAGAAGACGATAGATTTGTTTCCTAATCCTTAGGTATTATCAAAAATTACTAATCTCTCTCTTAATTTTATTACTTTCTAATTGTAAAATTTTCATTAATAATAAATTTGTTTTCCCAATAAATTATCTGAAATTAATCGACATGAAATAAGGATTTTATGTGTGACAAAGGAATGTTAAAAAAAATAAATAACGAGAGGCAAGATTTTTCCATTCGGTTGAGCTAAGCTGGCTTCAGCGCAACGTTCTATAATCTGTTTCGGCAAATCCAAAACACTTCACTAACACCGGTTCGCATGCCGCAATTGCGCCAAGCCGGATTAATTAAATACGGTAGAAGAAAAACGCGAGCTGTTTATATTCACACGAAGTCATGCGAAAATTGTTCCACTTGCAACAAATATTGCGACAGATGTTTTTGTTCCGTATCGCCGATTATACGATTACAGTATTTATTTCATCAAAATTATTATTCCACTAATTATTCCGACATTTTTCTTCGCTTGGATTGAAAGAGAAACGAGATATCGAGAATATTACAGATCAGTTGCCATTATTATTAATACGTGTAGTATTTAATCGAGCATCTATGGTTCCGTTAAAAAAAAAATTAATAATGATATTTGCATATTTTTCCCGTGATTTAAATTACAAAAAGTTTTTTTGATTGTAGTTTGACAACGTGGTTATCTATCTCGTCTCCTTCTATGTATAACGTTTATTTTCTTCCTTCTTCCTCGTTCTCGAATGCTGACGATAACGAATTCCGTTCTCGCGTTTATCTCTCGCAGAAGACGGATTCGAACGAGCGAAATCGCGGCGGTTTTTCCCGGCGCGTAACTAATTTAATGACGACGATTTGTATGGCAATCTACTTGGGGATCGCGCGACAAACGCGACGGCAAAATCCTTCCCGAAAGAAAAGGAAACGGATTTGGGGCTATTAACTTGCGCGGGTTGTGCCTCGCCGACTTCGTCGGCCGATCGAAAGTTTACCAATGGAGAAACTCGGAGCTTTTTCTAGTGGATACCGTGGATACCAAGAATCCGCGAAATCGCGCCCGTCCCACGATAACGAGCGGAAAACTCAGAGAAAGCTCCTTCTTTTCTTTATTTACCGAGATCAAAATCGATTCTCTCTTCTTCGATTAAAAAAATTAATTAAATTTGCAAATAAAGTATAATAAGGAATTTTTAGAAGTTATGCGTATCGTAAATCTTAATGTAATTTTGACAAAGCAAAAAAATTTTTACTCGTGTCTATTTTTAAGATCTGATGGAAATTGTGACCGGAGAACAATTCATTCTTATCACACATCTTCCATATCTTCGTTTCGTTGCGTTGAAGTAATACATACGAGAGAAGGCAAGATTTATTTATTAGGTCGCGCATATTCCCGAGTCACGAAACAGATTAGATTTTACGACAATAACATTGTCAACCTTTACGACGTTCCAATGAAAATATTCTTTCTGGTTGCAGTATGTATTTTACAATGCGAGTTAGTTTGCTCATTCACCTTGTCTTCAAGAAAAAGTTGTTGAGACACCAGCAATTTTTAGTTGCTATAGTTTCCCAATAAAAAAAGTCGATAGTTTCCTATTGGAAATAAAGGGCTTTTCACGAAAATTCTAAGATGCGATTAAACGAGAAAGAATAATCTCATTCTCCATATTCAATTAAACTTAATTTCTTCTCCAGTATTTCAATTCCTGATTTCATTGCCAGGATTTTAATGCTAAATTGGAAAATTTCCAATAGATAAAATCTTAAAGTGCAACGTCTTCCTTAAGTAAAAACTCTCGAAGAATTTGTCATTGAAGTAAAAATCGAAGGAACGTTTCTGGACATTTCATATTATTCAATTAAAGTCACAATCAGGATGATGACGTCATCTTTAGATTATTCCGGAATCTTGAAAACAAAATGAGGAATAAACAAATCAATGTAATAAGCAGAATAAATTTAAAGAATAGAATATAATAAATGATATTAGGCAGGATCTTAGCCTAATAATTTTTTTTAAATTTATGAATATATATACATCCAAAATATTAAAAAAATAACATGTGATTCGCAGCATAACAAGCAATCTTAAATTTATAAATAAATTCAAAAAGAAAATTATTAAGCGCTTATCCTGCTTGCCGACTAATGCTGCTAAAGTAAATTTACTATATTCTGTTGAAAATGAAGAAATTATTCGTAAAAAGAGCCGTGAATAAACAAAGAAATCGATCTTCAGAATAATGGGAAAAAAACAGTGAGAAAAGGTACCATGTGATCAGTATAGCGCGTGCGATCACGTTAGCATTAATGTGAGAATTACAAGCCATTCACAGGAAAAGACGCTTAAACACTCGCTTTTTTTTTTTTTGCGGCTGGTTAGTCGTCCCGTACATGTCGAATAATATTTTTTCCTACCGACGGATGTTTCCGTCGTAAAAGTAGATATACGATCAGCACTACGTCGCTCACGTGCGCTAAAAGTGCATTTCTGCAGAACGAGCACGTTACTTCTCGCCCGAAAAGCGCGGCCAAAGTACGACTCCTCGGGATATAAACCTGCATGCATATTGTGTGTAAAAAGGAGAACGGAAAAGAGAAAAAATTAAAGATAGAATAATTAAAATTTAAAAACAATGCTGAAACGGCAATTTATCAGAAAATCAATACACTTTTCTGGGAATTAAAATGCGAAAATGTAGAAACTAAATATCTCATCATCATATCATAGAAAAAAAAAAAAAAAAAACGCAAAATTTTGTAGACTTTCATTTCCTGGAATTTAACTTCTTCTAAAAATTCTTATTAAATGTCGTAAACTTCAGTTGCACGATGATTGTTTATTCACGGTCGTAAAATTATCGGCGATACTTTGGGCGAGCATCGCGTAGCGTTTCAAAAGCTATATGGAAAATGAATCGGACGAGTTTTCACGGTTTGCTTTTAGTTTCTACGCGGTAAAGTAAGCTTCGTCCGTGCGAGGGTACGGGCTAAAACAAATCGCGACAAAAAGTTTCATCGATAATTCACGTCCGTCGCGGTAAATAACTTTCAGGTGTACCGCCATAAAGATATCCCGTGACCGGGACCACGACTGAAATCCCGGCGGAAGCAGATAAGGAATTATGAATTTTTCAAGCTCTCTACAATCTTGGGACGGCTATGGCTCTTATACAGCTTCACAAGAAACTTTATTTACATTATACGTTGCAAATGCACGAGACAATGAAGAAATATTCGATGGACAGTTGCAATCGATATTTATCTTATATATAATGTGTGTTCCTAGCAGATAAGATTCAAAAAATAATTTTCATTTGAATCTCAGTCAATTATAACTCTAATTATAACTCAATATATCGCGATGCAAATAAATATTTTAACTAAACTGCACTCCCTTTTTTAAGAGAGCCAATAATTTTATCATTGTACAGCGCCCAGATTGCTTTCCAATGTTTCCCAACGAAAATTTTATACGACTACCGACGCACGTGCCTGGGAAAATATATATATATACAAAAGAAACTGATTAACTCCTCTGACTCGGTCGCAAAAATTTGACCCATGCCCTTTCACGATGATCATTTCATTTCGCCGATGATTTGCAACGTACGCTACTTTGCCCCTACTTTCGCGACGATGAGACGAAAACATTCGGGGCGCTCGAGTTGACGAAGACGACGATGAGTTGTTTTTCCGAGGCAAAACTAATTAAATGACGCGTTAATTAAATGACGCGAGAGAGGATCCTTCTTCGTGCGACGAGGAGCAGACGTGCAAACGCACCGCAAAGTTCGTGACGACGACATACGACGTGACACACTTTTGTCACAATCGTCCCGACAGCCAACTCGTATCGGCTCTTCCAGAACGAACGATCATTTGTTAGCGGCAACTTATGAACGAATTATGCAATGATTATCATTTAATTAATTCCGTTTTCTCTTTCCTTCCCTCACACACACACACACACACACACACACACACACACGCGCGCGCGCGCGCGCGCGCACGCGCGCGCACGCACACACACACATATATATATAATTTAATGGATGACGCGGGGATATCGGTTGGCGATACACCCGTCCGTCCGCGATGCATTAACGGTAAAATATTCGGCCGGACGTTAACGAGCGGCACCGGAAGCTCGTAGACAAATAGCAATTAGAGGACACCGCTGTTCCCGCCCGAAACGAGAACAAAAGGTCGTGCGAGCCCGCCGCGCGGATCGATCCGACAAGATTTATATTCGGCGATGTGGACCCGAGAGACGGGAATATAAAGAAGGGGGGCCGGAAAAGAGCTGTCGGACAACTATGAGGACAGTGAGTCATAATGGTTCCTCAGCGGATACCTCGCGGTGGCGTACGTACAACTAGGGTACACAAATGTCGTCCGTTCTAAGGGAATAATATCGCCCACCGCTGTCGAAATATTGGCGTCCGGCCAAATGGAAATAAATAAAAGGACCAAGGCGGTCTGCGCTACCGGGACCATCCTCTAACTCGGCGCATTTGGATGTATTACGTATGTGACGTTACATACAATACCATACCGATTTAAATTCGTCATATAAGAAACATCGATGCACCTGTGCCTCGATTTGAAATACAAACTCGGATTCACTGTGGAAAGTGATTCGGTATGGATGTAACTCGCAAAGTTTGCACATTTTTATTAAAAAAGAAGGATATTCGAAGAATTATTAAAGCTGAGATTATTTAAAAAATGTACTGGTAAAATATTGTAACTTTACAAGGCAACACTAGAATATTATTTTATGCGAAAGCCATTCATTCGGCTTGAAAGATCTTGAAAAATATTAAAGCGCAACGTAAGTGGCTATGATTCAAGTGACGTCATTACTTTCCTTTTCCCTTATTTTCTGACGCTCTTTAACGAAGACTCGCTTTATCACCGTGATCTTTCTACTCGTTCGCTTTACAACTTAAGCACCACTTCGTTTTTAACTGTCCCCTCCCGCCCCTCACCCTCTCATTATTTTTCTCTTTCATCGCGAAATACATTAGCTTAGAAACCTCAGAAATTTTTCGCGTTTCACATGATTATCATCGCAGAACGATTTAATGAAAGGATCTTATTCCACGCCATATCTCTTTAATCCGCGTAACTATATTCGCACTCAACGACAGACCTGAATTTCAATGCGCGAATGAGCGGTCATGCAAATTTAAACTGTAGGGCAACATTATTAATGACACTAAAACTCGCAATCTATCTGCAATTGTACACTAAGAAAAAAGAAATAAAGAAATAAATAACGTAAATGCTCGTAGACCGGTCAATGTACGATTCACACTTTGGCACACTTTGGCACACTTTGGCACACTTTGGCCCTTTCAAGCTATTTGAATCATATTTGACTATATCGCTTTTCTCGTCGCAAACATATATACGCGCGCATTATAGAATTAGCTCTTTTCTACAAAAAGCATAAATAAAGAAGCATTTAAATACGATAATATACAACGCGTCACATTATGTTCATCATTAATATTATAACAAATTTAAAATTCTATACATTATTTTATAAATTTAATATTTTTTTATAGACAAAAATGGGTACATAAACACATAGTTTAAAAATAATCAAAAAAAAAAACTCCTACCTTTTTCGCCTGTTCATCTTCAAACTGTAATCTCTCCTGGTTAACCGCAAGAGAAATCAATGCATCTAATTTTTCTTGCGTCGCGTTGTCGCCCGTCGTTCTCAATGCCGCTTTCACTTTAGCTTCATTGACTGTCTGTAATTAAACAGTTTTTCTATGAAAATAATATTACCAATCTTATGTGACAACCGTCACTTAGCATAAATAAATAAAAAAAATACATATAAACATAATTCACTTAGCATAAAAAAATTTTTGAAATATAAATTTGAAAACTGCAAGATTTACAAAATAAATAATGCTAACCCTTAATTTCTCTAGCTCCTTTTGTAGATTGTTGACTTTGTGATACATATGCAGCACGAATAAATCGAAGGCTTCTTCGCTGACAGACAGCTTCTTATCATGAATATTTATACTGGGGAATAGAATTTGCAATTCTTCGTTGAAGTTCTCTCGTGCTGCCTGAACTTGTTTCCAAAAACGTTCCGTAATATTACTGTTCTGTAGTTCTTCGGTATATTTTTTCTTGGCCTCATCCACATCATCCATAATTTTTCTAATATTCCGCTTCGCGGCCGTTTTCATGTGAGCGGCCGCCTCAACCGCAGGTTCGTCGATTAAATTGTACATGCGCTTAAGCGAATCTAACGCATCTTTTGCATGCTGTTCTGCCTGCTCTATGGCTTGTTTCCTCTTTTCCGTAGTCTCTTTTAATCTGTGAACGTGACAAATCCGATTATATAATCGATACATAAATGAAATGTGAAACAATTACGTAAACATAACGAAGATTGCCTTTGCCAAATTGCTTCATTTATCGTAGTGCCAGCGGTTTCAATCACTTTGACAACATCTCGAGTGTACTCCTGAAGCGTGAATCCTGCCTTTTGATAGGCTGCGATAGCTTTAACAGCAGCTTCACCACAGTATGTTTCTAACTCGATAAGATTTTGCGGTATCAATTCACTAGGCGCAGTTTTTGGAGACGGCGCTGGCTCAACTGTAAAAATATGAATTATTTAATTATCTTCTAAACTTCATATAAAATACAATTACAAGAAATATACAAACGTACCAATGTCTATTTTTTCACCATTGAACTCTTTACTAATACGAATTTCGGCATAATTCTTATCAATAGGCGCTTTTTTCTGCTCGACCGGTGATTTTGCAAAAGCAGACTTGGGCGCTATAGTGCACACACGTAATTGTTAAAAATTAGTAGGAATATAATTCTATTAATTATATTATATATATAGTTTCTAAAAATAAAAAAAAACTAGCTCAAAAGGGAAGGTGTAATAAGTAAGATATAGGAAAAATTAAGGAATTAGGATATGGATTAGGACTCACGTATGTATTCTACAATTTTTGTATATTCTATTCTTGTCTGACCTGGTTCTGATACTGATGTCTCTTTGACAAACATGCCTAATATCCTACAGAAAAATATATATTTTAATAAAATAAATAATTTCCATTATTAACATTATACATAATTACATATTACATAATTTGTATTTCCTTACGTCTGCTTCAATGTTTCAAAGAATGTAAGTACAAAGTCAAAGTAATTGGAATCTTCCTGGAACATAATTCGGATAGCTTTGTCAGTACCAGGAATCCATCCTTCGAGGGTAGCTCGAACCTCTGGGTCTCGTTTCGCATATGTTAATATTCCTAAGGTACCTATTGTTACAGCTCCTAGAGTTATCAACACTCCTGATCCTCGATTTTTTTCACTGTTATTAACCACAAGTATTCCAATTAAAATAAATTAACTAATTTTCTTTTTACTTTTTCTTTGATATAGATAGAATTATATGAATATCAGAAAACTAATAGAAACATGCATTAACTTATAAAATATATTATTTTCAAAGTTTATATGTTCTATATGTACCTTTTTGGCGATGTGGTTGAATACTTACGTCCAATAAACCTGGACGTAAGTCTGACATCTCTGCATAGCCTAAAAAAATATATTTTTTTTATTTTTATGCGTATACAGTTCAAATGAAAACAATAAAATAAAATTGTACTGCTCGTCAAAAACTAGCAATGATTATTTAATGCTCAATAAATCTGTTTAATACAGTAGTAGTGAAATTATGAATGTGCCAGATGTGTGTCATTCATAAAATTACTCATTCTTATTTTAGAAAAACATATGACCGAACATAACCTCATTGCGTTTCGATTTCACGCGCAAAATCGTTCATAAACGGTATAAAAACATGTCAATTGCATTTTAAAGCAGACAAAGCGAAAATATGATCTCTACTATATAATGGTATGTCTGATAAATGATGCAACCTGTCAGATCGACTCACCTTCCATCCGGCTCATATTTGACGTGCGTCCGCGACTCATAGCACCTAGCAGTTAGATGAAATGGTCTGGAGCAACTATGTTTTTTTACCTGAAAAGGTAAACAATGACGGGATCAGAGAACCTCTGGAATTATGTAAGCTCCTCGAAATCGTGCCATCTTCGTCACGCGAGATGCGCGCCGAACGGGTAAATACTTTTTACAACGCGGACGCGTTGGCCGGCGATCTTCGGGATCCCCGTCGCGGCTCGCTCGACTCCACGGCGACTCCACGTTAGTTAGACTCGTGGCGCGTGACAGCCGACGGCGGTGGAATCGGCGGTCGGAGCCGGATCGCCGCGTGACACTGTCGCGAGGGCACGACGGTGCGCGACCGTGCCGTCGCGGTCGTTCGCACGACGATCCTCGCGACATTTCAACGTAGATCCGAAGCTCGCCCGGACTCGCGACCATCCCGCGTACGCGGCTACGTACCCGATTCAGACCGTTGCACGGAAATTTTAATCCAATTCGGAACATCCTTCGAGCGGCCGGTCAGGCAGCCAGCGGGAAAAGGGGAACGACGGCACGGGAAAACAGCTGGCCACACCGGAACCGAGCGGAACTGCGTGAAAAGAAGAATGCTGCGTGTCGTGAGCGCGGCGCTACGAGGTGGGTGTACGCACGTTTCGCGGCCGATCCCGCGATCGGCGACCTCTTCGCGAGGAATCGTCACGCGTCAGCCCCGCGCTGCTCCATAATACGTCGCGATTCCGCGTGTCGTCGCGCCGCCAATGAAACAGGGCGCAACATTAGGAGGTTAGATTCGTCCCGCCGCGGTCATAATGACACACGGTTGGCGGAGGGAACGCTGCGGAATCGGGACGCGGGCGCGTGTTTCAATACATCCCCGGGCCCTGTCTTGAACGGACATTCTTTGTACGAGATTTTTATCTTTTTCACCGTGAAGGTTTAATCTTTTTTTTTTTCTTTTTTTTTTTCTTTCATTAAATCCGATGTGGATAAGCTTGGTGGGTTTCCAAATATTTTGTGTTCTAATTAAAGAAAATCAAATAATTAAATTTTATAAAAGAAACTCAATGTTCCATTTGAACGTATTCAAGATATTCACTCGTGCGACATGCGATCACGTATATTTAGAATGTAAGATGATCTTTTACAATTTTTTTTTATTTTGGAAATATAATGCTTACTGTTCTTTCAGGAATCGCAGCAAAAGCGACGACGAGTACAGCAAATGCGACAAACTATATCGCTTCGAGATGTGATCCCGTCTTAAATTTTGTACAGCAAAGAGGATTTGGGGCACTGTCAATTGCTGTTCAGAATTGGACCGCTATTCGATGTACACAACACAAAGCATTATTAAAGTAATATGGAATATTACAAACGTAATTTATGCCATTGAGTTTTATGTGAATAATAACTAATAGGATATTATAAGTACTTTTGAGGTTTTCATAATATATTTCGAATATTTTCTTAATTATTAATTAGTGATTTGTCAAAATTATAGTAGGTTATCGGCATGTCATGCATTTATCATTAATGCTAACATTTCGTGAACATTGCAGTTTACTTTATTAGAACGAGCAGCAGCTTGATATTAAGTTGCTTTTCTATAAGATTTTATTATACACACTGTTTGAGATAGACATATTTTATTGGAGATATCTTAAGCAACTGTACAATGTTATCTTTTCAGCCATGCAACAACAGAGAATCGTCTAGCTTTGCCAGCGGAACCTATTAATGTACCAGTAAGAACGGCGATCAAATTTTCTATGAAAAAAGGAAAGCAAAAGAGTGTGAAGACAGTCTTAACTCGCTTTTACCGACTGAACTGGTAATATTTTAAGGATATATCAAGTAGTAGTTACATTGATCCTAAAAATTTAATTTTGCTCCAAATATTTCTGTTTTTAAAAAGCTGAAGTTTGAATGATACAAGTTTGAAATATACAAAATCTTATAGGGGTATCTGGATCAGAACAAAAGCAGGTCGACATAACAAACTGTGGACGAAATCGAGCGCCAGAAAGAAGAGATTGCGAGAGCACGTGTTTTGTAATGCCACACAGTCAACATTATTAGATAGGATGGTAACCAAGTATTGGAAAAGACGACGCTTCTATGTCGACGATCCATACGAGCCGTATCATTCTCGCGAAGAGTTTATGATCACTCGGAGGAAACCATTGCCGTAATCATTATTTTATATTGCTAGACGATTGTAAATTTTTTTTCATTAAAGAGGTATTAAAGATGATTTCAAAATGGATTCGTATTATTTCTTAAACCTTTATTAATTATTTATACCTTTATCAAGATAAATAATAAAATATAAAATAATACATAAATTTTTAATTTATTTTTTATTAATCCTTTTAATAAGTGTTTTGTGTATCAATAATGAATAATAAAATATTGATTATCGACTTGTCGAACTTATATTTTCATATTTCTTTTCTCGCTTACAATAAATAATTTATATGCTCATAATTAGCAGGAAATTGATATTGTTTATCAATGTGCGTTTTATATCTCTGTGCAGATGTTTATTGACAATCGATATTACTTTAAGATAAGATAATATCGTCGAATGTTGCATTTCACGCTTCGTAAAATATTTCCTTTAACATATATTTTTTTCACGCCTCTCTTTTTCTTCTTTTTCCCTCGATCCTGCTCAAAATTGCATCGATCGGTCTCTTTGCCTTTTTATCAAAGGTCACGTGAGTGAACCCCCTTACGCGCCGCGCGGCTCTCTCGAGAGCGTGGGTACCTCAGTTACGTTTCGTCTCTCACGGTGTATGTTTGTTGGACGATCGCTCTTTCATTTTCTTTGCTCGCGCATCTCTCTCTCCCTTTATCAGTTCGATAATAATCGATAATAATCGAAAAAAATGCCATATCGTGGAAAATTACGGTTGCTTAGCAGAGCATGCCTTGCATTAAGTAACGCGTACGGGAGAAGCGAGAGTAGCCCGTGCTTCGCCGTCGCCAGCATCGCCGGCAGCAGAAATTTCTCTGTGGGCCGCACGCTCAATATGAGGTGAGCATGAACCATTCAGGGCCGTATCACTGGCGGGCAAAATTCCGTTTCGGTGGAACGTCTCGCGGTTCGGCGGATCGATGAGTTTCCAAATGCTGCGAATTTTATCGTGACTCGACTGCGGCCTATCTTGCACCAAATAGCTCGAGGAATTTAATCAATATAAAAAATTCTTCACCTCAAAAGCTCCGTCCAACGTGAATTTTAATTGTACAAATTAAATCTCCATCCTGAGATTCTGTATTTATATTTTTATTTTTTTATATTCTGACGCAGTTTCTACCGATTATAAAATGTATTTCTTGTTTCACTATTTTTATTTTAACTTATTATTATACTGAAGATGATCTAAAGTAAAATCGATACATTTATATATTTTTTGAATATTTTTTTCTTATTATAATACAACTTTTATAGAAATTTAATACTGGAAGATAGTAATTACTAATTTTGAGTAAAAATTAAAAGTACTGACCGGCAGTGTTTTTAATACTCAAAATAAATAATTTCCATTGATCAGTATTAAATTAATTTCTGTAGCGGAATATTTAGTATTAAGATCCGACTTAGCTTTCATGGTCTCTAATTCAATTATTTATCTTGAAATCGAATAAACATTTCATATTTACAAATACAAACTTCAAAATATGTAAACTACCAAATAGCTCGTCGTGATCGGCGGAAGGAATTCATTTTCGTTTTTACCTTCGGTATTCATCACGTGATTTTACATCCGAGGTTGTCAAGCGACAATGATCTTGAAATGTTATTGTTTTGTTAACTGGTTAGATCTTAGATCAATTTCAGATCAAGGATGATTTTAAATCGGAAAAGATCAGACTATGAATATTTCCTGGTGTAACCAATCTGTCTTATATATATCGTCTGCCTCTATTAAAAGAGAATTCACGCTCGAAACTACGTCTCTAGCTTCGTCAGAAAATCCTTGTTTTCGCACATGAGACATATAAAAATCGCACATCTCGGGATGGAGATTAGTTCGATAAATATGGAAACTTTTCAAGGGAAGGCAGAACGAAACATATAACTGATGTTAGGGTTATTGGAATTATTCATGAAAGCTTGGAGATGTCTGAAAGCATAAAACAACTCAGAAATCTTAATTGCAATTATTTTCGAAAATTATAATATTGCGACAATCATAATTATAATTATTAACGTTTAGTTATCGAAATATATGAGAGTGTGTCATATGAATTTATCGAAAGTAACGCAATATATTGTTTAATTTTCTGATCAAATTGATGAACTGTGTCGTAATAATAATCGTATGAGGTCTATCTTAACTCTCGCGTCTTGAAATATCACTTATTACCATATTTTGTTAGACTAGAAGTTTCTACATACATTCATACACGCGTATATACAAAGGCATATATAGATATGCTGACATAATGAGTGTGTCGGAGTGTGTTTTATCATCTGAATTGAATATGAATATTTAGAAACCGATATTTGAACGCTACACAAACTTTCTTCTATCTTTTTATATAACATTTCGCAAAAAAAGAAAATAAAATACTATTTTCTTGATTAGAGAAAAAAGTAATATATTTTTTTTTTCATTTCCCAATTGTCGTACATACTTATTGAATTTTTGACAGTGTAATTAATTCCTTGTTGTTCCTCGTTCTATTATCGTTTCGGCGTAATTTCGCGTCGAAAGCGAAATGATAAAAGACGCTTCACATTTAGAAAGTCAGGTCACATATGACGTAACGAAACACGATGATTATCCCGACTGGCCTGGCAACTCGTGACTTTCCTGATTACAATATATTTTTGTCAGGTTCGTCCAATTCACAAACAAAAGCGGGGGCCCGCCGCACCTCGGTGTCCAGCTGAAACAGGGTGGCGACATCATTGCTGTGTCTGCAGTCGACTCGCGGATCCCAAACACGTTGAAAAAATTTCTAGAAGGTGGCGATGATCTGCTCAAGAAGGCCAAGAGGTAAGAGGAAAATTTGAACAACCAGGCTCGGCTCCGCATGAGATATTTGCGAGAGAGATAACATTCGTACGCATTATAATATTGATAAACGCTCGAAGCGATTTCTAATGATAATGCATAGCTACTCCTTCGCGAATTAAAACACGAACGGATTATATGATTAGAAAGCGGTTTGGAGTAGATAAGCGACGAGAACAGGATCACATTGACGGTACTTTCTACCGCAACTATTTCCTTTTTTCGAAGAAATTCTAATTAGAAATCTTGGAAGTATAATTAAATATGTGTCTCTCGATTGAAGTGATAAAACTGGAATTTCAACACGTCGGAGTTATCTTACAAATTATTTCTTTTTTGAATATCTGGGATATGTGTGTATATATTATTTTAGTATATATATATATATATATATATATATATATATAGTATATATATATATATATATATATATTATATATTATGTATATTAGTATATGATACTAAAACCAACGGTACGAGAAAAAGAAAAGAGTTTCCGATTTCAATGTGTTTGTTTCACCAGGGACGACGATTTCGACCTAAGGAGGGCAGTAGAGAGGTTGGTGCTTATGGTACTCGATTCATGTGATAAAGTAATGAATCCCTCTTTCTTCTTCCCTTTTGACTAGTTAGTCTGTACTTGTTTTTCGCCTACGCACATATGTACGATATCACTAATTCTTATTTCCTAGCTAGAATATATCAAGTCGCATCTTTATTAATCGAATCAGCTTTTTTCACCTATTCTTCAAGTTTATTGATTTTATATCTGATCTTATTTTTTAGAATTTTACATTTATTATTGATGTTTAACTAAATTTCGAGTTACTATACGTATGCACGACGAAGTTGTGGATATTTAAAAATAAAATAAAATCGACACATTATTCGAATAATTTTTATAATCTTATCGCTAAAGTAACATCGTTTCGCGGCGAACGAAAAAAGAAGAATAAATTCATGTTAAATAATTTCATGACGTTTTATATTTCGGCGGAAAATGCGAGTGACTTTGAAACATGAGAACGGTACACACGCTATGATATAATCAATCATATGATGATTGCGTAATAGAATTAGAATTTTAATCGCGCGCCAGATAACTATCACTTTATCAATAATTCGACGACGGGACATCCTGTTCGCGATCGCGATTCAATCTCTCTAATGGAATTCCCGAAACAAATAATCTTCGAAACGAAAGAGACAATTCTATACATATATAAATTTACTCGAGAATATTATTTACATACGTACCGATCTGTATGTTGTTGTCCTTGAGCAAGAATTGAGAAAGGAAGAATCGCGTGATGAATGTATAATTTTATTATATATATGCGCATATGTATATATGTTTTTAGCAATTACTCTAGTTCATTAGTAGAAAATTGTCATGCGTCACGTCAGCACGTGGCATTTGTGAAATCGTGCATTGCATGTTTCCTGTTGTTCGACTTATCGATTTCGGTTAAGTCTCAGCCTCAAACCTTGCCTTTATCGATCGCATCCGCAATCCCGCTTAAGTACGCGTCGTTCGAGAGAACTTTTGAAAGAGCTTTTGCATTGTATTCTTGCGTCTCGCATCGCGTGATGATCAACAATTGAGTCTTATCATTGCAACTAACTCTCGATCAGACGCGACTGTTAATACTAACTCAAGACGGCGCCTTGTCCCGCTGCCAATTGGCAGAGGCTCGAGCTTCTTTGGGACAGATTTTTTTTTAAGTGAAAGCAGCCAGTGAATGGGAGAACGTTTATATCTTGTCCGATTGCGCAAATGTATCTCCTATCGTCTTAAAGAATTAACGATTGACCATAATTCGTCTTCTTCTTTTTAAATTTAATTTATCAATCGTCAAACGATGACTCTTGGCAATTGAATGAAACTGGGACAAGTGATAAAAGCGATCGCTAATTTAATTTGCTAATAGAGCATTCATTTATGCGATATTGCTTTTGTTCATTATAGTTTGTACGTGTCAGAAAAACAAGCGTTCACGCTGGAGATAATATTACATAACAGAAACGTTGCGTGCAAAATCTTAAGTTCTCGTGAAATATGATATAAGATGTATGTGTGATTTTTTCATTTAACTTAAATCTTTAAATTGAGGCATAATGTGAAAAATGAGTAGAAAATATTCTTTAACAGAATAAAATTTTATCCGTCCAACAAACAAAATTCTTGCACGTGGAAACGTTCACAATTTTGTTTGTTGGACGGATAAAATTTTATTCTGTTAAAGAATATTTTCTACTCATTTTTCACATTATGCCTCAATTTAAAGATTTAAGTTAAATGAAAAAATCACACATACATCTTATATCATATTTCACGAGAACTTAAGATTTTGCACGCAACGTTTCTGTTATGTAATATTATCTCCAGAAGATACAAACTATAAGAAATATATTCGTAAAAACCAGATGCACGTTGCTGTACAATTAATCAATGATAATACGAACACAGTAGAAATATGCTTAATTAATCCGCATTAATTTAGCAATACAAAGTTCTCGGCGCGGAGATTGGACGCAGGAGTAATTGAGATTTAGACGAGTGAGAATAATTAATGGTGTTATTACATGTTCATTGCCGCAAGTCGGATTTCCCTTGAAAGCTTTGTTGCGCATGTACAACCGTATGTATTTCATTAATGGCGATTATTACCGATAATTAACAAGCTTGTGCACAGAACGATAGGAAATGCAGGACTCATTTCTCTCGTGTGAATGTAAACAACTAAATTTCTTCTTTTTCTTTTTCTTTTTCTTTTTTTTTTTTTTAACATCTACTGTCTGTTTCTTCTTGCCTCTAACATTGTAAAATCTTCCTGCAGGGACTTACGGCGATGAAGAAAAAAAAAAAAAGAAAAAAAAAGAAAATGTATTTAACCAGGTTTCGCCTCGCGTGCGAGTTGATTAACTTTGATCGGATGATTCCGGAGCTTATCTAAGACGCTAAGTTAAGCACGATGGTTACAGAATAATCGCCGAGGGACGGAGCGTCACGCCCGAGGCCGACGTGAATTTTCTGGCGCCAGTCACGCGTATGGACAAGCTCATCTGCATCGGCCTCAACTACAGCGGACATTGTCAGGAGCAAGGTAAACCGACTCCGGAGAGTCCGATAGTCTTTAACAAATTCCCCAGCAACATCATCGGGCCGCACGACAACATCCAGCTGCCGCAGATC
This sequence comes from Pogonomyrmex barbatus, assembly GCF_055798465.1. Classification (NCBI taxonomy): domain Eukaryota; kingdom Metazoa; phylum Arthropoda; class Insecta; order Hymenoptera; family Formicidae; genus Pogonomyrmex; species Pogonomyrmex barbatus. The sequence continues at coordinate 1,004,038 of NW_028297098.1, forward strand.
TCGGACGTAAGTCGAAATTATCGGCGGGAGAATGCCGTGTCGATCATCGATGCGGGATGCTCCTGAAGATTGTGTCGATTCTCTTCTATCTGGAACCGTTTATTTTTAGTCCTCGAGATTACGTCACTTTGCTTCGTTCTACTCATTCCGGGGTATAAGCACGCTATTCTATTGTGACTTATTTTTTACGAGCTGTTTCTTGTAACTTGAATACCGAGTTAATTTGTTATATTTGCGTGTCTAAGTTGTTCAAAATGTTTGCCATTATTTCATTTTATAATTTGTCCTTGATCCCCTAAGAAAAGTAGAACGCGGCATATGATGTTACGTTCTGAAAGAACACGCGCCACGCTCGATCACGAGCCCAGTTAAAGAGCAATTGTTCTTTGGATTTGCAGAAAATCGATTGGGAGGCCGAACTAGCGATAGTGATCGGGAAGAAATGCAAAAGTCTCAGCAGTGACAACGTTGAGGATTGTATCTTCGGTTACACAGTAGCGCAAGATATAACGGCGCGCGACTGGCAGAAGCGGAATGGTGGTCAATTCCTGCTTGGCAAAGCGATGGATACGTTTTGTCCTCTCGGCCCAGCCGTGATCACTAAGGAGGCGATATGCGACATCAATAACTTGTCTGTGAGAACATGGGTGAACGGTAAATTAAAGCAGGACGGCAACACCAGCGAGCTCATCTTTAAACCACATGAAATAGTCGCTTATATTTCTCAGTTTGTATTTTTTTTTTTATATGATGATATATTGTTAATACGTATACAGACGCATATATGATATGTTAATTAAAAATTTCAGATTTATGACGTTGCTACCAGGTGATGTGATTCTCACTGGTACACCGGCTGGTGTAGGATTCACGCGTAATCCACCTGAATTTCTGCAGGTATTTTTTTTACATTTAATAAATTAATTAAATTATAGTATTTTTCATATATATGTACGACATACCATTTTGTACCTTGGCTGCATGTTTTAGCGTGGCGACGTACTTGAAACGGAAATCGAGAGTCTGGGACGTTTGAGAAACAAAGTGATCTGATTTAAAAGATAGAGCATACCTTTGGAAAGCGTTAACAGAACTTTGTGATCCTCACAAGACTGGACTTATGTTTCCCTCAGGAATCAACATCCGCGATATAACATTGAACTGTCCCAGAGTCTGTATTTTTGAGAACATATTCGGAATGAAACGTTGAATCGAATATGTTCTCAAGTTACAAGAATAAGTATTTATATTATACCAATAATTTTAGCGCAATTGCAAATGTTTATACTACAGATAGCGTCGCCCCTTTTCACTCAGGGGCACAAATAGGGGCATCAAATATACCTTTGATAACGCAGCAACGCTAATTTTTTATGTATCACATATTTTATGTATTTGTATAATTAAAACAAAGTCATTTCTATGTGTCTTTATTTGATTTCATTCTTTTCAGAATAAATGAATCCTTTCATATAACTTATTATAACTTTTATGATCTAAATTTATTGATTTACTTATAATAAATAGTATATGTTTTATATATTTATTATACAAATAACTTCTTTTACAAAATAATCTTATTGGAATATGTGGAATGGAAAACTCAATAATTTTTAAAATTTATTTCATTAACGTCTTATTTTAAAACAATTATTAATTTAATTCGTCACTTCTTCGCATAATAAATTTTCCAATAAAACACTGAATAAAGAGTTATATGTAAACAGAATATCCAAAAACCAAGTATTATCAAAGTAACATAAAACGGCACTGTTAGTAAGCCCATCATGTCAAGAATTTTGTTTGGTGAACGAAAGTGGCAATAAAGTTCCGAACACAATAGATTTTCTCGATCAAGATAAACTGCTTGCATTAATCCTTCAAATGCATATCTATAATAAAATTTTATACTTCTTAAATGCATCGACAATATAAATAAATTGAAAACATAAAAAAACATATTTTGAAAAGTACACGGAAACAAAAATCGCCGGTAGACAATCGATAATAAATTAATAAACAGTTTTCAAGAAAAACATTACCGATTAATAAAAAATAAAAACTGAAAGTCTTGAATTTTTAATTGTTATAGTATAAAATTGTCTGTACCTGTAATAGCTTAGAGTACCTAAAGGTTGCAAATATTCCGACATTTCTTCTATTTTCACAAAAAATCCGGCAAACAGTGCAAATGGTATATTAACTGATGGTATTAGAAACAAAGCTACCTGAATAAAATTATAGTTCATCTACATTAATTTTTCAAACTAAATAATAAAATTGAAATTTAAATGATACAAAGTTATCACTGACGGAAATTGTCTCATAATTGATTGATTTGTGTTTTTTATAACATTCCTTCAATATCATAAGTGTTAGAATAAAATAAAAAATAATATAAAAATTATCATTAAAATACCACAGGATGAAGAGCTGTGCCACCAAGTGATCCAATCATTTGTGCAAGAATCGTTAATAATATACTAATGCTCCATGCCTTTAGAATTCTATCATATACCATTGGTTGACCTGTCATATAATACGATATAAACAGGAAAGATGAAGAACAAATTATCTAAAAATTAAACAAAACAACAACAATTCTTAATCAATTTAAAGTATGACGACATAGTTGATTCATTTTATATTCAACGAGAATTTTATTTCTTTCGAAAATAACGAAATTGTAAAGCTATATTGAAACATACTTGCAATGGGAACTCCGTTAATATCTTTACGATGTAGTAGGATCTCAAAGAATACCAATTATTTAAATGTTCTTGTAGAAATACTGCCGCTTCCGTGGGAACTATAATCAGACGTGCTATATGCAACATAACTATATTTAAATTGCGAAATAGCTTTATTATAATTTTAAACACGATAAAGTGTCAAAAATCTTATCAAAGAATTTTGTTGATTTTTATAATTAAAAAAATTATAGTAATTATAAATATATAAACAGTAAAATCGAATTTATCAACAAAATTGTATAAATTATAATATAATATAGCATAAATATATTTATATATAATATATTTTTAGCAGTATATGAAATATGTCAAAAGAATTTATGTAACTTACACACGTGCACTGTCGACATGGCATTTGCAAAAAATATAAATATCATAATAAAGAATAAGTAAGATATATTGCTGAGCACTTTTTCCGCGTCATAGCCGAAATCATAGAAAACTAATCCTAATAAGTCCGATTATGATGTGTACAATAATTCTTAGTTTTGTCATGAGCTGAAGGAAACAAGATGATAGCATTTCTAAATACATCAAATATAAATTACAAAATATAATATTTTCTAAAGTTTATACTTACAATATCTCGTTTGATACAAATTAGACCTCTTAAAAATAAAATCTTTTGTTCCTGCCACATTGACTTTTTTTGTACTGTATTATTTATAGGTATAACTGTATCATCTATTTTGTATTTCTGCTTAAAGATAGTCGATAAATTTGATGCTATAAAAAAAATCTATTATTTATTGACAGTATGATGATTGAATAATTTGTATCTCATGCATTGTTTGCATTAGTGCTTGTATTTTTATTAATTTTGAATAATTTTTTATCACAAAAGAGGCACTCGATTCCTCTTACATTTCTGATTTTTTTTCTGTGTGTATTTACTGCAATGTAAATTTTATTTAAGTTACCATAAATACTGTAAATGATTGAGATAAAATATTCACACACTCATTATTTACTCATTGCAAAACAAAAGAGAAAATCATTGCTGTCATTAGTGTAAATTGAAATAATTGTTAATGGATTGAAAAAAAATAATAGGTGAGATAACTAAAAATAAAACATTCAGCATAAATTATACAGCATATTTACCTTCTTCATGATCTTTACATCCTGATTTAAACTTATCATATTCATCACGACAAATTTTGTATAAATTATTTAAATCACCACTTCTCTGTCCAGTTATCACCTCAAGCACTGTAATCAAATCAAGAGAAAGCAATATTACAAGTAGATTGTTCTGTTTTGCTTTTTCAATTAATAACACATATTTTTACTTGTTTATTCTAAATATTAATAAAATTATTGTGCATGTGTACAATCATAAAAAAAAAATAAAATAATGATTTCATATAAATAATGCTACATCAAGTTGGATAACAAAATTAAAAGCGAATATTTTTTTCAAATTACTATTGGAAACATAAATAGATAGATTTAGAACATTTAAAATTAATTCATGCTTCCGAATTCTTTCTTTTTTCTCATAATTCGTTAAATTATAATTTATTTATTAAATCGATAGAATTAATGTTACCGAATTCGGTTATGTTGTAAAAATTGGGACACATATATCCGGCGGTGTTGAATGTGTTTATGATTTCGCTCTTTGGACCGCAATATATACTTCTACCTTGATCAAGTATTATAATATTATCGAAGAGTGAGATCATCTGACTATTAGGCTGATGTATTATGCAAACTATCGTGCAATTCATTCTCGCTCTGCCATGCAGCATGTTAATGAGCTATTTTACAAACCATAATGTATTAATATATAATATATTAAGAATATTCTAACGACAGTTATAATAAGCCAATGTTGCTATGGAATGTTTTATGCTTTTATAATTATTGGTAAATATAAAAATCGATCTATGTCAATTAATATCAAATAATATTCTTTGTAGAACAATTGTCATTGAGACCGCATATATAACCGCAGTAATGATCTTTAATCTTTGATCTTTTGTTTCAATGCCAAATCTTTTTGTACCTGATTAGACGTCATACTATCGAGACCACTTGTCGGCTCGTCTAGTAAGAAAACGTGTGGCTTGGTGATCATCTCTTCCGCTCGCCGCCGCTTAATTTGTTTGCCATTTGTATCCAGACAATTCGACAAGTTGAGACTCTCCGCGATCTCGTTCACCTAAGAACAACAATGCAATGCGTCAATCCCATTACTTTGTTTGCCCCACACACAGCAATTTAATAAATTTATAATTATATATACATTTTATTAATAAATTTATATATACACAAGATTAATATAATTAATATGATTAATATGATTAAACAGTATCTAATAAAAGGCTACTTCTAGGCCGCTACTTTACAATTTATCAATGTTGAATAGTTACATATGTCGTAAACATAAATATACTTGAAATATTTCCGTTATATTTGCATTTGACTTACAATTAGATAGATCGCCTGTTTATTCTGATTAGCGTCGAGCTTAAATCTAGCCGCTATATAAAGAGTTTCTCTTGTTGTGAGTAATGGCAATAGTTGAAACTGTTGCGGCACATAGCACACCTGTTTGCGGAATGTCTCTCTGTTCCATTTGCCGTTATTCACAGTTACAGTGCCTTTAATATTAAATAACCGATTGCCTGTTATTATTTCTAATAAAGTAGTTTTTCCCGCACCGGAAGGGCCAATTATCACTGTGAGTTTCCCTGGTTCGAAATGGCCGGTCACATTGCGTAGGATTTTCTTAGTTCCTATGGTAAACGTTCCTTTTTATCAATATCTAGATGGTATTTCATTTAATATTAGCAATGCTCACAATCAGTTTGTTCTCCTTTAACATTCAGCGAATAACAGATAAAATGATTAAGGATGAGAATGTTAAATGAAACAGCCTAGACGATACGCAATATTTAAAGTGACGTATTTGCATGTATTAAAATCTATCGATGCACAAAGACTGTCTAGAAAAACACAAAGTGTTATATAAAATGTTACATAATTAATGCTTTTATAATGTAATAAAAATAATATGTGTAATAAAAATAAAATGCAATATATTATGTATATATATATATATATATATATATATATATATTAGTAATATTTAACGTCTTATGTTATAAACTGTAGGACTTGACTTATTTTATAAAATAAAATTAAAATTTTTAATCTTAAAATAAAACTTTTAAAATAAAATTTTTGTATATATTATATATGTCAGATATTGTGTTTTTGTGATAAACTACTTTTATTTCAAATGCTTTGTCATTATTTTTTATTTGAATTTATATAGATTAAGCTCTTTCTCGACTTATATAAAAAAAAATTTTTATAAATATTATAAAAAAATTATTAAGACTTTTCTAAGATCTAGTAGCATGCGCTAAGTTAGTCCTTTTTGGAAAATTAACATAAATTTATTATTTGTGTTATTAGAAATTCGATAATTAGTGTATGTTATTATGCTTAGTATGTTTTATATATAATATACATTTATTGGTCAAAATAATGACAGATTTGAATGCCAATATACTTAGTATTGTGATTTATTTATAATCTTCTTGAATTAAAACTTATTTAAATTAAATTAATTATGCCATTCTCTTGATTCGGACTAAAAAATAAACGATTAAGAACAGGTAAGCGATGTAAAGATGCTAAAAATTTTTAAATAAATAACTGAATTACATGTTATTTTCTTGCTGATTTGTAAATTGATAACAATTCATCTTTTCTTCAGGCTGTTGCATCGAGAGATATAATAAAATTGACGAAAGTCGCGCGCTGTTCAAGAATTCGCAATCTTGCATTTTCGGTATAGCGTAAACTCGTTGCTATGCCGAAATGCAAGATTTATTGTGGTAGCATTTAGGCTACAACAATGCATTTATTATGTTAAATTTCAATTTTAAAAATAATGAATTAATAATGTATATAGCACGTTTTAAAATATTATACGTATGATTAAAATGTTGTAATATAGATAATGTTCATGTTGAATGTTCAATGTTGTAATTTTTTTATTTTTAGATCATAAGCGTAAATTAAAAAATTTTTAACAAATCAAATAGCTAATTAATAGCTAATTTGCTAATTAAAAATGACTTCTTCGGCTAGCTTTTTCGGAATGTAAATGTTCTGAATCATTGATAAATGGATGTGTAAATCAAAATGCAAAACACAATGTATATACACAACATATATCGCGACATAGCATAGTCTATAATCGTGTCGCTGTTATTTTAATTAAGTGACGAGATATAATCTATTATATAGGCCTATTTAAGGCGATCTGAAGGTATCACGAAAATTAGAAGCAATATCACGATATCGAGAATGCTGTAATTGTAGTTTCGTGAATATGCGAATATGAATGATAATAAACTTGCCTTTGCGATTGCGAATCGAGTAACAGAGATCGTTAAATTCGATGCACATTTGTGAATTTCCAGTTTCCAGCAAATTTTCCGATTCCTGTAAATGGATTTTGCAGTCGTCATCCAGTATTCTTGCTGTCGTTGCGTTATTTTCATTATTTATTTCCAGCATTTTTCTAAACACTTCGTAGAACTGTCTATAATTAACTAAATAGACTGATGTTCACACTGCGCGTGCAAAATTGTATATAATAAAGACGTGTGATATATGCAGCGATTGTGAAATTTTATCAGTCGCAATTTTATTTATGGGAATCACATCAATTTTATTTAATCCTCTATCGTTATTGATAATAAACATGTGAGAAAGATGCTTTTTTATTTCTACGAAAGAAACAAATGTTATGCGCGCGAAGTATCACGCTCAAATTTTCCATTGCAACTACCGAACGGAGAACGGATATATGTTACGATACACTTGTTGATGAATACCTGATAATGACTCACCACCTCCTGCTACTATAAATGACTAAATCTTTTTTCTATCTTTTTTTTATTATAATTATCCCAAATAAGAAGGGAGGGTAGCGTCACGGCGGTGCCCAATCACGAATCAGTCATGAAAATTCGTAATTATTTTGCGAAAAATATCACCTCAGCCAGGAATCGAACCTGGATTTCCTGCTTACTGGGCAGGTATCTTATTCTTTCGAAAAGGCATATGATGATACTTGTACACTATGATGATATTTATCGCAATAACGTGAACAACACGTTAACAATACAATGATATATATATATATATATATATATATATATATATATATATTACAATATACATATATACATGTATATTCTTGAATCCCCACCACTGGTACTAATATAACCGGTTTTAACATTTACATAACAAACACAAACATTTACATAACAATCTTGACTGACTGATATTAAATTTCATTTCTTATTGCAAATTAAACATATGTATATACTTATATAAATATAAATATATATATATATATATATATATATATATATATATATATATAAGTATATACATATGTTTAATAAGAAATATATATATGTATATATTCATTTACTTCTAATAATTATATTATTAAATATATTGTAGAAAATATATCTTATAATAATAATACAAATATTCTTTTAAACGTTGATGAAATTATAAGTATTGGTAATTTATCAATATTTTAGTGCTGTCTCTAATGCATGGAAATGGAATTGGAAATGCTAACAATGCATTTCCAAAGTTCGACTATTTTCTCAACATCCTCTTATAATATACATTTATCACTTCACCTAGTTTGTTTTTAACAAGTTAAACTTATGTAGAAAAAAATTAAGTCATTATTTTACTATCAATGACATCATATACAAAATGATATGATATAACTGCATATGCACAGCATAGAATCATCTACATTAATGAGCATTCAGCAAAAGTAGACAAATTTAATTTCTTAATTATTTTAATTAAAAGCATCATTTATTATTTAAAGTATATTTAATATAAATAATTTGCAGAATATAGACAAAAAAAAATAGTTTTCAGTTTTGCAATTGGTAATTTTTACATTTAATCATCCAATAAAATTAAAGATGGCAAAGCAAACCCACGTATATTACACTATATAGTAAAGTATTTATGTACAGTAATATAATTACAAACATTCATTATTTATAAATAAATTTTGTTATATATAACAAAATGTATTTATTTTCTATCATGATACAATCTTTTCCTCTTAACAAATTAGTATAAATTATTTTGCATTGTATATTTAAGTCATTAACTTACATATACATTAATTTTAATTCAAAAATATAAAAAATCCTAATATATATTCATATATATTAAGATTCTAAGTAAATATTGTTATGTTAAAAATATTCGTTATATTGTTCTGGAATACCTTTAAACATTTTTATTTTGGCTCGTATTTGCTTCCAAGTTAATTGATAATAGTTCTTCTTGTCTCTCGACATTGCCTGTACAGATAGAGAATACATGGATAATGTTTCTTATGAACCATTTCTTGGATATAACAATGATTTTATCTGCTAAAAAATCTCACCTTGTAATCTTCATCATATTTTTTTATTAAATAAGTAAGAAATTCTGCTTGTGCCTTCGGTAATTTAAGAAGTCGCTCTCTAGGAGCTTTTGCCTCTGCTTCCAATTTTTTTGCTACATAATTTTTTGTTGCAATTATATTCATTTCTTTATTTTTGTGATTTGACGAATCTTCATTTCCTACTTTCTTTACTTTTTTTACGGCCTCCTCTAACATCTCGCGTTTCACGTTACGTATTTGCATTGTTTCGTTTGCATCGTACGCCAAACCCATATCTTTTAAATTGACACGAGTAGATCTTGTATTTTCCCATGCCTTCTTCACCTCATCACTAAAATTTAAATGTAATTAAATTAACAACAATCGATTAACAGTATATCAAAGCAAAACAATATATGTTAAGTGTAAATTACATGCATTTTAGATTAAAAAATTTACCATGGAATATTCGGCAGTTTCTGTAACTTATCTCGTAACCTTTTTCGATTCACATTCTGATTATATTTCTTCTTACGTTTCAATTTTCTGATTTTTTTAATTTTCATTTTACTGGAGATATTCTTTCAACGCACGTGTATACCTCGGCGATGTAAAATTCAACAATGCGTTCCCAAAGCTATCCAATGCAGCCGTACAGAACCATAGGGTCTGTTCTTTTTAACTGAACTGACTGCACTAGTTCAGAGTTTATCTTTTTTCTTCCAGTGTAAGAAAGAAAGATAAATTGTGAATTAGTACAACCAGTTTAGTCAAAAAGAACAGGCTTATAAACTTATACTTGTGAATCCTTATGCAGGATTCACAATATGGTCACGCAATCACGACAAAAATCTGAGAGGTCTTTTTCGTGAGATCGTCCAAAGCACAGTGGATGCTTTCCATTTATCTATCTTTCTTGGCTTTCAATGATTAACAAGGACAAAATGATACTTGTGTCGACTTGTGTCACTAAATGGAAAGCATTCAGTATACACTGTGACCGAATGTATTCCGTGCTTCTCGTAGTTGTTACCGCGTTCGATTTCGCACGAGAAACCGCACGAAAAAATATCTATTTTATATCTATTTTATTATTATCTATATGTTTTCTTTATTTTTGAGTTGAGGTAAAATAAAAGATGTCTACAGGCGCGGAACGTCCGGCTTCAATGCTCTTTCAGGACAGTCAGTACAATTGGACAGATGATCTTCCAGTTTGCAAGCAGTCTGGTGTGTATAACTTCATTACTTTCTTTTTTGTATTAAAGCAATAAAACATGGTATTGGTCACTTACTTATTTATATTTTGTACAATAACTTTGTTACTAATCAATATTTTAAATTGAAAACTTAACAATATCATATTCATCAAAGTGTTATTCAATATTCAATATTCTAGATTCAAAGAAATTCTTATGAAATATTTATTATATTGAATATTATCTATAAAAATGTAATGATACTGCATAATGGATCGAAGAAGAATAAGAATAAGAATATGGGTCACTACAAAAACAAATTTAAAAAATTGATTTTGTTTAGAAAAGCGTATTTTGTTATAAAATTATATATTTGTTTGTAAAATAAATTGTTTGTAAAATAAACTGTTAGAATTACAATATAACCACGAAGATCTAAAATAGATAGAGATAAATATTGATTTACTATGATTAGGAGGATAGATCACAAATTGAAAAAAATAATTTTTACAAAAGAAACTTTTAAACTTTTATATTTTTTAACCAAACTTAATTTATTATCGAAGAATTATTTGATATGAAAATCTTAAAAATAGCACTCTTTGAGAACTTTGTTAACAAAATGCTATGCTATTCTATGTTTGCATATCTTAGAATGTATAGCCATATGAAATATTAAATAACAAAAAATGCTCAAGTGTACATACATTCATGTGACACGATCAAGTTTAAAAAAAATGAGAAGGTATGTGTGTAATTGAATTCTAATATGTATCTTAGAAAAATTTAGAAATGCCCATAAAAATGCCTTATAACAAATGTCAGCTATTATGTATTAGTACTATTGCATAATCGTGAGTATTAAAGAAATTATTAAAGAAATGATTTTATAAATAATTATTAGAATTTGTCACCTATTAATAGATGTACAAATGACTATAATATCTATACAATCCATAATACCATCTTTTTTTTTAATGTTGCCAAGAAAATATATTTTTATTCTGTATAATAAATTGCAATATTTATTTACAAATAGCAAGATAAGAATAATAGTTTTTGTTAATAAATTTATGATTATAAATTTAAATTTAAATTATAAATTACAATACTTATACATATAATATTTGCCTCTAAGAGTTATTTGTAAAGTATGTTCTATGCTTTTAATTTTAATAAATAATCGATTTATTATTTTGTATTACATTAAGTATTATTTAATTAGTATAATGTATTAATAACAAATATTTTAATAGAATATGAAGATAACTTTTATGTGACATTCCAGGTGTAGGCTTTTCTACTAATCAAATCTATAGAGAAGATGGATATCGACAGGAAGAACATCCATTTGAAGATCGCAGTTTTCACTGTAGATATGACGATTCTACATTTCTTTACGCGGTATTTGATGGTCATGAAGGTACTAAAGCAGCCAATTTCGCTATGCAGAGAATGGCTGCAGAGATCCTACTTGGTCAATTGAATGGCAAATCAACCGATGAAGAAGTGAAAGAAGTTCTCCGGTAAGAATTTCATCGATAAAAAATCAAATTAAATAGAGTAAGAAACAATTTGATATAAAAATAATATGTATTTTATACTGAGTAAGCTAATGTTATAGTTGCGAATGAAGATTTTATTTCTGCAATAATAATAATAGATCTGGGAGGGGGGGGCAGTCCTCTTCTGAAGATCTGCCAATGATACTCAAATGGTCCATGTGTCTCTTCTACATGCAAAGTATTTGTTCTGCAGACAGGCATTCATAGCAGTTGAGAAAGGATACTTAGAATCAATTGGTGATCTATTAGCAGAACGAGCTAGTTTGCAGTTTGACATACCTGATGGATTGACTCCCTATGAAACCTATCAAAAGTTTCCAGATTTGGTTAGTTGTTTATTATTAAAATCGTGCTACTATTTTTATTTAGATGTGTAATTTGTATCTGCAGGTTGACAAACTAAATGCACTAAACTGTGAGTTGTCAGCTGGGACTGGTGCTGTTGTCGCCTTGGTTTACAGAGGAAGACTGTATGTCGCGAATGTCGGAGATAGCAGAGCGCTATTGTGTAAAACCGACAGCAATCAAGTTCTACGAGTTGTACAATTAAGCGTAGATCATGACTTGAGAAATGAAGACGAGCTTCTACGATTATCTCAATTGGGTTTAGATGTCGAATCGATCAGGCAAGGTAAACTCGACGTATATTTCATTTACGCGCCAAGTTGTTTTGATAAAAGAGAAATTCTGATAGATAGGAATGTACATTATAGGTTCTCATCTTGGAAATCAGGAAAACACGCGTTGTCTCGGCAACTATCTCGTCAAAGGAGGATACAAAGAATTCGAAGAGCTAGCAACTTCCTTGGCCGAACCGATCATTGCTGAACCAGAAATCCATGGTAGTATCGAATTGGATGAATCCTGTAGATTTCTTTTACTTATGTCACGCGGTCTATATAAATCATTGGAAGAAGCAACCGGAACCGATCAAGTCAACAAGGAATTGGCCTTAATAGCGGTCGAACAGGTAATTAATCTAAATAAATTTATAATCATCTCTTCAATTAAAATCTAATATATGTTTATTTTTAAATTAAATTTCTATCATATTTTAGTTTCGAGTACAGTCGACTTTAACCGGTGTCGCCCAGGCGGTAGTCGACAAGATCGTAAGAATTCACCATGACGTTAACATGAGCAATACACAAAACACCATGACTACTGGTAAGCGCGACGATATAACTCTCCTAGTACGAAACTTTAACTTCCCGCTGCCACACGCTCTGAAGAGTCCGACTAGTCAGTCTGTTAGATTCAATCCCGTGGTGCAGACCGCACCGATTAGCATAGTAGACAATGAGGATTTGTCGAGCATTAGCACCGGCATCACAGACGACAACGTCGATACGTCGACGACTGAAACGTCAACAACATCAGATTTGTATCCGCCTGGAGCTAGAATAGAAATCAGGAATCAGCGAAATGCTAGAATTAAGCCTTACGTAGATTTTTCAGAGTATTACGAGAATGTTGAGAAACGAAGGAAAGAGGGGACTCTACCGGAGGGCATAGATTTTTAACATTTTTTTTTATTTGACAAATGAAATATATTTAAATGTATATATGTATATATAATTGGTGTGCGCGCGCGCTTGTGTGCATATATATATGCAACACACACCAGTTATATATCTGTAATATATATGTGTGCATGTGCTTTGTGTGTGTGTGCGCGCGCGCTCTAAATATAATATATGCGAATGTTCCTATTATTGTATATATGTATTTTTGTCTTTTATCAGAATTGTATTTATTTATCTGAACATAAAATTGATAATGCAACATTTTTATATTTCTTGTTATCAAAATTTATTATCCGTACGAGACTTGGATTATCACATGATTTGTATTTACACATCATAAGTATTACAGATATTTTGTCGGGTTAGATTTCAAACGTTCAAATGCAGCCTTTTCGAGGCACTCCCTGTGATCGGGATGTGCAATTTGAATCAATGCATTCGCCCTTTGTCGTAAAGTTTTACCGAAAAGATTCGCTACTCCATGTTCTGTAACTATATAATGTGCGTGAGCTCTCGTAATCACCACTCCAGCTCCTACGTGAAAGAAAATGTTAATCGACGTCAAAATTATAAGTAATCAAATAATAAAATTTATCGCTGCGTTTATTCATCAAATTTGATCTTGTACCGAGTTTTAGCACTGGTTGTATTTTACTTTCCCCTCGACTAGTAACTGAGGGAAATGCTATGATGGCCTTTCCACGACCGTCCTGACTATTCGCTGCGCCTCGAGTGAAATCCAATTGACCGCCGAAACCAGAATACATCTTACAGCCCAAACTGTCTGAGCATATTTGACCAGTGAGGTCCATTTCGATACAAGAGTTGATGGCCGTCATCTTCGGCTGCATCGAGATCACTTGGCAATTATTCACATAATTAGCTGCCAGCATCTCTAACATAACAATAATTCTGATTATAAAATGATACGAGAACTTTAGCTCCTTTCTCAAAGCTATCAGAGTAAGCCAATTAGCCAATGACTATTACCAATGACTGGATTGTTATGCAGGAAATCATACAATTTTTTCGTTCCGATGGCGAAAGAGCTTACTATACGTCCTCTGTGCTTGAGCTTGCATTTGTTCGTAATATTGCCGTGCTGGACAAGATCAACTATTCCATCGGAAATAATTTCAGAATGTATGCCCAGATCTTTGTGATTAACTAGGGCGCAAAATATTGAATCAGGAATGCAGCCGATGCCGAGTTGCAGCGTCGCTCCGTCTTCGATCAGCCGCTGCGCAATGATCTTGCCGATCTCCTGCTCGAGATCGTTGGGCGGCAGACAACCCACGCAAGGCAGAGGACAATCATATCTCACTGCCCAGTCAAAGTGACTCGAATGGACCAGCGTATCTCCGAACGACCTCGGTATATGCTCGTTTACTTGCGCTAAAAAAAATATCTTCTTCATAACTTTTAAGATTATTTTAAAATATCAATATTACAATATAATAAAAAATAACAAATATTAATAGTTAACTGAGTTAGCTTTCCAGATTCACTGGTCATCACATAAATAATTTTATCTTGTTTTTACTGTTATGATTTTTATTAATATCAACATTATTGTTAATTCGGGACGAACCGATAAGGACTTTGGCAGTGCAAATTGCAGCGCGAGTGCAATCCGCGTTCACGCCGAGCGAGCAGAATCCACGTGCATCCGGCATGCTCACATGGATCAGGGCAATATCTGGAACAATTTGTTTCTCGTAGAACAATTTCGGTATTTCATGCATAAATACCGGAATGCAATCAGCTCGTCCTTCATTCACTGCTTCTCTGAGATTATACCCCACGTATAGACTGATGGATCTGAAGTGCTCTTAAACGTAACATTGTTGCAGAAAATTATTTATTTTTGCATTTATAAGGCATCATATTATCCATGAAAATTATTGAAAATACCGTACTCTCAAATTCCGGATTGGCGAACGGTGTATCACCCTCGAGGTTCAGGTGCAGCAATCTGACCCCACGCAAATTATTGCATATTCCGTGCTCAGTCATGGCACGCACAAGTTCCATCGGCGTACCTGCACCACCTTGTATGAAAACTAAATGCTCTAAAAAGGAAAAAATTTATTTACAAAAGAATTTATCTTACAGCAATATTTGTAATACGTAACAATTTATGTTCACGAAAATTTCTAGATACATGTATTTTTTAGAAAAATTCTATGTTCTGTTATTACGATTTAAAAATTAAAATAATTAAATTAACTTATAAATATGTACGCGAATTTAATGTTATTCAAGCTAAAATGTATGTAAAAAAGAATAATCATCTTTCATACACATAGTATAATAGTCTATCTAGAACGTGTAATACGGCTATAAATACCTGAATTTATGATTTTTACCGCATCTTCTACGCAAACCCATTTTGGACATCGTTTTAAAGGTTGAGAAGGTTCCCTCAAAGTTCCCAAGTATCGCTGTCTATATAAATGAAAAGGTTTCACGCGCTGAATTTTGCCAAATATCAATCCTAAATTTCGAAGCATTTTCTCATCGTTCCGAAATCGATAGAACTATAAGCTTTTGATAATACGATAATACGACAATAAATACACAATATTCTTATAAAAATTTGCACAATAATCTAAAAGATGTCACAGACCGTATACGTCATACGAAGTGAATCCATCGCAATTCTCGTAAACCGCTATTTGAACATCTGATTTGGCGGCGTTCGATTTTTTGACAGCACTCATAATCCGCGAACAAACTATCAATTCGAATCTTGAATTTCGAATACGTATTCAGAAGTATAACTTCTTTAGTTTGTTAATGCAAAAGATACGTACAGAATATAATAAAGTCAATAATTTAATGTTCTCATTTTATATATTTCTTCCTACTTTACTATTGTTTCTGTTATTACAATGGTAACATGAAAATTATACAAAGGAACGTTGACAAATTTAATATAAAAAATGTGTTTTTTCACATTTGTAATGACACCATTTTTTTGAGTCGTGTTCCAAGGCCGCAAACACGTCTCTTCTCACAATATAAAAGACATATGACTTAAATTAATATCTATGTATATGAAAATGATTTCGCATTACGGATTCTTATATATATATATATATATATATATATATATATATATATATATAATATTACAATTAGCGCATTAAATTTTCGATCTAGTGCGTGTTTTTTTTCTCTGACTTTCTCTCCCTTTTTCTTCCTTATTCTAGAAGACTGAATTGTCTTCTGACGAATTGTCTTCTGATAAGAGAGCATGTACAATATTGTACAAAAAGAAGACACTTCGCGACATTTTAATGATTGGTCGTTATGCGCGACTAAAGCACATGAGTGACCGATTGTGTAAAATGCTATTAAATATAATATGTTCTGTATCACGATTTTCGATTTATGGCGCGGGCATCACTTTTAAACGTTCAAACGCCGCCTTCTCGAGCATCTCTCTGTGATCAGGATGAGCTACCTGAATCAACTCGTACGCTCGTTGCTGAAGACTCTTGCCAAACAAGCTGGCGATTCCCTGCTCCGTCACAACGTATCGTGCAACTGCTCTGTTGGTGACTACTCCAGCACCTGTTAACATAGCGTAAAAAAAATTATTGATTATGAGATATTCACTTTATATGTTTACCAACATATTAAAATCAACATAAAAATCAATTGCTCCAAAAGTGATAAATTTATATTTTAATAAAAAAATTAAATATATTAGGAATGTGATTTAATTTGGAGGAATATGTTCTTGGGGATTCTTCTTTGTGAATCTTTCCCATGTAAATAACGTTTAATAACTGTCGTACGATCAACCTTAATGCTCTGGCAAGTTCTGAAGTAGATTGTGTTGGATTTTCATCCAATAATACAAATCTGCATTTTTCAGTTTTTTTAGTTGTCCCAAGCGATCTTTATCATTAACATTGAAATCACTACTTTTAAACCAATATTCACATTTTAATTGATGAAGTAACATCACCATAAGTTTCTATAAAAATTCTATGATCTTCAGCTGCCGTTTTCTTCTGATTAAGAAACAAAAGCAACGCATGTCGAAAATTTTTAGAAAGTTCTATTTTTAAGATAGTATTAACACGATGTTTATTGCCTATATTGTTAATAAATGACTAAACATGGACTAATATTAAAACATTAAGAAGTAATAGCTGTGATGTCTTTAACAACACTGACATTAGTGTTATCTCATGCAAAACCCCCAAAACTAAATTCTTAATATAATTCACATTTCTAATATAATCTTCTAGATATCGTATCTAAATCTCTTATAAAATTTTATATATTTTCGAAATAAAAAATATTCCATGCTTTTTAAAATAATATAAGTTTAAATAAAATCAACTTTCTTATTTCACTTCAAGATTTATAACATTTATATAAATATAAATGTAAAAATGTATAAATTTAAAAGTTTATATAAATAATATTTATATTATTATTTATATTATATTAATATTTATATAAATTTATATAAATAATTTCATTATGTACTTTATATTTTAATTTATCATTTACGAAAAAGAAAAAGATTTTTTGATAATTCCCACTTACCTGATGTTAAAACTGGTTGTATTTTGCTGTGACCTTTAGCGGTGACTGATTGAAGCGCTATGATCGGTTTTCCTTGACGATCTTCACTCATCGCGGCACCCATGATGAAATCTAGTTGTCCACCGAAACCAGAATACATTCTCGTTCCAATACTGTCCGAACAGATCTGACCGGTGATGTCCACCTCAATACACGAATTGATGGCTGTCATCTTCGGTTGTTTGGCAACTATTCTGGGATCATTGACGTAATCTACTACCAACATCTCTGTAAAAGATGAAAATTGTTGAATAAGTCATATTTCGAGACGATCATTGCCAACTAGTAATAATTTCAATCGAAAGGTAAAGACAGGCGAGCAGACCTATGAAAGGATTATTGTCCATGAAATCGTAGAGCTTCTCCGAGCCTACGCAAAACGAGCCGACAATTCGGCCCCGGTGCATCGTCTTCTGATTATTCGTAACGCAACCCTTGTTTACAAGATCCACCACGCCGTCACTAAACATCTCGCTGTGGATGCCCAGGTCCTTGTGATTACTCAGCAACGATAGTACAGCATCGGGTATACTGCCGATACCTAGCTGCAACGTGGCGCCGTCCACTACGAGATTCTCGGCGATATGCTTGCCGATCAGCTGCTCGGCCTTGGAAGGCGCCGTCACCGGATGAACCGGCAGCGGTACGTGGTGTTCCACGGCAAAGTCCAGATGGCTTTCGTGGATGATAGCGTCACCGAAGGTTCTAGGCATGTGCTTATTGACTAAGGCTGCGAGAATTTAAATTCCTTTTAGATTTTGTCCGCTGAGAGCAGAATAATCGTGCGAGATTTTTCGAGATTTACCTACGACACGTTTGGAATGACTCACAGCGGACCGAGCGCAGTCCACGCTGGTGCCGAAGGAGCAGTAACCCTTCTCATCCGGCGGGGACACGTGGATGAGCGCGATGTCAGGCTTTAGATAGCCTTCCTTGAAAAGACGAGGAATCTCGTGTAAGAAAATAGGAATGCAGTCGGCGATACCCGCGTTTACCGCGGGCCGCACATTGGAGCCGATGAACAAACTGATGGATCTAAAGTGTTCTGAAACAACAAACACATTGCATTCATAAGAATAAGTTTAGTAATCAAAAGATTCCGTTTGTTAAGTTTTCTAATTAACTTAAGTCTTCCTCGACTTAATGCTATTCTTTCTCGTAACTTCCTCACATTTAATTTAATCTTAGCGACAATGAAAAGTTAAAACAGAATATCTTTATAATTCAAAAGAAATTAAAGTTTTAGATACAGCAAACTTATATAATGAAAAATTATGCAAAACCGAGTTGAAAAGACACAAAAAGTGGCAGATGTGCAGAACCAGGTGTAAAAGAGCGCTAGGAACAAAACAATATGCTAAATAGCGAGTTGTTATTGAGATATTTAAAAGAAGATTATGTATATCCACGAATGCAACATACTTGCGTTTTCTGGCTTTGCGAATGGGGCCGCTCCCTCGAGATGCATGTGATATAAACGGACATTTCTTACATCGCAGCGCACCCCATAGTCGGTCATCGCTCTCAATAATTCAACGGGTGTCGCCGCCGCGGCCTGGACGTACACTGTCTGATCTGCAAATAAAAAAACAACAAAGAGTTGAAAAATATTTTTTCTGTGCGCAAATCGGCGTTTTAAGAAAAAATTGCAAAATTCGTTCGGAATTAAATCGTTATGGATTAAATCGAATTGTAAGACTTTGTTTTAAGTCTTTATTTTTAAAGCGTGAAATACACACTTCTCGATAATCTAAAATAACTTCTACATCATCAGTGCTTCTCCTAATTTTTCGACCTCATACTTCAACGCTATCTTAGAGCCCATAAAAATGTAATATTTACATAGATAGAACTTGCGGATCTTACGTAGCTAATTTTCATTACACGCGGTTTTAATCTTAATGCAATTTATACGAGCAACGAAAGTTTATTATGTCCGTATATATCTTTTCGCAGTAACATAAATTGTGCGAATCTTTTTTTATAAATAATCATCATATGCAGCATCGTATTGCATTATCGAACGTACAGATATATATAATTACATTCAATTACAAAGGTTAACAAAGAAAATTTTTTTATGCTATGCGTTGATAACAAACTAATACGTTCGAAGACTTTTGTACTTTGGATTTTACGTCAATATTATAGATTATAGCACATGTGGTCTAATGTTTACACAATTTAATCGTAAGAGTATCATATCTTTATCATTAGTAAATACTATCAATAAATTTTTTAAGTACATTAAATATTTGTTATTAAACCAAAGTACATCTGAAATATCGCTACCAATTTTCGTAGAGTAAACATTCATCCAGCCCGCAGAATAATTGATAATTTTACGTAATACGTAGAATTTTAATAATCCGATATATGAAATATTAGCATTATCTGCGAAAATGAGAAACTACTCTATTACCAAATTGACTTTGTTGATAATGAACAGATGTTCTTATTCATTTTATCGGAATTCTTATTAAACATAACAGTATAAATTTTTACGTTATTTCAGTTTCATTTATCTTATCTTATCAATGCGTTTGAAGAATTGTATTTTGTATATTTGATATATGTAATTTTCGTCTCAAGCTGAAAAAGTAAAAATTTAAAAAAAAAAAGTTTTAAATCCTGGAGATCCAATAACAAAGATATATTATTCTAAACGAGCAGTTTTAATTTTTCTGTGCAATAAATGGCACTTTTATCTCAAGTCTTATCAAATATACAAATCGCAATATGTTACACGATCATATATGACATTTCATCTCTCATATTTACATAATTCAATGACGGTAATTTTTTTTATCGCCAACAATTTCGAGGCTTTCAGACATTGAGGTAAATTTGAGATAAGTTCGTATCATACGCAGGTGTATTTTTTTTACATAAGCGAGCGTCACCGCACAGGAAGAGAAAAGCGGGAAGTTGTTTACACGCAAACAAGGGAGAGGATCTCTACCAAAAATAATTTAGTTTACTGTGGCACAAAACGCTTGTTAGCAAAACTTTGGCGGGCTATATTTAAGCAAGAGCTAGACTTTGATATTTACATATATACATAAACGCGTATATCTGCATATTTGCGTATGCGTGTCGAGGTCAATGTTGGAGATCCATTCCTTGGGTATCATCCACACAGCTGTCGGCGAATTTTTTTCTATTGGGCTGGGAGATGAGAAATATGTCACAAAACGAATAAACAAATAATTATTTGTAAATCTGAAGGTAAAAAATTAAAAAACTTAATTTAGTTTAAAAGAAATAAATTACATACGGAAAGAATAGTAAGAATATTTTACGACAGAATGACATCACTCAGATCGTACATTACGAGGATAAAAAAATCGGTAAACATGAGTTCAGAAGCAGCTCTACGCGACTTATATTTATATTATTCGCGTGATATTTTTATTGTTGCTCCGATACGCCTACAAATCGGATATATAAATAAATCGCAAACTACAAAAAAAAATAAAGAATACAATTTTTCAATATTTTACAATTGTAAACAATTGTGTACATTTTGAGTCGAGTTATTAGTCAACGAAAAGTTTACAGTTGCTTAACAACGTTTGCCGTCGATTTTCTTTATCAGCAGAAACAAACACGAATGCTTCGTTGCATTTCCATAATGAACATGAAGCGTCATAAATTAGATACGCGATGATCATTATGTGTCGAATCGATGTTATCGAACCATCAAATAATTTGGATTAAACACTCTATGTATTTGCAAATATTCTGCTCCAATTTTGATAAGATTCGATGCAATCTGAATATAGATATCTAACAATAAGATTTATATCATCAATTAAAAAGATATTAGAAGTATTTACATTTACGTATGATCATTAAATCTCTCTAATTAAATTTTATAATTAAATAGTTAAAAAGGATAATTTTACTTTGTTCATATAAGTTTACTCATTTTTATCATCGGTCTATATCTTTAAATGTTTATCAAACACGACTCAGGAAACTCTTCATCCACACAGTGCTTGTGCTTGGAAATAAGTTTTTTTACTGCGTTATCGAAGGCTAATTTGCAGACAAATACGAGACAAATAAACGTACATGATAAATATTAATCTTAAACCACGCTCTCCAATTTTCAAGAAATTAAAAAATTACAAAATATAAGAATATCAGATATAATGTCAAAAAAATTACACGAATTAAGTTCATATTCGGCCATGGACATGTGTATCAGTAAAGTAAATTGTCTAGGTCGTGCTGAAAATAATGCCGCGAATTCAAGGGGACTACTAAGTATATTTCGTGTCGGCAATCGATCATTTCACAAGTAGGGAAAATTGGACACGGCGCGAAATTTGGCTGAACGCAAATACGCGCGATATATCGAACGGCCAAATTTTGCGAAGATGATAAATGTATACCGAACGCACTCGCGCAAATATTGCGACGTGCCCAAGTCAGACCCGATTATTTATTCGCTCGATTATCAATTGGAAAATTTAATTAAATGCGTGCATTTTATAAAAGTTATCGTATGAAATGCAGTTACGAGTCTCATTTCTAGATCTATATAGCCATGTGAGGTATCCAATGGATGTTTTTAAAAATTATTCTAAGAAGAATCGTGATATTTGTTCTATTTGTAAGTGAATCTCTACAAACTCGATGCAAATATTTACAAAATAATTCCGTAAGCGCGGCACGTTGCTATTTCATGCATGCTTAATCCCATGCTTAATCCAATCGCGGGTGATAAGCCACTTCGTTAGGAAGGAAGTCCAATATATACGTAATGGATCGGTCATGCAAATTGACGATCGCAATAGCATTTCCGTTTAAAAGTTTTTCAACATTTCGATTGATCGTTCCAGACTGCGAGGTCTTGTATCTCGCTCCAGAGTATTCAGAAAGAACAATAGCATTGGCAAACAGTATAGAAGTTCGATATTACAGAAATAAATCCCACTGAAATGGTGGAAGAAATAGCTAATACGTATAGCTTAAATATCAAATAAATATAGACGTTTCATAGTGACCGCAGAGAATCGATTGCAGACGATTTCCAGAGATTGAAATATTTATAAGCCTGTAGGCAGATGATCAACGCAGATCTGTGAAGTCATTGGGATGTCATTGGGATCCGCGTTTAAATGTCTAGTTGCGCCGTACAATCTGTGCCGTATATGACCAATAAAGCAATTCGCTGTCTCCCTTTTTATAATGTCGCGTATGAGCTAGACAGAGAAAGAAAGTTGACATTGACATTAGCTTAAATTGTCGGTGGGGATTGACTGGTGATCTAACATCCGGCGAGGGATCATCGCGGTCATCGGCGATCTCTTTCAAGACTGATGATGAAAGAGATGATGTTCGAGGTTATCGATTACCTGAGTCGAGTTCAGCCTGTTCGATAGCTTCATCGGCGGTCTTCAACCAGCAGGGCTCCTTCCCGGGGATCGGCATCGAGGGCTCGTTCACATATGTGAAGAAAGTCTTCCTCGTGGCACGCTCGAGGCAGGGTCGCGTCGCGGATGTCATTGTCATGAGCGCCCGGGACAGGCTGGTGATTCGCTTAAGGGCCGCCATCGCTTGTCCGAGATCACGTCTTCTATATCAATTGTCACCAGTCGATATCGCTCTCGAGCACGCACTAAACTCGACTGACTGACTGACTGACTCGCTGTCTCGCAACCGCGCGTCAAAAACTCCACCCTATCTGATCACGTCCGTGGAAAACGCGACGATCCCCCACTGTTCCGCGCACTTGAATAAGCGTCAGTCGCATGAACGTATATGCGGTATATACGTAGTACCGCGTCGCGCCGCGAGTTCTCGCTAGCGACTTGCAGCCAACGTCGCGGTGGTCCTGGCTCATACACTTTTACCGCGTTAAAAGCAGGACAACTGGATACTACGACTTATTTGATCATTTCCATCAAAGTATATTAACTTTAATTCCAGTTTAATTTACTTTTTATCTTTTTTTAGAATTAGAAAAAATAAATTAAACCAAGTTATTCAACCAATTGATAAACGTTGATAGAAATAGACATTAGAAAGAGAAAAAAATGAGAGAAATAGAGTGTAGAAAGTATAATTACGACGGAGTTATCTCTCATGGTCATGATTATGAATAATAAATGCTATTAATGATTAAAAATAATATAAATGAATATGTGTGTGTGTGTGTGTGTGTGTGTGTGTGTGTGTGTGTGTGTGTGTGTGATTTAAAAAATTAAATTGAAAGTTAAAATGAATAGCGTTTTTTAGTGATCTTATAAGAATCTTTATATTTCGTGAGAGCTCTACGAATTGCTTTGCTAAAAATCGTTATGTAACATTCTGAAATAATGATCAATAAAAATACTTGAATTGTAACTACGAAAAATAATATTATATTATATAATATTATTAATATATAATACTACTGTAAACAAAAATAATTTTTTAGAAACTGATAATTTACATAAGTGATGTTTTTATTACATTGAAGAAACCGCCATCTTTCGTCACTCGTCACGATAAGGAGCCAGCTAAACCTCTTCGGCCATGAATCTCGCAAATAATTCTATCGACATTTCCCTTAATTTCTAAAATTTTTATTCGAAGGACCGAATATCGATCCTTCCTCCGAACTGTTCCGAACATTATACGAAAGGAACTTTTAACGATTCACCTAGTCCGAGCCACGTGATTGCACGTGCCTGTTTTCCGTCCTTCTCTCCCCCTCTCTTCGTTTTTCCTCTCTCTCAAAGTGAGATTTCTCATGTGTTTTTACCTTTCGCGATTTACATTGAGCAACGCGATTCATTCCAAAGTGCCGGAAATCGCCGGGAAAATTATTTCCGAGTTCTTTTCTCACGCTACACACAATTTCCGTGTGTTTTTTTTCAGTCTTTTTCTCTCTGCCGTCGCAGCAGTCCGTCTCTGTCTCTCTCCGTTTCCCTCTCTCTCTCTCTCTCTCTTCTCTCTTTCTCCATCGACGCAGCAGCGACGGAACAGTATCTTCTGCTGTTCGTCACAGCGAGCAGTGGTGGATAACGTGCGAACGTGAGACGTATTGGAGAGTTCGGCATCACCAAGATTCCAAAAACATGTATTCCAAAACCATGAGCAATCACCAGGCGAGTCAGGAGCACGTGCTTGCCGTGTCCCGGGACTTCATCGCACAACCTCGTCTCAGTAAGTAGCGCCTTTCGTCATTCCGGACGACAAGGAGACAGCCCCGAGAACACGGGGCATCCGCGATTGGGCGTAGCATCTGATCGATTTCCGACGCAGGGGGTCAGCTGATTCCACTTGAAACTCCGTGTCCGTGATCCGGTACTCGATGTGTCGAGAATCCTGAGGAAGCGAACACGATCCTCTTCTTCTGGCACGCGAATCCGCGAGACGGGAAGGGTGGACAATCCCTCCGCGGACGCTCGCAGATTCGCTGTTCTCGAGCCGCCAGCATCATGTGACTGCGGACGACTCGCGCTCGTCTCGAGCGGCCTTCGCAATCGCGCGTTTTTAACAAATTTTTGGAAGATTCGGAGGCAGCCCTTTAATCTTAGGACTTCACGAAAATAATTCTCTGAAATATAGCCTTTCTCAATTCGCGGCTATTTAAATATCTCGCGATGTTTTTACCCATGGGCGTAACCTGCCTTGCCGAAATTGTGACACAATACAATTTCGGGAAGAAATATAAATGACAAACGATACAAATGTTATGTAATTTGTACTGTTTCGAAGAAAATGAGTCAATAATGAAGTCTGGAATGTAGACAAAAATTCTTTTTAGAAAATACAAAATTTATTATAATAAAATTATATATATATATTTTTTTTTATTAATATAATTATAAATATAATATTTGTATTCGTCAATTTATATATCAATTTGATAGAAATAATCCAAAATAGAATGTAAAATTAGAAACATTTAGATGATACTTTCTTGATGGTAATTATTTAATGTAGTATATTACCTGAGATATAATTTTTCAACATTTCAATATTTTTAATTATATTTGAATTAAAAAAATATTTAAAAGAAATAATAGGAAACTTGAATAAGATTAAATTTTAGTAATTGGCTTGCTGTTATTCTGTTTCTTTCAGCTTATAAGACAGTTTCTGGAGTGAACGGCCCACTAGTGATATTAGATGAAGTAAAATTTCCAAAATTTGCCGAGATCGTACAATTGAAGCTCGCCGATGGCTCCTTACGTTCTGGCCAAGTTTTAGAAGTCTCCGGCTCCAAGGCGGTGGTTCAAGTTTTCGAGGGCACATCTGGCATTGATGCAAAAAATACTCATTGCGAATTCACTGGTGATATCCTGCGGACTCCGGTATCCGAGGACATGTTGGGCCGTGTATTTAATGGTTCGGGAAAACCAATTGACAAGGGACCACCAATTCTTGCAGAGGATTACTTGGACATACAAGGACAGCCTATCAATCCATGGTCTCGTATCTATCCAGAGGAAATGATTCAAACCGGAATATCAGCTATTGATGTTATGAATTCCATCGCCCGTGGTCAGAAGATTCCCATCTTCTCTGCTGCTGGACTGCCGCATAATGAGGTAAATTTTTTTGTTATTCTTTAAGAATTGAATTCCTTTAGATGAGTTTTACAATAAAAATATCTCTTTTAATATCATTAATTGAGATTTGATTTTTTGATTCACAGATTGCCGCGCAAATTTGTCGTCAAGCAGGTCTTGTAAAGGTGCCCGGCAAATCGGTTCTTGATTCGCACGAGGATAACTTCGCTATCGTGTTCGCAGCCATGGGTGTCAACATGGAAACGGCGCGTTTCTTCAAGCAAGACTTCGAGGAGAACGGCTCTATGGAGAACGTGTGCTTGTTTCTGAATCTGGCCAATGATCCGACGATCGAGAGAATCATCACACCTCGTCTCGCTTTGACAGCGGCCGAGTACCTAGCGTATCAGTGTGAGAAACACGTACTGGTTATTCTCACGGACATGTCTTCGTACGCTGAGGCGTTGCGTGAGGTATCAGCCGCTCGTGAAGAAGTACCGGGTAGACGTGGTTTCCCCGGTTATATGTACACCGATCTCGCCACGATCTACGAGCGTGCTGGACGTGTAGAAGGTCGCAACGGTTCCATCACACAAATCCCCATTCTTACTATGCCAAACGACGATATTACTCATCCGATTCCCGATCTTACTGGATATATTACTGAGGGTCAAATTTATGTTGACCGTCAACTGCACAACAGGCAGATTTATCCGCCCGTAAATGTGCTGCCGTCTCTGTCGCGTCTCATGAAGTCTGCCATTGGCGAGGGTATGACGCGAAAAGATCATTCCGATGTGTCCAATCAATTGGTGAGTTATCATAAATCACAAAAGAATTACAAAAAAGAATTACAAATATCTTCAACTTGTGAAATAAAATTGAAATTCTTTTACACATTTTTTCCTTTTCTGTAAATATTTCAGAAATATTTTTTGCAATTATCTTTTTATAATTACCTTCTTTTAGTATGCGTGTTATGCCATCGGAAAAGATGTTCAAGCGATGAAAGCTGTCGTGGGAGAGGAAGCTTTAACACCGGATGATCTGTTATACTTGGAATTCTTGTCGAAGTTCGAGAAGAATTTTATCTCGCAGGGCAGTTACGAAAACCGCACGGTCTTCGAATCGCTGGATATCGGCTGGCAGCTTCTGCGAATCTTTCCGAAGGAGATGCTTAAGAGAATCCCAGCTAGCACCCTCGCGGAATTCTATCCGAGAGATTCTCGTCATTAATCATCGTTTTATTCACGTATCTCGCCTTATGCGTAAGCTTACTGCAATAAAATTACGCGTACAAGTCCGATCTACCTTCTCAACAACATTAATTAAAATGACATAATGACAACACGCCTGTTATTTCCATGTACTCATAAGAAAGAATCAGAAAGACCAATGATTAAAGAGAATAGTATGAATGGCGTGATAAGAAAAAAAGGGGATGGAAAAGTAACGCGCCTTTGTTGCAGGCTTTTACAAAAAGATTATTAATGTTACAGGCTTACAGGATCATATATCGTTTTTTTGATGTTGTGCAATGAGAGTGTAAAATGAATAGCAATGATATTGATATATGTAAATTGATAATTTACGAAAGATTTATCCCAAGTGTACTTGCATATGGTAATGCAAGTTGTAGATTCGAGACTATATGTTATCATGAAAAAAATAAACATTGTGGATATATATTGTTTCAATATTTGACACATATGTCTCTCGTGCTTTAGAGTGGCGATGCACAACTTATACCAAGCGATTATTGTAAAGTGTAATATATTATTCAGTATTAATGTAGATGAAAATCATAGAAAAGGATAATCCACATCATGTATTTGGGCGGTTCTGACATTCCACTCGCGAAATTCACATATAAGATTTTCTGTGCGTTTGAGCCAATCCGAAGGAGAGATATTCGACACGATATGTACAGTTACCTCTAGAGAATATTCCGAATGAAATATCATCGTGTATTGTCTTACGAAAGACAAACTGTATATGTTAGAAATAGAGAATTAAAGAATTGTTGTCTTTAAAGCGTTTCGTTTATTTGAATAGTCGTTCGCTCCGTTCTGTTCAGATCGATTATTTTGTAATTTTGTTTATTATATTTTTACATAAATTTTAAATTTTCTTCTATCGTACTTTTGTAATTACGAGTGTCTGTGTTTCATAATAGAATTCTCTTTTTATTCATAGATTTTGTGACTGACTTTGAAAATGTTGGATTGAAAAAATTTTATTCGACAATGATTACAATTTAATACTTTTAATATGTTTCATTGATCTTTAAATATTCTAATATTGTTTCTTAAAGTCTGACAAATTTCTTTTGTTGTAATATTTTGATGCATTTTTTGGGTTGATATCGCGTGAATATTTAAATATTCCAAGAAACAAAATATAAGTTTCTTTTTATTTTATTGAAGTTTTTCTAATATGTCTCATTAATTAAAATCGAAAAAGTAGGACACTTGTTTGTTCATTGTTAATTTAGCCATTAATTGAACTTGTAGGGAGATGAAAGAGAGATGAATAGGGAGATCTTTACAGAAATGCTATCAAAAAAGAAGATTTTCAAGACTCTAGAAGTTCTCTATCGAATAGCCAATCAGAACGCCGGGAAATCTTGCCGTATAATAAATGAAATGTTAACCACTGTAATTTTATATCATAAACGGAATTTTTTTATTTCCATGTATTTTGATCGTAATTTTTTTCATGAATCACAGCGCGATCACGTATTTACATATATGAAAAGTTAAATCCTAATGTGATTTTAAATAAAATCAATTTATTAATATAATGAAAATTATATTCTTGAAAAAATGTCATAGTTATCGAAAAGTACGTCTAAATAATGAATAATTATCTTTTGATATTATTTTATTCTTAAGAAATTAATAATCTAGAAAATTTTTAACAATACCAAGTTTTTATTATCGCTTTAACAAAAAAAAGATGACATCTTTTTTAATTATTTTTTTTTTAATTATGTACTTAACATTGTTAACATTGTTTTAACTCATACAACAAAAATTTTGCAACTATATTGCAACAACATTGCTGAAGTTTATGCTGTATAGAAACTATGGAAATATATTTACATTATTAATATTATAGATATTAAAGATGACAATCTAAGATTGAAACATATTATTATACTTATGTGTAACATATTATTATAAATATTATATCAGCCCGTATACTCCAAGAGCTCATAATAAAAATTCTTGATTTATTAAATTTTATTTTAATTTTTTGAATTCTTTTCCTTATTTATTGTTATTTATATTTTAATAAACGATTATCAATGATCTAATAGCAATTGCTACTATACACACACACACACACACACACACACACACACACACACACACACATACACACATATATATATATATATATGAAAATAGATAGAAATATAATACAATTTTGTTATTTTAATTTCCTGTAATTATTTAACACATACAACACATGTAAAAAATATATTTTTCTTGTTATTATAGTAACGAGAATTATACCACTATTTCTTATTTTCTTAGATTTCTTTTTTTTGACAGCAAATTTTAAAGTACAAATATTCTTATGAAGAATTTCATATTTCGCGCGGAAACATCAATTCACATGAAACTTTTCATTTTGATCTTTTCGTTCTAAGCCTAGGGAAAAATTACATGAATGCTGTCCGTACTGAATTTGAAGGTGATTTTATTTACCGGTTTGCGCCACTTTTGTCGTTATTGGTGATCATTTGTAGAGTAGTCAAGCTGATTTTTACACATAATGAGTATTTGAACACGGAAATGGTAATAATTTATATTACTTTTACTTTTCTTTATGTTCTCGCTTTTATTGTTCCTGAAAATTCTTATTCAATACGCGAAATATAAGGTTAGGTAAATCATTTTGTATTTATTATTAATTAATAAAATCATTAATTTATACGATAAGAATCAGAGACAGAAAGAAAAAGAGATGGACAGAGTCTTCAATTAAATAGATCAAAATATATAATTGTTTTGAGTCATAAATCTATGTTTTTATAATGTTAACCCAATCACTAAGGTAATAATA
Source organism: Pogonomyrmex barbatus (assembly GCF_055798465.1). Taxonomy (NCBI): domain Eukaryota; kingdom Metazoa; phylum Arthropoda; class Insecta; order Hymenoptera; family Formicidae; genus Pogonomyrmex; species Pogonomyrmex barbatus. The sequence continues at coordinate 1,034,718 of NW_028297098.1, forward strand.
GATTGTTATACTTGTATTTTAAACTTATATAATGTATTTCTTTTTTTATATTTGATACAGATTCGATCGCTCGCACCTAGTCAAAGAGGAAAACGGCCTCTGCTCTTGGATATACCAGAGGATATTATAGAATTAACACAGTCTGAAAATACACGAATTCATATACAAGATCCAAAAAGACGGGCTTCCAAGAATGTCAAAGATATACAGATACCAGAACGCAAAGCTATTCCTCTTTCTGATAATGGTGTCTACACGATGCAAAAAATAGTATCTGAACATGTAAGTTTATAAATTATTATTTTTGTTTTTTACATTTTATATTTGATATATAGTTCTGTAATATGGAATTAATTTATGATATTAATAGGAAGAAAGAGTGAGGAGACTTCTTAGTAAACCTTTTCAAATACCAGTACCTGGTTATCAATTGTCTGGAAGAATTCTTGGATTACGTTTATCAGGACCACGTAGGCCATTGCATGATCCTGATGAATCTAATGCATTAATCGTTTATTCACCACCAGAATTATCAGAACATGATAAGTTGAAAATAGATCCGTATGTGTAATCATTTACCCTTAATGCAGTTTGTGTTTAAAATGTTTTAAGTTCAAATTGCAATTATATGACTAAATATATGTATTCAATTTTTACAGATGTAAGCAGCTCGTACATGTAGTTGTAGATCCTATATTGTGCAATGTGTTAAGGCCTCATCAACGTGAAGGTGTGAAATTTATGTACGAATGTGTAACAGGCAAGCGTATAGAAGGTGCGTATGGATGCATTATGGCAGACGAAATGGGTCTTGGCAAAACATTGCAGTGTATAACTCTATTGTGGACATTGTTGAGGCAAGGTAAAATATTTAAAATTATGAAATAAAGAATTATAAAATAAGAAAAGATTATTATAATTGAAAATGATTATAAAGTGATTATAATTGAAATATTTGCACCATATGTAGGACCAGAAGCTAAACCATTAATAGACAAAGCAATTATTGTTGCACCTAGCTCTCTAGTGAAGAATTGGTATAATGAAATTAATAAATGGTTGAATAACAGGGTTAATGCTCTTGCTATTGATGGAGGAAAAAAAGCAGACATTGATATGAAACTCGTTCGTTTCATGAAGACTTACGGCGGTAGATGCGTTACCCCCGTTCTCATTATAAGTTACGAAACATTTCGTTTACATGCACATGTTCTGCATCAAGATGAAGTAGGTCTCGTATTATGTGACGAGGGCCATCGCTTAAAAAATTCCGAAAATCAAACCTATCAATCTCTTATGGGTTTGAAAGCAAAGAGAAGAGTGCTCCTTAGTGGAACACCAATACAGAATGATCTTTTAGAGTATTTTTCTCTCGTACACTTTGTTAATCAAGGATTATTGGGAACTGCACAGGTAAATATGCATACTAAAAAAAGTCGTTATTATAATTTTCTATTTACAATATATAATTTATATTGCTGAAAATATTCTTTCAGGAATTCCGAAGAAAGTACGAGACACCAATATTACGTGGCCAAGACGCAGCTGCTACTGATAAGGAACGTCAACTCGCCGAAGAACGTCTGTCTGACTTAGTGTCCATAGTTAATAAATGTCTCATCAGACGTACTAGTGCCTTACTTTCGAAATATTTACCATTAAAATATGAACTCGTAGTATGCATAAAACTAGGAGACCTGCAGACGCGTCTCTACAAGAATTTCATACAGAGTGATAGTATAAAGAAATCTGTGGAAGGTACGAAAATATTTTAAATTTTTAAACAATTTTTAAACAATCTTGAGATAAAAATTCATTTAACAATACAATGTAATAAAATATAGATGTGAAGAATAGATATAAAATATACTTTTTTATTATGTAGAGAATGATAATTCGAGAAAGGGTAGCAGTCTGTCTGCTTTAGCTGCTATAACTCTCTTAAAAAAATTATGCAATCATCCCGACTTGATATATGATAAAATCATGGAGAAGGCAGAAGGATTTGAGAAAGCTGCATCGTTGCTGCCGCCAAATTACTCGACAAGGTAAGTCTAACTTATTTCATAAAGTATCATTTAATAAACAATTTCTGAATTACTCAATTACTGAATTTTTATTTCAGAGAATTGCATCCAGAATTATCGGGTAAACTAATGGTTCTGGATTGTCTGTTAGCATCTATTAAAACCACAACAACTGATAAAATAGTATTAGTATCCAATTATACGCAAACTCTCGATTTGTTCGAGAAACTTTGTCATAAACGTTCCTATAATTATGTGAGGCTCGATGGTACGATGACGATTAAGAAAAGAGCGAAAGTAGTTGAGAATTTCAATAGCGACAGCAGTAATGATTTCATCTTCATGCTCAGCTCGAAAGCCGGTGGATGTGGCTTGAATCTCATAGGTGCGAATCGTCTCGTCATGTTCGATCCAGATTGGAATCCCGCAAATGATGACCAAGCGATGGCCAGAGTTTGGAGAGACGGTCAGAAGAAACCGTGCTTCGTTTATCGTTTTCTTTCTGTTAGTAATATAGTTAATAACAGTATTTTTTTCCAAATAAGTAATAAACATTTTTTTTAATATATACATGTATAAAAATTAAAATGTTTATTTTCGCATTTTCTAAAAAAATATTTATTATTTTATATAATTCATACGCTTTATATTTCCAGACTGGGACGATAGAAGAGAAAATATTTCAAAGACAAGCCCATAAGAAAGCGTTAAGTTCCACAGTGGTTGATCAAGAGGACGACGTAGCGAGACATTTTACTATAAATGATTTGCGCGATTTATTTAAATTGGAACAGAATACGGTTTCTGACACACATGCAAAGTAAGCATAAAATCGCGAAAACTGTTAATACATTTTAGAATTATTTTCACAGAACAAGAACATCAATATTAATATTTTTTTATTTAGATTCAAATGCACACGTTGTGTCAATGGCATCGAGGTGAAAGGTCCACCAGAGCAATCGGATTGCAATTCAGATCTATCCGATTGGCGGCATTCACATAATCCGCGGCATTTACCAGATATACCATTACGACAATGTTGGCCTAGCGGTATTTCGTTTGTTTTCCATCATCGTTCGCATGAACATGTAAAGTAACTTATCTAGAAACCTGTTAATATTTTGTTTCGAAATTTTGTATTTTTAAGAGTTACGTATTAATGACATTGATAAAAGATATATTCTAACTGCAAAAAACTAATGAAATTTTTTTTATGCAATAGTAAAATTTTTCTTGACAATTTTTGTATTAAAAAGTTGGTTTTCTTTGTATAAAAGATCATCATAAAGGATTTCGTTTAAAAATGCAGTTACAATTTTGATGTCATTACAAACGTGCCTTAAATTTGTATAAATAAATTACTTTACGTTTATATAAAAAAATTTATTTTTCATGCCATTTCCAGGTATGTAAATTTTATATATATATATATAATCCTATATACAATATTAAAAGATTAAAATAAAAATTTTTATTTAGATTTATATACAAATTAAATATATTTTAAATATATATTTATATTTTATCGTGTTAAATACAATTGCTTCTTTTCTTATCAGAATCATTTTTTTCACGTAGTCTTTTCTATCTAATCAAACAGAAGTTTATCATTGGAAAAACGCGTTTAACGATCTTTACGAAAGCAAAAAGTTCAAAGTCCACCTAAGTAAACAGCAAGCGACAATCAAGCGAACGTCAGAAAATGATTCTAATGCAATCCGCAGATTGTATGATCTTTCATTAGCATTTTCCGCGTTTGTCGACCAGTGATTGCACGCTCGGGGAAGATTCGCCGAGTCACGCACCTGTGTTCGCGCGCCATGCGATGTTTTCAGGTCGCGCAGTACACCGTGTCACGCCTTTCGCACGAATTCCGTATGCGGGGCAGCGGCGGTATTCAGGAATCCCGTTTCACGCGCGCGGAAAGATTGCGCACGGAATCGCAAGAGTATATGTAAAGGAGAGAAAAGGAGAGTGTACGAGCGCGACGGTGAAGGAGCGAAGCGGGACAGGCGGAGGATGACGGATTGGTAGATAAGGGCGGTGAGCGGACGGACGAGGGGCGGTCACGTGAGCGGTGAGCGCGGCGCGCGATTGGCCGAGCGCGCGTCGCTTTCCCTCCTGACCCGCTGCTCGCTTGTTCCGCCACCGTCATCCGTAGGTTTCCGCGACGGGCGTCTGGCTAAGAGGCTCAGAATAGTACCAGATGTGGCCATGTTTAGTTTCGATCTCCGAAGTTTTCGCTCATCGTCATATAAACCGCTACATTTTTATACTGACTGCTGAAAGAGTAAATAATACGCATCTGTCCGACCGATCTCGTACTCTTCGTCTTTGCCTGCGGCTCGTTTTATTCGCTGCATCCACATGCTGTTTTAACACGCCCTTGCTGAGAGATCCGAATCTCTGCTAACGACGCAGAGACGCGCGAGCGAACGAAAGACAAAGAGAGAGAGATAGAGACATATGTTTGTTGTCTGTCGCGTCAACGTCGCTCTGTCGATTCCGTCCTGACAGGACATCCACGGGGCCACGCGAATCCGTGACACTTCCGATCATCACTCAACTCACGGGAAATCACGAGAATTCATTCTCGATCGTTCGCTCGTTCCTCGATATTCTCTCGGCAAGAGTCGCGCGCATTGCAAAAGTCCGCTCAGTCGTTCCTCCCTATCTCCGTCGCTCTCAGAATACGGAAATACGTTCGTCGTTATTCGGAGAAAGAGAAAGAGAGATAAGAGAGCGAAGGAAAGAAAGAAAGCAAAAATCAAGTTGTCGAAAGATCGTGCCTTCGTACGGTTACAAAAATCGCAGAAGTGAAAGCATTGTTATTTTTAGCGAGGGGAAGGGCCGCGAAGGGGCAAAGGGGGTGAAAGAGAGTCGTAGAGGAAGAACAGCGTTCTTTTTCTCTTCCACCCTCCCCCCTTTCTTCTCTTTTTGTCTCATTTTCCGGCGGGTTCACGACGACGAGTACGCACGCGCGGGCGCGTTCCCATTTTCAGCGCGTCGCACTTCCGTTTCGGACACGACGAGCGAGTCGGGCGCGCACACGAGGTCGCACACGCAACGACGTCACACTCAGACACACAAACGGACGACGGCGGGGGGCAGGCGGACAGGCAGGCAGGCAAGCAAGCAAGTCAAACGGACAGGGTGGGTAGGTAAAAAGATAATCGTCACGAGAGACGCCCACGAAGCGCCGCTCGTCGTCTGGGTCAGCCGTATGCCACGTCAGCCAGAATGACGTCGTTCTCGCGACAGCGAGAAAAGGAGGATCGCGCGATCTGATCGTATTTTAATTTTCACGCGTGACCCATTGGGCCGCGAGAGATCCGCGTGAGATCGCTCGCTCGCGCGCGCGAGAGAGAGAAATCTTACGCGTTAGTGGAAAAAAAAAATTGCTCTGCCCTCGGCGAGGGAAAAAGAGAGAGAGAGAGAGGGACCGAGGATAGAAAAGCCAGCCGAGAAAAGTGTATAACCGATATATCCGCGTTTTCATTCAGTTTGTAAGAGAAAAGACTTCCGAAAAGGGCCTGTCCGTCTCCGAAACGAATCTATTGTTAGTCCGCAAAGATTCTTGTGAGAGAGAAAAATCGAATGTAACAATCGACCCCCGTAGAAAGAGAGAAAGAGGAACGCGTACGATCGTAAGTTTTCGGGACACAAAGAAAATTCGTTACTTTTCAGTAAAGAGACAGAAAGAGAAACGACGGAGAAAGGGAGAGAGAGAGAGAGAGAGAGAGAGAGAGAGAAAAAGACAAACTAAATCTTTTACAGTTACGTTCCATATGTGGAGCGCTCATTGAAGCTCTCACAAATGCTAGCATTCGGGCAGCGCGATTACTCCGCCAGAGCAAAGACCTGTCGAGTGTGGTCGGGCAAATCGATCGTATGATTCGCCGTCTCGGCCGATCGGACGGCCGCAGTGCTGATATAGAAAACTTCAATCCGGGTTACTACCGAGAGCGCATACGCACAGATCGAGACTCGATCTGCGGAACCAAAAGCGAAAATGGCAGTAGAGAGTGTTTCCGCGGCTGAAACTCTGATCCAAAGGTTTGCCTCCTAAACTAATATACTACATATTCTCTTTAATTCGACCGCCGAACGTGAGGCGATGGAAGGAAAATTTTCGCGAGTGACTAATACGTAGCATCGTGACGTACACTTTTACATTCAAACACACATTTACGTACATATACACACACACACACACACACACACACGCGCGCGCGCGCACACGTGCGCACACTTTACACGCGTCCTCTCCTCGCTTCCTCTCTGTCACTCCCCTTGATGACGCATTCTCCTCCCACCCTCCGTCTTTCTTCCCGCTTCGTTTGTTACGTTAGAATGCGACAGAAAAAAGCAATTTCGTTCGGTTTCGACATATCACACATTTTCTTTTTCATAAAGAACGCTTTGTATTATAATTTTCTGATTCCAAAAAAGGGCATCTGCCCACACAATCATTCCATTTTCTCTCAGGACATGTCGGATCGATCTCGATGTCCGAGAAAGGAAACTAAGTGGATAGGAGGTCAAGGTCATTCTTGTCGAAACGGTGCCTTGTCGATTATTCTCGAAAGTTGATCCCGCGGGTGTCCCGGTGAATTATTTTCGGAATTGGGTCGGGCTGCAGTTTTGGCAGGAAAAAGAAAAAAAAAGAGCGAGAGAGAGAGAGAGAGAGAGAGAGAAAACATGCGGGAAAAACATCGTCATAGCTCGTTTATTTATAGAATTCACCGGCGATTATGTAAAAGAATATCTCGGTTGTCTCGGATTCCGAGATCGTGAGTAATTTTATCGATTTTATCTAAAATTTTATTTTGAAAAAATTAGAAGTTTATATGCTGCGAATAAATGCTGCGTAATTAGTATGAAATCGAATCGACCTGATTTCACCGAATTCGTGAATGAATCGAGTGACGCGAGTCGAGACAGCAAACACTTCGAAATTACTGATCGATCGTTTCTGGGTCGTTTCCGGTCGATTGCCTCGGTCCTTCAGCTTTCTTCCCTCCTTACGAAAGATCGATTACACCAATGCATATAACGATGCATGTGTAAGTAGAACGGAAAATAGTCCGTTAATTCTTCCTCCTACGATTTATACATATACTAGGTGTCTCGGATGTATTGCGTTTCGCCTTCTCGCTATGAAATTCCGATAATTCGTCTAATTAAATTTCCTCAGTGAGACTATAGCATATCGATAATCTCGTTATGAATATTAAAATCGTTCGGCGATAAGGAAATTAGGTTCTGAGATGTGATGAGTCGAACACATCAGAATTTCGTTATTGACGGACGATGTTTATTTTATAGGAATTTACTATTTATAATTATTAATTGAACATTCAAAATTAATTTTTAATAGAAAGACGCTCGATCGTACAAAATTGGAAAAAAGAAAATGTCCGGTCGAAACGTGGGCGTGGTTTTGCGAGAATGGTTATTTCAGAATTCACGAATGAAAGGTTAATAGATCCAAGTCACTTTGTATACTTTCCAGAATAATAGGACGCTTTCGTCTGAAGACCTTTGGTCTTTACTCTTTTACACACGCACATACGCACGCAACAGGCGAAAAGAGCGAGAGAAAGAGCGACGGAAAGTTCTTCCTTCAATGAACGGAAATCGACACGCGAAGAGCTTTTGGGCATAATATCTCCTTTGGCATCATCGCCTTTAATATCGCCTTTAAATCGACTATGTTGCAACGACGACAATATTGAATGTGATAGTTCCTTCGACGTTATACTGCTATGATGATCATGACGATTCGTCATAATGATAATGATGATCATGATCTGATGATGACAATGATGATGATGATGATGATAATGATAATAATGATAATGATGAGTTGATGATAACCCCCGATGACAGCGGGTAAGGCAATTCCAATCTTTTATTTCTGTCTGAGAATCGCCGTCCCTCGCGACGATCAATTTATATATTAATTCGGTAATTGATCGATTTGCGGAAAGGATGATTTTACAAGTTGTTTGAGGGAACGATGTAATTCCCGATGAGTTCGATTTTTCTAGTACCGTACGGGCACCACGTGCCGGGCGACATATCCGCGAGTAAACTCAAGAGTCATTTTCAATCTATAGATATCTGCACATTCATAGAGTCCGTGGATCTACGACAGTCAATCCCAAAATTGAACGGTTCTGCCGTTGTGCCAGCTCTTTATGGCTTGTTACCTGAGACATTTCTATTCTCACGCTAATTTTGTGCAAATCGCTTCTCTTTCTCATCCATGTTGCAGGATTTGAAACCGATGAGATCTCGATATTTCGATTTTTTCTATCGATTTTTTTTTTTTTGCTATCGTGATCGAATCACGAGACTTTGTCGATCGATTATTTTCGTTATTAGCAAAAGTAGAACGATTTCGGAATATCGATACTTCAAATAGAGATCAATCATTTTTATGCCGTCGGAAATTAGACCCAGTTTCATCAATGTTATTTTGGCTTTAAGTGAAACTTAAACACGTATCTAAATAAAGACATATGTTTAAGTCTTATTTAAAGCCGAAACAACATTGGTGTAATCGGACCTTAGACTCCTATCTCGGATCGAATTAAGGATCGGCATGGAGACCTTTGTCTTAGATGAACTCCGGTTCACTCATATTACGGCTAAAATATTGAATTGCAATATTTATAATCAAGAAAATTATCTGCAGATCTCTATAAAGCGATTTGTTAAAAAAAAAAAGAAAATAACTAATTCTTTAACATGTCATTCGGTTTGCACTATTAGTGCAATAAGGTGCAGGTACTTTTATTTTTTGTAAATTTTTAAGAATTAAATTGCAAAATGCGGTTTTGTAGAAACTTTCGTAGCTTTATAATACGTAGAAAAAAGTCTCATGACAAAATACTTTTACGAGATGAAATATAGTTGAACTCAACAAATATCTGCGCTACAGATAATCATTCGTAATATTATAATTTAAGAGCTAAATTGTAAAATCTGACCTAGCTTTATAACTAATTACATAAAAAATATTAAAATGTTGCTTCTACATTGAGATGAAATATTTATGTAATAGTTGAGCTCAGATTAGTATCTGCATAAATAATTATCTATAGATAAGAAATAGATAATTTATTGGAGTTGGTTCCTGCCGGTCCTTAATATTATTATCAGTTCTTTCCGTATGTAATCGGAGTTGCGTGTATGCGCGCGTGTGCGTGTATGTTACGTGAGGACCGTGATTCTCAGCATCTTCGACAGCAGACACGCGCAACTGTACGGTTTCCCGCCGGATCTCGCTTCATCGATCGGTCGCCGGATGTGCAATTTCGTTTTCGCGCCATATAATGCCGTGCCTCCGGCCACTCTTGTCCCGCGTTGCGGATCGATGTTTCCGACACGGCTAGTAGCCTGCGGCGTCGCCACGTTACAGCCAGCTGGATTCACGCTTCCCCTCTCTCTCTCCTTCTCGAGAGAGAGAGAGAGAAGAGTTCTCCTCCGTGCGACGTATATAGTCCGCCGACCTGTTCAATGACTGCTTGCGCTATCAATTTGGCCTTGGCGACAATCGCGAGTCCGTCCTCATGAATTCACCTCGGCGTCATTTTTAGCTCGCTGCCGCGGCGCACGCACACACGCACGCATTCACGCGCGCACGCACGCACGCCGCACGCATACGCCATCGCGTACGCTTGTGATAGCCCGAGACTGGCTATTATGAGTTACGATGAGGTGATAATATAAATCGAGAGATGCATTCTTTATCTCGTAGAGATTCATGAGCAGGGTCCGTTGAGACTCGCGCGATGCGCCGCAACCGCTGAGCTGATTGATTTTCTAACGACCGGGAGAACGCGTTTCGCAAATGTGTTTCCGATATTGAGATGTATTCCTACAAGAAACGAACGTCATCAGATCTTGTTCATTCTTCGTATAGCAGTACAATGCATGAACGATATACTGACGAAATGAAAATGAGAAAGGAAAAATATCGTATCTGTTAAAGATTTTGCCAAATGTTGGTTAAATAATGCATTGGCATTAGGGAAGAGTATATATGTATATATGATACACACATATAATATATATATATATATATATATATATATATATTATATATATTTAGTATATATGTATATATACATAGCATTTCAATTATGTGATCCGTCATTTATATACATGTTTCATTATTTTATTTATAATGAGAGATAATGTTTTTTTTTTTTTTTTTTTAGAAATATTGAAAATGAAAATCTTTCTGAATATTTTTGTCATCGTTGCAGCATTAAATTAGAACGTGTCGTTAATTTAATGGGGAAATTCATAATTATATAAATTTATTACCCTTCACATACTAGATTCACATACTAGATTCACATACTAGAAAAATTGTTGCATATAAATGTTCTATTGACAAATAAATATGATATATAACATAGTAATGAGATAAAAAGTAATTCTTGAGGATAATTTACAAATATCTGTTGTTATATGCAATCTTCATAATATTTTTTTTTTTTATAAATGTGTAGCAGCAACGATAACGATTTGGAAGATGGAGAGATTCCATCAGACGAGGACGATGAGCCAGTCACCCGTGCAACGAATGATGCACCGGAGGTTGTCAAACCAACACCAAAGCCAGATTCTGCAAAGAATAAGAGTTTTGATGCAAAGTTCAACAAGAGTAAAAAGTCGCAATCTGCACAGGCAGCTAGTAAACATGATCGATTTTCGAAGTACAAAGGTCCAACTGAAGATTGGGCTGGAGATGTCGAGAAAGCTATTAAGGCTGCGATGGAAGAGGATGGAGGTAAAAATCAGGAATCGAAGACGAAGAGCAAGAACAACAGAAATAAAGCTAGAAAAAGAGCACGCGATGAACGAGAAGAGGATCGTAATAAAGATCAGAAGGTAAAAATGCAGAATTATAAATTTTATTTATATAGATAAATGTTATTTTTCTTGTATGAAGCATGCTTTTGAATCTGTAAGGTGTAAAAATTGTCTTTATCTTATAATTAAATTTTTATGGCATTATACAGAAACGAAAATTAAGCGACGAAGAAAATGCCAATGAGGACGAAGATGAAATGCTGTTCGTACGAGGGGCCTCACCTATTAGGAAGGATTCTCAAGAAAATAATTCTCCCAGACGTATAAACGAGCACGAGAATTTTGAGAACAATTCAGATTATGAGGAAAGGCCTAACATAAACCGACACAGAGAAAATGACAACAAACAACGTAACACCGGAGGACGTGGGGGTATAGAAATTTAATTTCTGTTTCTCTTAATTATATAATCATTAATTATAATATTATGTTAATTAAAATATTGTATACATTATTTTTCTCTCATGATTGATAAAATGTATTTAGATTTTATTAACTGTATTATATTATCTTTAATACTTTTGTTTATTTGTGATAGCCCGTCGTGGTGGCAAGAATGAACGTGGCAAGAACAAAAATCGACAAATTCGAAATGAACGAAATAGTCGTCGTGCGCAGAACAATGATCCAGATACAACGGATACGATTTGTGTATATTACATGCAAGGAAAATGTCATAGAGGAGATGATTGTCCATTTTCACACAACGCCTTGCCACCTAGAAAGATGGAATTATGCAAGTTTTATCTTATGGATTGTTGTGCGAAACGAGATAAATGTCTGTACATGCATCACGATTTTCCATGCAAGTTCTTCCATACCGGTTTAAAGTGCAATCAGGGTGATAATTGTAAATTTTCGCATCAACCTTTGAACGAACAGGTACATTATGATTTTACGACTTTCGTCGTTAAATAATTTACGTTAATTTTTACTTAATAATATAACTTTATAATATATTTCAAGTAAAAATTAGATGCTAATAAAAATGAAATAAGTTATATTAAATTTTTACTGAAAATATTCTTATTGGAATGATTTCTTGTGTTTCAGGTAAAAGGCATTCTTTTGAAACACTTGGAAACTGCACCAAAAGAAATTCTTGGTGATTTTCCAAGATTGAGTAGAGAAGGTGCTATGTTAATGATAAATAACACTGCACGTTCTCTAGCTCAAGGCCAAGATACGACGAATCAAAAGATTCCTAGTCTTTTCGAATTAAATTTATCAGCACCCGTAGAAAAGACTGAAGAAAAAGAAGAAAAAGGTAATTTTCTCTTTCAATAAATGGAAATTAACTAATTTTTATTAAAAATGTAATATTGCTTTGTTGTTTATTTGAATTTTTATACTAAAATTATAATTATTTCATGAAATAGAAGAAACAAATCAGCAAAAGACTAACGTGAGAGAGAGGAAACCTTCTGGAAAGAAGACGCGATGGGGTTCGGATGAGGATAGAGTTCCTTATGAGCAGATTATGCTACTGCAGTCTGCGAACGAACTCGGTCTTCAACTTCCAAATGCTGCGTTAGGTTTAGCCACCCAGCAACAAAAGCAGTTGCAAATTACACCATCTCTAGATTTTTATAGTGAAAGAAATACAGAATCAATTCATAAAGCGAATGTTGAAAAAACGAAAGAAGATTTTACAAAAGACATAGAAGAAGACACTGTAGATGAGGTATAATACAAATTTACATTGCAATAGATTAAAATTACAATAAAATTCAAATTAAAACTTGTAATATTAGCACAATTGTTATAATACTTTTATACTTATATTTGCAGTTGAGAAAGAGAAAAGATGTTGATTTGAGACAGATGCTGAATGCAAAGAAACCACCATCCGTTTACAGTATAGCTGATAAAGTAGCAAGTCTCACAAAAAATAAAGTCGATGACGAGAGCGATCAAGATGAAGAATCAGAACTTGTTATCGAAGTGCCAATTGAAGATGAAGACAAGGAAAAAGGAAAGCTTTTTGGAAGCGAACAAAGTAAGAACTATTTACTCTTTACATCGGAACTTTTTTTTCTTTATTTATATTTGATATTTATATATTATAAATTTTTTCATTAATATAATTTATCTAATAATTATTACAAGTAATAAAAAAATATATATAATATATGTGTTTAACAGATGAACAACCTCGCGACATTTCTTCCTTTATTGATGATCCTGAAGCAGTGCCAGCTCATTTACCAAAGAAGGCACAGGAGTTATTTATGCGAATACAACAGCAGCAACGTGCAGCTCAGGACAGTTTGAAAAACATGGACAATGATTCCGGTGCGCCTAATACCGATCAGATCGTCGATGATTGGTATTCGGACGATGAAGATGATGATGATGACGACGATGATGAGGGCGGTAATCTTACTATAGTGGATAGTTCGAAGGATGAAATCGAACCTATTGAAAAATCTCAGAATGTCATCATCAAGGAAGATTTTCAATCCACGTCATCCGCTTCCAACATACCTCAGCCGGCCGCTATCGTGGATAAATTAGGCGATTTGAGTAAAATTGATATCAGTGCCGAAGTGTCCAAGTTACTGTCCACTCTGAAAGCTCAAAGCTCTACGAACAACAAAACACAGCAAGCAGGAAATTCGAATCAAGATTTATCTAAGTCTAACTTAGTGCAAGATACAAGAACAGACAGTGAGATGTCGAGTCCGAGGCGATCCCCAAATTCAGTCGCTGTACCTGTATCCAGAGATCCACGAATGTCTCGAGATCCTAGGCAACGTCGAGAGATTGAGCAAAAGCCAAGTAGTCCTAGTACATCCGACGTGAAAAGAGAATTACAAAAGCCCCTCAGATTGGAAACGAGCATTTACAGTTCCGGCATCACCGCAGTGGACTCAAATATGGATACTGACCTTCGTACGAGAACTGATCAAGATCTCAGGCGACAGGATATGGATTTCCGGCAGCGTTTTCAGTCTGGCGACTTTGGCGACACAGATCTGCGCGTCAGATCTGACGTGGATCTGCGGCAAATTTTGAGCCTACCATTTAAACCGGCACCCTCACACATACCGTGCACCGAGATCGACGCAAGTATCGCATCGCATCCACCAATAGTGTACAAAGTCTATGTAGTCGACATACCCAGACCGGATTATACTGGTCTGAAGTTAACAAAGAACGACGCACAGGTTAAGTATGACCCACGGCTCCGCAAAATCTTCCGCATTACCAAACCCGAGCAACTTGCCGATTCGCCAATGTCGCCGCCACCACAGATCAAACAGGATACACCAAAATCACCGCCGCAATGTATTCGTTCGGATCCACGACGGAAAACTCTTGAAGCAGCGGCTTCTAATCAACAATCTTCGCAAAACGCAATTAATACTCCTATAATGTCTAAAGGGATGCAGCCAATGGAGGCGATGGGACCCAATATGAGCCTGAGTCCTGGCGCTATGCAAGTGAGACCTGGTATGTCAGGTGGCCCACCGCCTGGTAGCATGCCAGGTCCGCCTCAAGGAATGATGGGTCCGATGGGTCCAAACCATCCAATGAACATGAGCAGTATGGGTCCGATGAGGCCTATAATGAATGCTGGACCAATGCCACCGCAGAATATCCCGCCCATGGGTATGCCACATGGCCCCGCAATGGGTATGAACGGACCTGTTCCGATGCCACCTCAGAGTCAAATGAATTTCGATCCACGATTCAATGCACAGCGTAACAACGGAGCTGGATTGTTAGGCCCTGGGCCGAGTACCTTTGGACCAGAGAATTATGAAAGTGGACCGCCTTATCCTTGCGGCAGCAATTTTAACAATTTCACAGGACCTGGTGGCGGCGGCGGCGGCGGCGATCCGTTTGGTCCAAATGGATCGAATGGGCCGAATTTTGGCCCTCCGATGGGAAGCGACGATTGGGGCAGCAGACAGCGTGGCGGTCGTGTCCGCCGGAGAAATCGCAGCAGAACCAATATGGTGACCAACAATTAAAAGGCGTATTAGGAAAAATAGACTGTGAGCACCTGATGATAATTCTCATGATCGATAAATAAATTCGCGTGTGTATATATGCGTACATGCAACGCACTCATAACCATATTTTGAAGTCTTTCCAATTTCATTATTTATCGACATGTTAAGATACTTTCTTGTGTAGATCTACAGATTTATTCCTAGAAATCTATACAAATATTTATGTAAATATTTATATAAATATTCTTTACAAAAAGTTATCTTTATTATCTGTCTATATATATACCATATATATTTTGTTTAAAATTAATCTGTAGGATTTATTCAAGAAATGTTATAATTTGATAATATAATGTCAATTGTTCGATGATCAGTATGATCGACAGATTCGAAATTTACAAAACTAAAAATTATTGAACGACAGAGAACGATAAATTTAAGAATCATACTTTTTAAATCATTTTAATAAGTAACGAGAAGGTACATCATATATAATGCTCATATGTCGTGCAATTTCCCATTTGGAGAGTACCATGTGAAAGTCCAACATATTCCAACATTCAAAACATACCGAATATATTCATCACTTTAGTTCGTAACTCGTTGCATAATTCTCAAGAATACCAATTAGAAGTATAATTCATAACATAAGATATTTATACATAAATAATAACGAAAATGTGTATCCGCTCGTTACAATAAATAGATTCTATATGAATACTTAACACACGTAAGTCGCGCCGAAATAATCAGTTGGAAATAATATGTAAGCATGTGTAAGAAATCAAGCGGACGATGAGAAAGACGATTTAATCGACAATTTCGTTGTCTTCCACAAGAGTGACATGCGAATGTCTGCGATCTACAAAAGACAAATGTCTCTTGACGATTGGCATATTCGCGATTTGTAAATTGCCATATACAATTTTACGTTTTGCGAATGATTGTACGTAGAGATTCTGAGATAAGCTGCAATATTTTGTAAAGAGATAAATTAATGATTTTACGAAATAATGTAACAAAGTACTTTTCTACTTAAAAAAAGGAGTGCAAGTATGTGTGAATTCCAGTATCGCTTCGATTGATTTCGTCTTGGAAACATGCAAATCATAGTGCTCGAAGTAACGTGTAGTGCTCAGTGCTCACACATACCTCCGACATAAGTTACTTAGATCCTCCATTGATTTTTTTTTAGCAGGGCACACCTACGTGTCTGGATTTAAATAACAATGCTCTGTGACAAAGCAGAAATTTCTAGATGTACGTATCCTCTTTAAGATATATTTCTAGGAATAGATACGAGATATAAGATTTTCCGCTAAATTAGATATTCGATGTTAATTTACATAATTTTGTTTATTATAATATATTGCTACATTATATAGGTATAGAGTCAAATTATATTTGTAAACAGTAAAGTTTACTATATTATGTATAGCAAGATTTTTGTACAGACAAGAATTATTGATTCAAACGTAAAGTTTAGTTTGTTTCAATGATGTAAATACCGCTGTATTAACTCTGTGCACTTTTTAAAATACAATTATATGATAAACGTGTCTATATATGAGAAATGAAAGATTTTTGTACAATATACAACCTATATATTAAAAGTTGTAATTCTTTTTTGTTCTAATGCGCTCAATTGTTTTTATATGAAATTTGAACGAGAAAAAATAAGCGATGATTTAATCTACGCTTTCAAATACATCAATGTATAATAGAACTTAGAGGGTCAGCACGTATTGCTGATAGATCCAATCGCGCGTCCATCTCGTCGTCTAGCTCTCCTACTATCGCTCTGAAACGGAAAAATACATCGTGATTAAGTAATATATATTTTTTCACTAATATTTATGTTATTTATTTTCATATAAATGTTAATGCAAAGTGAAATCATTTTTCTATTATTTTTTTAGGATGAAACCGATATAATAATAAAAGGAACAATCATGATACGCTCATTAAAACTACTTTGTGTACAATTTATCTCAGGATGTTATACTGACACGTTATCTCCTCTAATAATGTGTAAACCTAAGACGACCTGCTCCACTCCTTGTGTTGTACTGTATACCCGCTCATGTGATTCATCCAGAATTATATTAATGGTCTGATCAAAACCTTTCAATGTGCCCTAAAACAAAACTCTTTTAAATCGTTCATATATAAAACAGCTTTTGCATAATTTTCAAGGATATATATATATATATATATATATATATATATATATATATAGCTTTTAATTAAAAATGCAATATGCAGATTGTCATCTGTAAATTAACTATTTAAAATATAAAACATTTATAAAACTTTATTGAAGAATTATATTTTTTAAATATGAATATTATCAGAGTTATCACAAAATTCAAATTCTTTTCTAATGTTCTACAAATAGTTCAAAAATTTAGCTACATAATCGCATTCAAATAAAATTTTAATTCAAATTTGCATTTTCAATAGGTATTCAAACAGAATACCCAAATTTTCAATAATCTTCATTTACGAAATAGTATAAAAGCAGTACAGTATTGTACTTAGCTATACTGTAAGTGAGGGAACAATTTTTTGCACATAAAACAATTGCGAGCTGTACACATATGTGAATTGATATTTTTGTAATTCTACGAATTCGTGTATGTACTTACAATAAAATTCCTACCGTCCGACGTAATAATGGAAACTGTATCTAGGCAAGGTTTAAGGTTAATACGATCATCGTGGTCGTCGCAATTCGATTAAACTGTAAATTAATGTACGAAAAGGATACGATTCACATAGCTCTCTAATCCTGACGCCATTATCTAGCTGTCTGTTGGAACGTTGGTGTAGAACTACATAAATACATCAGCGAGTCATCAGTTATCACGGTTAGAGGTTATGCAGAAATGGCGAAGCATTACAAACAAACCGGTTGACTTCCATGCCGACTATAGGCATACAAATAGAGAGCAGTGTGAAGTCAGCTGTCATACTAATATTTTCAACAATTTTAAAAACGCCATTGGATTGCTAGCGTTTGTTAATTTTTTGCATGCCTTTTTATGTTATTTGCATATTAACTTTTTTGAGCAAAAACTCGAAATTAAAATTTGGATAGATGTCCAACAGACATTTGAAACTTTCATCATGATTTTATGAACATTTTGGTGCTAAAATATCCATATATGCATATGCTATTCTAATTTTATCGACTATCCAATATTTTATTTATTAATAACTTGAAATTATCTAGTAATTTTAATACTAGTTACTTTTAGACACCTCGATGTGCATGCGCTAAAAAGACATACTAATAAATTAATAGTTAATAATAATTTATAATAATAATATATAATTTATTGCTTTTGCTTAAAATAATTAATATGCAAACAAAAAAGACGTGCAAAATTTAACAAACGATTAGCAATCCAATGGCGTTTTTAAATGTATTAAAAGAGTTAATACAGTTAACTTCATACTATTCAAATAGAATGAGTTCCTACAAGACTTTAGTAAGAAATATAAACTGAACGAAATTTAAAGATTTTCTGTTTCTCCCAGTTCTTTATCTAATTGTCTTTGTTAAAAAGAAATAACACGACCAAAAATATTTTTCCGAAAAAGATAAATCTAAAAGATCCTATTGGTAACTGTTCAATTTAATCCGCCAATCTTCAATTTTGATAAATTTAGATTCATTCGATATATTTTTGTGTAAAACTAAAGAGAAAAAGAAATGAGAGAAAAAGAAATCGTTTCTTTGTCTCGCAAAACGAGATATTAATCGTTATAGTTAACGACTATTCAAATTAAAAAACCTGTCATACCGACGAAATGTAACGATATGCGCATGCTCCGTAGTCACATGCTTTGTGGTCACATGCGCATGCAAAAAGTGCGCGAATTTGAAACATATGTATACTTATGATCATCTGATGATTTCAATGATAACTGAATATATCTATTAAATTTCCGGTAAATACATGTAATATCTCATTTCGCATTGATAAGTGTATTTATGGAGACAGTCTGTTCCATTCCCCCTCCCCTCCGGGGGAGCTCCATTACCGAAAAATTTAATCAAACGTCACACGTTTAATCTCGCATGCGTATATGGCCATCGAGCATGCTCATGTCGTTACATTTTGTCGGTACGATAGATTTGCTAACTAAATAGTGGTCAGCTTCAACGATTAATATCTGGGGGCTCGATTAATATTTCGCGAGGCAGAGCGACAATTTCTTTTTCTCAAACCTTTATTTTTACACGAAGATACGTCGATTAAGCATAATTTTATCAAAATTGAAGATGAACGGTTAAACTGCACATTTATCATTTTATCTTTCTAATACTGCGTTTTTTATTCTATTCTATGTACTTTTTATTTATGAGAAATAGAACTTCGTCGCATTTCTTTGATAATAGTGCCGCATACCACTCGTGGGTTAACGAAAAGTATGTTTTTTATGTTCTCTTAGTTATTTTTTTTATATATCTCTTAGATATCTTTGATATACTTTGATATATTGTACATACATACTCAATGAACAGAATGTCTAAAATTGATGTATAAGACAACTTTAAGATATCTTTAAAAATTCTTTAAGAAATATCTTTAAGATATCTCATAAAGAATTCTGAAAGATAAGATTGAAGTTATCTTATGCGTTAATTTTATTATATGCATTAATTCTATTCACTGGGACAGTCCACTGGAAAATTTCCAGCCGATGTGAGTCGACATGTCCAGTTGCAATGTAATCAAACGAAGGGTTTCCATGTATTTTAGGTTGATTTTACATTAATCGCGCAATCGCAAGAAATTGATTAATCACACTAGTTTCCATTATTTTCGATCGCAAGGAAAATAATTGACTGTGATCTGTGAATTTCTTGCGAGTTTGTAATTGTACAACTAATGTGGAACCAATCTTACGACTAATGTAGAATTTAGCCAGTGTGACGTTAAGGCCATTGCACGTGAACAAATTTTAGTTATAGTTGTAAAGTCGTAAGCAAATTGATCAATCAGAGTTCGCCTATTCTCCTCACGATTCAAAAATAATGGACTGAGAACAAAAATTCGAAATAAAGATTAAACGTTACGCACAATGGACACAAATAAGATGTAGTTATATCTTATAATTATATCCATTGTACATAACATTGTTTAATCTTTATTTCAAAATTTTCATTTTCAAAATTTAATATTTATTTCTGCTCCTAATATTTCCTCCACTGTACGCAGAATCTTAATTTCAGATTAACATTTTTATCATTTTTCTACGTTGATCTTGGTATAGTAGCGACGTGCAGATTTTGACTGTCCCGCAACGAGATGTCATCACCGTGAAGTTGCCGCGGTAGATGGCGGTGCATAAAGCGGTCAGCCAACGGTATTTGAAGTGTTCAAACGCGATCGACGCTTCGTCCGTCAGTTTCGTCGAATCGCCTGGGACGAGGCGGTAATTCTATTAATCCGACGGATTAAAAAACCGCATCGATCGCGCGCCCTCATCGCGATATTTATCGCGGCCGGTCGCCGGCGATCGGGGGCGGCGTTGGCATACGAACACCAATTCACGTCCGAATTCGCGGCCGCTTCGATGCGCGGAATATCGACTCGGCGCGCCGCGCCATGCGGGCTTTCATCAGCTTTCATCGCGGCCGCAGGTAAATTGTTTTCTTTTCATTTCGTATTGATGTTTTGGTGTTTGGCGAATGTGCCGGAATGCATCTCGATCGCTGCTCGCGGATCGATTGGATATAATCCAATTTCCATTCTGCGCCCCTTTTCCGCTCTCCCCCTCCCTACGCTCCGATGCGATTTGCTTTGTTGTTGCGCTAACCTTTCGAAGGATTTTTTTGTTACCGCGTAAACCTCGCGATCGGGTAAGATCGGATAAGATCCGCGTCCGCGAAAGTGGAATGAAGGAATGCAGACGCTAATAAAATACAGGGTGTAATTAAAATAAGGTAACAAATTTCGAGAACGAGCTCGCATCAAACATCAAAATAAAATATGAAAAAAATTTATATGAATATATTCGCAAGTCCATTGTCCACAGCTCAAAATGTTTATTAATGAACGGTTCGTTAGCGATCGACATCAGTGAGCAGAAGATAATCCGCACACATTACGTTTCATGTTAGACATCAGCAGCAATTCTAAATCAATGTATGGGCTGGCATTGTAGGTGATTTTCTGATCGGGCCTTGGTATTACCGCGACATCTTACGACATCTTAGGCGATGTTATAGAAATTTTATTTTATTAGTTATTACATATACTTCAAGCTTATTGGACAATGTTCCTTTGGCAACTAACATGTGGTTCACAACGGAGCTCATTTCTATCGACTTGCATGTATTTTACTTGATAATAATGGCCAGTTTATTACTCCGGCAGATGGATAGGTAAACCAATTGCATGGTTTCTACGATCCTTCAACCTTAATCATCTAAATTTTTACCTGTGGAGACATTTAAAGTCCTTAGTTTATGAAGTTTCAGTCGTCAATGAAGATATGCCGTGTCAACGCATTTGTAACGCTTGTGAAACTATTCGCAATCTCTTTAGGATCTTTGAAAAAGTGCGACAATCCATAATTCGCCGTGTTCATGCGAATATATTGAATCGCGTGGGAAATACTTTGAATATTTGTTGTAATTAAAAATAAATAATATTGAATAATAATAAACATTTGGAGCTATATCCCAGTAACAGTGAGCTTGCGTAACATATGAACTTTTTTTCATCTGTCGGTGTAGGAAACTCGTCTCTGAAGTTTATTACTTTTTATTTTAATTATACTCCGTTTAAACAGAGAAGAGTTTCATCTTGACTGATTGATATTTTATTCGTGAGAGTCAAAGGCACGCCTCTTATCGTGACGCGATCGCGCAAAAGGACGGCAAAAGGCGGACGCGAGAAAGTGCCATCCGCGAGAAATCCCGCTTTATTCCGCCGTGATTTACGATGAGATTTAAGCGCGACGCGATGATAGCCGCCGACTATATTGATTCCGCTAATGAAATCGGCGTTTCAAATGGATAACATTGACAACGTGGTAATTGGATGAATATCGTTATCGCCGAGGTATATACGACACAGCTCGACTAAATTATATCACGAAAAACACGTCTCGCCGGGCTTTATCTCGAACAATCAAGATCAATTACCATTGACAAAATGTAAATTCAGCCTGGATTCGATAAAACGGTTCGATACTGCAGTTTCTTCAATTTTATAATAATTTAATTTTTAAACGTAAAACGAACGATCGAACGATCGGCTATTAGATTAATTATTTAATAGATTATCGATACGTTATGTATAAATAGTACGTGTATTTTATTTTTAATAGACAGCCGTAATGTAAAGTCATTAAATCTTCCATTTTATTAATTTGCTAATGCTTTTTTAAATACTTATTTTTTTACACGCGTGTCATGAAAACAGGAAATAGTTTTTCCTGTCGTAAAGTATTTAACGAGTGTTTACAAACAAAAATACGTTCGTGGAATTTAGCAATATTGTAATGAGATTGTTTTAAAATATCATTTTTCGAAGAATAGAAAAAGGAAGGCACATCGGAAAATTATTCAGATTTTCAAGTAAGTATTTTTAGTATGTTGCAATTTTTAAGAGGATTATTACATACGATAATCAAAGTTACGGGTAATAATAATTAATGTATTACCAAGAAACAAATTTGTCGCTAATGGCTGGAATAAATCTGAATTTTCGAAAATGGCAATATTAATAATGCGCATAACAATTTTTGATAAAAGCGCTTCTGAATAATAGATTCGACAATTTCGCTCAATGATTTGGAAGTCTGGTGATAAATATTGGCAGTTAGCTATCCATAAATATGCAATGCATCCCGTAAATGTAAATTTTCTGCCAAATTAATGCTCCTATCCGAACTTTTTTTGTAATTCGCCAGGCACGATATTCATGTAAAAACAACGTATGAATGTGCAACGCGAAATGATCGTAAATACCCACGATACATTTTTATTTAATCAGAGTACAGGGATCTTCTTGTGTGCATTCTGAATTTACATATCTTATTTTAATCTCGATCTTAATAATTTTTTGTCTAAATTGCTGATATGCATGTTATGAGATTTTCTATTCAGGAAGTATCTTAATCTTGGCATCTATAGTATCTCTAGGCAAGCTTCGATATGTGATAAAATCTCGATAATATCCAGATTGATTTATTGGAAAAGCGGATCGGAAATTTGTGACGTAGAATGTACCATAGAAACCTAACAAGTATAAAAACATGTAAAACCGATGACCGAAACTGATACATAATGACTTTCATCATATAAAATGACTGATGTCAGTCATTTTTCACGATGGAGGTTATTATACATGAATAAATTCTTAGGATGGAAAGCATAGTGCATTAATGTATGTATTATCACTTTTCGGTCCTCAGTTTTACATGTTTTTATACTTTTGAGATTTCTGTGGAATAGAATAGAATTTGTGTTTACATTTCAACAATACAGCCAAGAAGGAGACTTGGTTTACAAAAAAAACCTATTTATTCCCGTTCAGGCTTTCGTACCTTGTTATCTAACTTTGCAAGATTCCTGGTACATTCTACGTAGCAAATTTCTGATCCGCTTTTCCAATCATGACTGATGTCATTTTACCCGAATGATACATGGTGGAGGCGCAAGAAAGTACTTGTGCATTTCATTAAAGATTTACAAGAATTCCAACATTTCAAAAATGACATTTATATCAATATTTATTATTCACTTCTAGTAAAATGTCAGCATTAACAACATGAATAAATTCTTAGGATGGAAAGCATAGTGCATTAATGTATGTATATGTTGTCCAATATATTATGTAGATTAAATTACGACGTAAAAGTCTAGAGGTGTATGAAAAATAAAATTTTGATACATATTCACAGCACACTGTGAATTAATTTTAATATGTCAAGCTGTAGCAAAATAAGCTTTCAAATTTGTAGCTTAAAAGAAATATATGCATATCTGTTTTACTAAGCAATTTTGGAAACGATCGATTCTTTTAAATATTTACATAAATTATTAACCGTTAAATTATAAATCTTTTAAATATTTACATAAATTATATTAAATTATATTAGAAAGAGAAATTAGAAATTAATTGATATTAAATTCTGAGATAATAATCGAGAGGAAGATTTTCTTCTCTTTTGATAGTGGAGGCAATCGATAAAAGCTTAGTGTTCCTAAGGTTCAATTTTCGAAAAGCCTTTTATTCGAATTGCTATTCTATCGAAATATAACAGATTGCACTTCTGCCTCGCTCCTCGACGAAGTTCGCCACGAAAACGTGGAGAAAGTTCTCAACGGGGATATTGTTGATGATAATCTGCAAAAAATTTCCCGGGGGTTCTTTATTCTCGTCGCGGGGTACGTTGATAGAGATTGAGTTCCCTCGCTCGAGACAGCTCTCTCTCTCTCTCTCTCTCTCTCTCTCTCTCTCTCTCTCTCTCTCTCTCTCTCTCTCTCTCTCTCTCTCCGTGAATCTGTGTATATCTTCTGCGGGAAGATTCGATCTCTCGTGCATGCGTGCGTGCGTGCATGTATTCGAATCGTGATTTAGACGGACGAAATAGAAGAGCGGGCGAAATTTCCTACGAGTATTTCTTCGAACGAGTTTTCCAACAAACTCGATCGCCGAGGAACAAGGAGACTGCCGTGCGGAGGTTACTGTGCGCATTATCCGCGAATGCGAACGGATTATTGCGGACACGTTCGAGAGCCCAACTTGACAAGCGCACCGCGTTTCTCTCTGTTTATCGATAGTTCTTCCATCGGAAAACATGCTCATTTCCGCCAAAGTGAAAAGATACCTTCGCGCCGACTCGACGGCTCCGTCTCGTGGACGATGCTGTTATTTAAAAATGGATGGAGTGATAATCACAAAGTGCTGCTCCAATTAATTACGACGTACTTTTTGCAGCTGGAAATTATTCAGCTGTTTTATGAAGCCAAATTATTTTTCTTCTGGCAGCGCGTGCCCATTTTGACGATTTTTAATATATATTTATTTGGAAACCTCCACAGTCTGTTTTATTATATGGCGAATGTGCTTTCTTGCGGCCATGCGATCAATTTCATATAAAAATATAAGTTGAATAAAATGAGAAAAGTGGAATTATGTATAAAGTATTGTAGTATTATTTTCAGATTTTGTCCAATTTTTTTATTAAACTTTCCATATCATTTTTGCTCGTCAATTATGAATATTTTATTATTATGCACTATAAAAGTGATAAAATTTTGATTAAGAGCGTTACGTCAATCAATAATTTTTAGATCGTGCATTGTCGATTGTGCATTTGTCGGTTAATTGTAGACAATTAATCTATTAGTTTACAATTTTCCAGCAGATAAATGATTAACAAAATTTGCAACTAATTGAAACTTCCAGCTCCATCTAATCTGCCTTTTCAAAAGTTTGTCGCGCGTCTGAATGAAGTAGATGGGATGTGGGAAGAGTGAGTGTTATGGAACAAGGACGTAGCTTTGCATAGCTCCGCCGAACATTGCTGGCGTGTAATTTTAATGAGTCGTATATTACGCTAATTCTCTAGAGACAGTCGTCATAATGCGTTTTATATTTCGGTATTCCCCATGATAGACTTTTGTTGCAACGACTTCTGAGTATTCTCACTCCAGTGCACACGATGCACGCAAAACTGCCTGAAGCGAGTTTGTGCGTTTTCTTTATCGGTTACGCAATCATCCCAATAAAATTATATTATAATTATAATTTTAGGAAGCGAGCTTCTTTATTGTTACCTGTAAATCTTCATTTTCTCTCCCAGTTTCGCATTATCTTTCGCATTCTCGTTCTATTTTATTTCTTTTTTTTTTTTCTTTTTATGCACTTGATTGTAATATATGTTGTTTACGTAGGCGTAACTTTTTTTTTTCTATTTTTCCGCGACTCGTTACCGTTTGGGCGCGCGAAAGCGACTCGCGTGGGTGTCTTGCTTTTCAAACGGACGAAGTGAAACCCGCAGCATCGAATGCAATTTATTTTCCGGGAGATAATGTCCGTATCAGACGTCTTTTTCCACGCGAGGGCAGGAGGGTGTGCGGCTGGAACAAAGTGACAAAGCAGCAGAACGAGAGAAGAGCCAAGAGATGAAGAGAAAGAATGATAGACAGAGAATTGAATTTTCTACACACGCAAGCAAAGGTTCTAAATAAACGGCATACTGAAAGCAATTTGAAACGCGAAGCCCAGGTTCTCATTTCGCTTCTTCAAAGAGATGGTTTAAAAGCACTTTTTTTCTTAACGTTTAAAGAGCAATGTGTATATATGCGATAGTCGACTTTGAAGTTCACGTCAACGAAGTATCGTAAGCCCACGACTGTTATTTTTAAATGAGATTTCCATTGAAATTCATCTGAATGGAGACGCGATCTCTGATCTCCGGTATTAATATGCTGCAAGGTGTACCTTTACTTCACCTCTTGTGTTGTTCGTAAAAAAGTGTACTTTGGGCATTTAAACATTAAATTTGTTTGGAAACTTTTTCATGGTTTTACATCGATAGTATAAAGATAAAACTCAGCGAAGAGATTTAGTTAACCAACTTCAAAATATATTCTCACTTATATAATATATAATACACTATAATTTAATGAATCTTTATGAACATTATTGAGTAATATCAGAGAATCTCTATCTCTTTTTAGAAATATATTATCTAAAATATTATTATTAATATAATAATATTTTGTTATGTTATGAATATTAATATTGTATTGTTACTATTGAATGGATACATTTCACTGCAAATCGTGCCACTTAGAGCACGAGCATTAGATTATTGATAAGAAATCTTGTTTTTTAATCCAATATATTTGACGGTTTGCACTTTTTGGTCCGAACTCTGCGAGCAGCCAGTGAAATTTATCGGTGACAGGAAAATAGATAAAGCGCCTCAAGAGAATTTTCCAATAAACCAATAGAAAAATATGAGAAAATATGATATTAACACAAAAATAGGAGTTTGACTAATTTGAACTCTCGTATCTGTTACTTACAAATTATTATAATAATAAACATCATTTTTCGATTTTCGACATGCGAATTATTTGATAAAAAATATGCAATGTCTTCCAGATATAGATATTTTTTTATATCTGGAATGTTTAGATTTTATTTTCGTAAATGGACGAATGCATAACATACTTTTGTAATCTTAATATTATTCTTGCTATATAACATTAAATTTGAAGACGAATCTTTAATGGAACGTTTAAAGAGCAATGATATTTTGGAAGCGGAAATAATAACTGTCCGCGGTTGTTCGCGTCGCAATTAGGGCGAATGTGATCTAACCGTAAAGATTAGTTGCATTATAAAGCGTCCGTGAGAGACACGCGTTATGTCCATTTAAAATTTTTGCACGGGATATGTAAATTTAAAATGAAATTGAATATAGCCGGGCTGTATCGCAGGTATTCGCTGATTAAATTTTTGACAAAGCGAATCTGGCATATTGAAGCCGTTATCTTTGTCTGTGCCACGAAATACCATGAATTATTCGTCGTTTTCTGAAAACTGTAAAATGCAGTTCGGAAGGCTATGGAAGGAGGCTATATGGGGGATGTACACGCTATATATTCATATGACGCGACGTATTCTCGTGATTTTTTGTGTATGTAATGCGAGTACACGTGTACAGGACGAGGACGAACCCGGTAGTCATGCGTGTATAACGTGGAATAATAAATGGAGAATCCCGAAGGGGATTTGTTTGACACGCCGCAAGGTACCGCACGGTCACCCCCGTAGTGCTATCCATAAATCATAATTCGCCCGACAAAGTATAAGGCTTGAGCATCGTTACCGCGGACAGTGATGGAGTTTTTATAGTGCTTTGCGCTACTTTTATTATCCGCGTAGTATCGCAAGATTATTCAATGTCTTCCGCTATCCTTCTAATTGTCGTCACGAGGAAGGAGAATAGAGTAAAAGCCATGGCGATCGAACGAAATGGCATCGTCCTATATGTTCGAGCCTCTTTTCGATCGATAGATTTGTAGAATCGTTACAGAGATAGATTAAGTGCACACCAACACACACACACACACACACACACACACACACACACACACACACACACACACGCGCGCGCTCGATTTTAGAAAAATATATAATATCGTGTAGCTATACGTGTGTAAATAAATTTTGCCGTTGCTTGATATTTTTCACGCAATAACAAAATGTCAGAAATGAAAATACACCAGACACGAAAGATAAATATATACGCGTAAATAAAATCGTGATAAAAACAAAATGTTATAAGTATACCTGACTGGATGACTGCATGACTGAAAACCATATTGTAATTTATAAGCGCGTCAGAGGAAACATCGCGCATAGAAAAAAATGTGATCAGTGGATTTATATAGCGGCTTAGCGGTAAAAATGGATATGGAACGTCATTGCACCTCAAAAATAGGACATTCGATCCGTTATCGGGTTCGCTGTTGCGTCATAGGGCCGAATATACGATAGATCGATTAACTCCGCGTGCAAACTTTCACAGAATGGAGATTACCTTCAATCACTAAAATATGTAACTTCCACGGAGAACTGAAAAGTTCCGGAGTGGACGGGAGTGATATCGAGGTGTACATCGCACCGATACCGTAATTCCTTTGAGAACAAAGTTTCGTTATCGACACGCGTCTCTCGCACGTGAAACGTGCGGGTCCGAGGAAAAGGAAAACAAACATAGAACGCGGAAACGTGGAATTCGGATTCCTCGGCCGCCATATCCGAGATGATCTCATAAGTATGCATGAGACATAACGAGTGTCGAACTGAGCCAATTACAGTCCATAATTACGGGATTGGCCATGCGGGGGCTGGCCGTGTCTCATTAGCCCGGTTCTTCCTTGCAACTAACTTGCCCGCTGGTCGTCTAATTTGGAAAGTTGTTTAACCGAAAGCGCTTACCCATGCACCCAGATTGGGGACACATCGCGCTCGCGCACGACGCTGGATACATACGCCGGAGGGCTCGGAATGGGGATATCCCTCGGGAGACCGCGTCTGATATTCAACGCTGTACGATCGGACTGCTTCGACTCGAGTTCACCGGGCAAACATTTATAATTTTGCTTACGCTCCATCTTTTCTCCCACCCTCTCTCTCTCTCTCTCTCTCTCTCTCTCTCTCTCTCTCTCTCTCTCTCTCTCTTTTTTCTTCTTCCACGACATCGCGCTGTTTCCCCGCACAGTTTGCCGTCTCATTATTCGAGAAATATTTGCTACTTAAATATTCGCCAAGTTTTTGATAAGGTATCACACTAAGAACGTTGCGCGTGTAAAACAAATGGGGGAATTTCCAGGATTCTGCAGTATTGTAATAAATGGTTGACAATATAATTTATCTCGTGCCCGTACATTATATCCACTACGTAAACTGCCTTTCAAACGCCGCATTGACCCATATCTTTGCTTCAAACGTCATATTCTTTTCCGCGATGCCACGCAATAATCGTGATGTTAAAAATCTAAAAAAGTATGACAGGCGTACGCGCGGGCTTCATATTTTCGAAATAAAGTTTGATCGCGTGACGAAAAAAAAAAAGAGAGAGCGAGAGAGGGAAAGAGAGAGAGAGAGAGAGAGAGAGAGAGAGAGAGAGAGAGAGAGAGAGAGAGAGAGAGAGAGAGAGAGAGAAGCACGAAACGTTTAACTAGTCGCGAATTTATCATAAAGGTCACATCGAGGCGAACAATGGCGCATCTATTTAACTTGCTTCTGTGCTTGCGCGGAAAATGGAAAGATAAGCGCGTAGGATTTATACGTCAGCGGCGTTTCAGCGATGACCGACGTGCACATGTGCGATCGTGATACCGCGACACGTCGTGCTGTCCGCCAAATTGACATGTTTCGATCGAACGTGTTGTTCCCCATCGTTTTCGAATTCGATCTTTTTTTTGTTTTTTTTTTGTCGTTCCATCGAAATAAGAATCTCCCTCGCGTTGCATATTGAAGCTATGGCGAACAGACGGGGGAGGAGGGCTCGCGATTAGTTACCGCGGCGTCGGCGAATTGCGCTGCGGTAAATAGTGCTTGCAGGCCATTCGATGGCACATTGCGGTCCCCATATGCAAATCAAAATAGGTCCGGAACCGCTTCCGAACGTAATTTACGGCAGCGAAACGCTCGACCGTGCCATCCGCCCGACTCCGCTGCCAGAAAATGCATTACGACTTGAATAGCACGATCGCTTGTTTTTTTGATGTCGCGCGTAATTCGTTAGTGGTTGAAGCAACATTAGGAGATTATTACAATGAAAACTGCAATTAGTCTGGAACGAACAGGGCCGCTGTGTTCTAGCGAGGGCGATAGACATTTTAATAGCGCATTTTTTATTTGTTTTTTGAATTGTTTTTTGAATTGTCTCATCGATACTTTATCGGCTTTTCGGTGTAATTATCTGTTTTCAATTTTATCAGATTTTAATTAAATCTATGTATATATATATATATATATATATATATATATATATATATATATAAAATTTATATTACATATATTATATACTTTGTGAAAAAAATATGTGTTCATAATTCGGAAGAACTTTGTTACAAATTTAGTAAATTCTGCTTCCTCCGCGATTATATGTAAAACGGCTAAAACTTTCGGCAATTCTGTCCATTATTGGACAATAAAGAATAGAAATCGATAATGGTGAGGCAGGTTATCACAATTTATTTCATGATATATCGTTGCGCCTATATCGTCTACGTTACGACGACCCACTTTACGAGAGATACGTAAATAATATCGCTTGACTTTTATTGTCATATTGTCTAGATAAATTTTCAATTAATTTCATTATACGCGCGGCGAGCACGTCGCGTGTTCAAAGAGACACGTAAATAAGTAGATTAAATTACGATACGACGCGGGCTTCGCACCCGCAAGTGCACGCGCGTAATTTTGCATATGAAATTATTCATTTATTAGAGTAAAAAAAAAAATTTCGAAGTGACGAGAAAAGTAACGAGAAATAACGGGACGCCATGGGAATTCGCTGGCTCGTGATGAATTTGTATGTATGCCGTCTAATTCATTTTTCGTCGCATAATAGACGAACCCTCGCGGGGATTATCGTCTCGCGCGACGTAAAAAGGCGCAGCCTATTACCGAGGCCGCCCTAATGGCAGCGTTTAATATTCGCGTCAATTATTCCTTTCGATCGAATGCGGTACGTCGAGCAGGTTCTCTCGGTTAGTTCGATTGTGGCAATATTGATTCTCGCGCCTGACACAAGAGTCGAGTCGCGGCGCGGCGCGGCGCGGTGTGGCGTGGCGTGGCGTGGCGTGGCGTTGCGTTGCGTTATATCGCCGTTTAAAACCACCGAGCGACGTTCCGATGAACCGACGGTAATATTTGTCGAACGCGTCAAATACCATCCATAGATTTATTTCTTCGGTAGCACCGATCTCGCGAATCACGCCAAATGAACCGAAGCCCGCCCGCCCACTCCTTTATCGTCCGCTCGTGCCATCTTGTCTCGGGATATCGATACGATATCAGCTTTAAATTGCTCCTTCGTCTACAAAATGCGCCACGTTGTGAGATGTTGCGACGATAAACGCAAATCGTTATTTATGGCACTGCCGCGCTACGGTGTTATACATCGTATGATTATTTATAGCAAATGCAGTACCGCGATCTGATAAGAGTGCGACACACGATGCAAAACCATATATATAGAGACCATGATTTTTACACCGATCGATCTTGTGTCGCTTAAAAACGTGTAACGTAAACGTTATTAGCAACGTTAATGCGTCACTATATTACGCAATATAGATGTTTGCTAAATTATGCAAATGATCGTTCTATATATGCCACAGCAATTCACGTACGTCTTCAGTAACCTCCCTTTTCATTCCTTCCTTTTAAAAATAAATCGAAGTTACGTGCCTATTACGTATATTACGTAATGAGAGTATTTTTCAAGATAAATAAAGACGTCAAGTGTACATATAACTTTTTTTGCGTTTATTAAGAACTAACGATATCAGAAAATTGCGTCAACTTCGAGCAAACTAAAAGAAAAATAATACTTGCTAATAAACTCAATTCTGTTACACATATTACTTTTTGATATTAAAAATTTTGATATAAAAAAGTAAAGTTATTAATGATGTGAAAATCATTTTAAAATTAATAATAAAAAACTTTACACACACACACACACACACACACACACACACACACACACATGCACATATATATAATATTTATAATGTAAAATTAAAATTTTATTTTTTAAATCAATTTTTTTACTCGATTATGATGTAGAAACAAATGGTGTCTCATAAAAAAATAATTGAGAAAAATATTCAATTTCAACGAAATATTATTCTGTTATATTTTATAAAAAAATATAAATGGTAATTTGCATTTTATAATATATTTTTTATTTACGGTAAAAAAATTACGGCTCGAACATTAAAAAAACATAAGCCACAATAAAAGCTAAATTTGGTTAATGAGAACGCTTTGAAAAACAAACGAATAAACTAAGCAAATATCCAAATATCCGTGCGATTATACCTCTTTACATATTTACGCGAAAGTATTGAGATATGAACTGCAATTTCACGTCAATGTTGCAATGAATATGCCTGCGGCGGCACTCATACATGTGGATGCTGTCGACCGAGCGAAATTCGTGAAATATTTCAAGTTCGATTTCCCACCAACATCGCGATTAGCAAATTGCGCTCTCTCTCTTTCTCTACTTATACGTCACAGCAATTCTATACAAATTACATATATCAAATTTTAGAGTATGTACATAAACGCGGAAATTTATTTTCTAAATTTTTATAATAACAATTTACTTTAGAATTTAAATAATGTAAGTTACGTATATCACGAGAGAACAAAATAAATTTTTCTCTGAGAAAAAGACTTTGCATCATATATTTATCAATCTTTCTTGTTTTATTCAAGTTTGTAGACGTAAAAGAACTCAAGTTTGTACACGGAAAGGATACTTTTATTGGCAAATCTAAAAATTTGGCTAGATACAGATCCAAAAATAATTTTATTGGACCTTCAAAATTATTATGTATGTTTAAATTGATCGCTAGAAGATCTAAAATTTTTGAAGTGTTATTATATTTAAATGTTTTAATAATAATATAATAATTTGGATGATCCAACAAAATTATTTTCAGATGTGTATCCGACCAAATTTTTAAATTTGCCAGCAAAACTTCTCTCAAGTATAGATTCTTAGGTATAGATTCTCAGGTATAGATTCTCTTAGATATAGATTTATCTTTCGAGCGATTTCTATGAACGGAGAATTTCGTGAAAATGAATGATGCTATGTTGCGACACATCATTAGCCTCATCCTTTGGTTTTGAGAAAATAAAATATTGTTAATAATAGCGTTCAAACATTTATGTGTCTGAAATACGAAATTCGTTCGCTTTCAGAAAGCTCTCCATTAATTATTATTTTTCATAATACAGTACATAATACAGTACATAATACATTTTTCATATCTCTTAAGGATGGATTGTTCCATTTTTCGATAAATCTCCGTTTACTTTTACATCTTTTTTTATTCACAGCTTTATTTACTAGATAAATTTATTTGAAAATGGAACAATCGAAACCCTAAGAAAGTTAAATTCTTTGTAACTTTGATTTCTTCATTGTTTTCTAATTCATTGCAGTGATAATCATAATATTATCGGAAACGCATTAAAGGAAACGTTAAACGAGGAATAAATAAAAACTAAAATTTATGCATAATCAAAATTTGAAGTCACGAAAAATATGCGGCGGATATCGATTGATTCATTTGACGGAAAATAAAATATACTTTTTAAGCGTCCGATTGTTTGTTGAATTCACGGCACATCGATGACGGGCGTTAAACGCCGTTATAACACCGATATATACATGAAATTGACAAAAAGGTTCTCTAGTACCTGACGACTGGGAGCAATTGCTGGCATGAGTGATTCGTGCAACGAATGTTAGGCTGTCGAAAATGATTGTCCGCCTGGCAGCTTTGGTAACTTTTTTTTCGTTTGATTTTTTTTTTTATCTTTCTCTGTTTTTATCGCACGGTAAACAGAGGCTTTCTGCTTACAGCCGAATATGCGGCGTTTTGCGGCGCATCTTGCGAACGATCGTTCGCGTTCACATTCGTGCGCGTGACGATGATTTAATAGACAGTTAAATGAAATTAATTATAATTCCGTGAGAATGCGGCAATTAACGGGCGCCAAAACGATATATCACGACTCGGTGCGCCGCACATTCTATTTAACGTGAAATTCAAGGCTATTACTTTTCACCCGGTGGAAGAGTTACGTTCTGCTTGTATGCGGTACGTGTAATCCGCTAATTCTCTCCTCCGAAAAAAACGCGCGTCTCCTTTATCAACGATGAAGCGTCCCGAAAGTTGTCCGTGAATCTGCGCTTTTAGTCGTTCCTTGCAATTTCAACCACGTTAAATAACGAGAAAATTTTCCGTGACATAAATAACGAGGTTCGCACAAATTACTCGGCTCCGAGAAAGAGAGTTCTGCTTTTCTGTTTTCATACCGGATATTTTTATTGTATTTAACCGATTAGAAGAAAATTACTTCTGTAGTTATGTGATTGTAGCAACAGGTAGACATTTCCTAAAAAAGAAACTCCTTGAAAAGTTTCCGGTAAGATAAGGCAGCCTTAAGCTTCTTATTCGATGAAACTTCTTTGTCACGTGACATTCAATTATGAAACGACCACTAGATTTCTATCTGCGTGATATATTATTCTCAGCATTACAACAAGTTTCTTACAGTGTTGTGTATTCTTTCGCATTCCACCGAGTATGGTGTAAACGCTATCAAGGAAAGTTATCACGTGTGTTTTCGTTTTGTGCAGCTGTTTTGTATCGTTGGCGATATAAGCGATAATCCATACTTTACCGATCGTTCTTTGGATTGTAAATACATGAAAGATGTGTCGTAACAATGAGCCGTATCGAATAAAAGCAGGTGTTCTAGAAGAATAATTAACGTGACGCATACGATCGACGAGTAGCGTATTGCATCGCGGTATACAAGTGTTGTACGATTATTAAAAGCTCCGAACGACCAACAACGAGTTTTGCTGTTATAATGATGATTAATGTCCCATGGAATTTTCAGCAATTGCCGAAATACTGTTATAAGCCAGTCGGTTTACTCGCCAGCCGATGCATTCGGGTGGGCTAAAATAAATTTGATTCGTACCGTTTGATTCAATTGGGGAATCTATTTAACACTTGTAATTTACGCAGCTTTTTTGTACGAATTTTATTTAAAGGAGAAAAGATTAACAATTATTCTTCATGAAAAGAATTATTACATATATACGTAATAAATAATCCGGCATTAATGTCTCATTGTCGTATCGTATTTGTTCTCTCTTGTTTTACCTTTTCCATTAGATAATTCATCTTATTTGCCAGCTGAGTCAAAGTAAATCTTAAGGAATTCTCTCGTGATCAACGCTTTTAATGAATTCGATTAAGGGCGCCGAGGGATCAATTAGACTACATCCAAAGAGATTCGGATGACCGTGGCTCTGAGATTCGGGACAACCGCAAGGGTCAATTGCATAATCTGACATTGTGGCAGTGCTTGATCCGCCCACGTCGCACTGCGACATAATTCTTAAAAGAGAGAGAGAGAGAGAGAGAGAGAGACGACGTCCGGGAGACGGAGAATCTAATTTCGTTACACGCCGTAAACATTTCCCGTTCGAGAAAATTATTCGCTTAAACTGGTCTTCGCCGGTTCTAATTGATCGCGAACGGATTGTTGAGAAGTTTAATTGGAGGGACACTGTACCGGGACTCCCTGCGAGGAAACGCGCGGAATTGAATTTCGCAGAGTGCCCCAGGGCCAGCTGTATTTTCTGTACCTTTAGCTCTCCGCGATCCTCCGCGATATCCCCTCCGAGTCGAGAGAGAAGCGAAAAACGAAAGAACGAGAGTGCCGGGCGAACTAATCTCTCTCTAATTCGGTAGAAAACCGCGATAATTAGGGCAATTCGTCGCGAATAAACGTGCACTGCATGCGACACCGAATGACCCTCAGGTATCATTAGTGGCAGTCCTCGTAAACGGGGGTGTGGGTGTCTTCTTAACAGAAACGTTGTGTATTATTAATGAGTGCAGTGCAGTGTTAACTTTTCCGCCCGAATCGACAATAATTTTTCGGATGGCCGGACTAGCGTAAGCGCTCCGTTAGATTAGAGTCCCCGACGTCAAAATCAATGTTAGTTTATTTATTAAATATATAAAACGATAAAATGTTTACGATTAACAGATAAAACTGGCGATAGTACAATGTCTCTTGCTCTAAGGCGCAAAGGATCAATTATCTTACTATTTACTTATCTTACTATTAATTATAATTTTTCTAAGTAAACGGCTGTAATTGAAAATCATTATTTTCGCTTACTAGGACGTATCACATTTATCTCACTGCAATAATCATCTCGATTAAACTTGCCCTCTACTCGCGCAGTCGCGTAATATTTGCACGTCTCTTGCAGTTCCATGTTTAATATATAATTTTCGTAGTAGACACACGTGTGTGTGTGTGTGTGTGTGTCTGTACGGTTGAATTTCGCAGGCTACATGACAGTTGAATCTGCAGTATATTACTTCCCATATAAGGGGTCTAACTGTAATTGAGATTCCGGGATACAAGTCTCGATACAAGTCACGAATTGACTTGCGAATAACGTTGGATAATTGTGGAGCGATCACGGAGATGCCCCTCTCTCTCTCTCTCTCTCTCTCTCTCTCTCTCTCGATCTACGATGGCGCATCGAGATACAGCGGACGAAGTAGCAGCAACAACAATACATCTCCTATACATTCATAATGGCAATCGAGCCAGGCGCGAAACAGCGTTTGGTCGATATTTAGAAGTGAAACAAAGCTGGTAGAATTATTAGAATTATAATTTCTTCCACTTTACAATGACATCAAGGATCGGCAGGACTACTTCTGTCTTAGATGAATTCCTGTTCGCCTCTATTACGGCTATAAAATATTAAGAGATTTGCGATATTTATAATCAAGAGAATTATCCTTGCAGGATGTTTTTGTGGAGTGATTTTTTTTTTTATGAATGAATATATAATTCCTTTTAATATGTCATTCGATTTGCACTAAGGTATTTAGATATTTTTATTTATTGTAAATTTTTAAGAACAAAATTGCAAACTCCAGTTCTCTGTAGTAACTTTTATAGCTTTATAACAAATACATAGAAAAAAGTTTTATAGTAAAATATTACTTCTACGATATGAAATATAATTGAGCAAACAAATATCTATCACTATAGATGAAGATAATCATTTAAAAATTATTTAAGAGCTAAATTGCAAAAATCTGGCATTGTAGCAAGCTTCCTAACTTTATAACAAACACATAAAAAAAGTTCCATGTCAAAATATTGCTTCTACGAGATGAAATATGATTAAACTTAAACATGTCTGCATAGATAATTATTCATATATAAGGAATACGTAATCTTATTGGAGTTGGTCCGTGCCACTCCTGCCATCCTTAATTTCTCCGCCAAGAAATGTAACGCGCATCTTAGGGTTGAAATGGAAGTAGTACAGAAGTTACACCGTTAAAATGAATATACGTACATTATGACGCATTTACGTAATGCTTAGCGAAATACACGACGGCTTATTACGCTGGCTGCATTTTTCCTGTTTTGTTATTAGAATAATTATGTGCGTTAACAAATTGCGAATGAGGATTTTAATTGCAAGCGATATGCGGAATACGAGATGCGTATGCTGCATTCATTTTCAATGCGTATAAAGCTAAGCTATACACATATTCATGTAATTATTGAAATGCAGTAATGTATGATCTATATTTCGTGTTTGTAGCTTGGAATATATGAAAATAAATTACTCTAGTGGCTTTTTTTTTTAAATATGAAAGTGTCATGTACGTATTTCTGTGAAACAACAAATTTTTCAAAGCCGCTGTAAATCGTACATGACGTGTGCAAAATGAAAGAATTCCAAATTACGTTGGTTATAAATTTATAAATGTAACATAAAATGCTTAACTAATAAGCAATGAGCTTATACATCGGTGTTTTCGAACAATTAAATTTTTAAAAGATTACCATGTTTATTTCAACATTTCACATTTTTTATTCGTTGCACATGTGTTTAAATACTTTTTTTATATATTCGGTATAGATCTCTTAGAAAAAAAATCTTTTTAGAAAAATTTTTACCTTTTTTATATCAATGAATTATCTTTTCAAAATCGATAATATGTATGTAGTATTAATTATAAATACTAATTTTAAAAACGTTGACTGAATATTTATTATTTTTACTTTATTCTTGCCATTTATTTTATTATTATATATTATATATTATTAAAAAAATGATTAGTAGTAACTGTAATTGTGAAACCATATTGCATTAAATTAAATTATTCACAAATCATACGAAATTATATTAAACTTATTTCACTTATTTTTATTACAATCATTGTTATTCAAAAAAAGAAAAACATGCAACACGTGCTCTTTGTTTTCTTTTCTAGATCGAAGAAGCGGGATCGGGATACGACGAGAGGATTCACATCCCTGGGCGAAGATCAACAAGTAGCATGGACTAGTGGGAGCGATCACTGTTTGTACGCCGGTGAGGAGGGGGGGGTTGGCGTCGCGGCCTGGCGCGGATAGAGTGAGGTGGGGGTACAAGGCACGATACGGTCGACGGGGAGGGGAGGGGGATTCCAGGCGGCAGCCAGCAAGCGAACGCGAGCGGGCAGGGCGAAGCGAGCGCGTCGCGTCCTCGTATCGTTCAGTCGAGTAGGCGCGTTTGCACGGTGTTGGTCTTCGGTAGATATCGCTGAAACGTCTCGACTGTGGCACCGGGAATAAAGATCATACGCGCGCGCGAGTGTGACGTGTGTGCTCGTTCTATCGTAACCGATTCTATCTCGCGCGTGGTCACGCGCGAGAGGAGAAAGGGAAAGGTCGAAGGGTTAAAACAGAGGTGAGAGACGATGAGAGGCGCGTGTGAAAATAGTGTATAGTGACCGTTGAAAAGCTGGTGACTGTTAGCGCGTGTTCCGAGGGAAGACTAGCGAGAACGGGACGCCGTTGACACAAAGAAGAGGACAGTAGGGCCACGTCGGTGGTGATTCTCGCCGTGAGGCCGCTTAGGACATGGTCGACCGTCATTGGAGCTGGTGGTGGATTCTGGGACCGTTGACAATGCCGAGAATATGCGTCGCACGGCCATCGCACTGGGCGAGGCCCCAGCGGTCTCTCGTCGCGATATCCACGTTCTTGTTCATCGGCCTGGTGGTCTGCTCTGGAACTCTCGGTGAGTGGATTGTATCTTTCTCGAGGTTACGCGCGTTCGCTACGCGATCGTGTCGAAGCATTTGAATCTGTGCGCATGCGCGAACCTGATCCCTCCCTCCCTTCACCTCGCACCGGTTGACCGGGAGTAGGAGGAGGAGGAGGGAGAGGGAAGGGGAGGGGGATGGATTCTCACAGCGGGGCCTGAGTCCGCATCCGTTGGGACTTACTTTATCCGAGCTGCCGCGCCACATCGTCGTGGCGATCCAACTCTCTTTCTCTCGTTAGAGGAAGGAAAGTCGCAACGTGTAAGAGAGACTCGGTGGTGCACCTCGTCCGTTCGTGAGGCGAGCGTAACGAACACCGTGAATGGCCCAATCGAGACGTGTACGGTCGCCAGTGACCTCGACTTTAGTTTCCGAAATAATAGAAAGAGGAAGGATACAATAGCGGGGGAAATTTGGTTTGTCCGGCACGACCGACGGCCCGACTGATGCTTTAAAATGGGATGCTCGAAAATGGGATAATGAATGGAGACGAGAGGCAAGCGAGATCCCAAAGAGAATCCCGTACGCAGGTTCATTCCTTCGGGCAGCCACCGTCAACTATTTTTATGATAACGGACTGACAAATGTTTTTTAAAACGACAAATTTATCTATTTTAAATTGAAATGTAACGAAATGCACGACTTCTCATTCCACGAACGCAAAAGTTCGTGGTTGAAGTTCGTTTCGGTTCCCGTGTCACGGAATGTCGGATAACGGAGAGTCGGATAATCGGGGCTCCGCTATATACAATATTTAGCCGGCGCATCTTTCGCAATTCTTAAATTACTGCCGGATGACAGAGATAAATTATAACTTTTTACAGGACAAAGTAATAGTACGAATGGGCGATTATTGTCTTGATTAACTCGCAGCGTCTGTCGAATAAATTAAGTTTAAAATTCAGAATCTCGGTCTATTGTCGGTCTGACAGTCGGCGTAATTAATTTTCTTCCGTTTCATCGGTCAGTTTCTTTTATAAATAACATCCAATGAATATTTTTAAGTAACATTTAAATTTTCAATATACGTCGCTCGACAAAATAAAAATACAATCTATCGTTTGTGTGTAACCAGATATTTTCCAAAAATTTAAACATTTAAAAATTCGATCGGTACAAATTTTGTGAGATTGTTAGTTGTCTCGAGAAAATTCTGTTATATCGAACATGAATTATTGCTACTTATATTTCCGAGCTACCATGGATGGTCGATCGCAAAAGCTGCAAACTTCCGCGTATGGCTAATAACTGTTTGCAATGCTTACGTAATCGCATACGCGATGTAGAGTTAACATTTAACCCAGATTTTCCAAACACGGCGCATGGATTTAAATTAGGTTTTAATAATAACGATAAATTTGTTAAGCGGGTTACCATTACAACCGCGATTCCGCGCTTCATTTTCAATATTTGTATGAATCACATTGCAGTTTTCGTAACTGAGACAGGCACGACTGGCGCTGCAAACGACATATACGGGAATAGTGGAGTTAGTAAAATTGCTAGAAAAATCAAGTCGCGCTATGACGCGAACTGGCTGGAAAGTTGAGAGAGAGAGAGAGAGAGAGAGAGAGAGAGAGAGAGAGAGAGAGAGAGAGAGAGAGAGAGAGAGGAAAAAAGAAGGATGCGAAAGAGGAACAAGACAGAAAAGTCGCCCGCCAGGCGATTTGCACTCAAAGAAGATGCACTCGAGCGAATAACGTTGTTTCGGTCGCACGTGACGTTAGAAATATAGGTTTGCGAAAAACTTTCCTGTCACGATTCCCGGGGAACGATCGATGAATGTCAGACGACAGTTACTAATTTTGGCTCCGCAATTCGGACTGCTAATCTATCTATTGTCTCGAGAACCGCCTAGTGTCGGTCCACAATAGGTGATTTAAGCTTTAAGAAGTAAGAAATTGACCAATTATAATCGAATATGAAAAGAATACTCGACTATGATTAGTCAATTTCTTACGGCTTAAAGATTAAATACTTATTGTGGACCGACACTTAAGGGGAAATCGGGCCGTTATTTCGATGAAACGTAAATAAAGCAATCGCGAATGCCCGTGAAATTGCGTGACTGCAAATCTTTTGCGATAATTACGTAATTATTGGGTGTCGGGCTTCCCAAGAAATATTTTTCATTCACTTTCAATCGCACAGCAGGCGCGTTAAACTTGTTTCAAACATAGCTGATGTAATATCAAATAAGCGGATTACATTCTATTGACGCCTTGTTTTATGAACAAAACTCTTTGGACTTGTGACATCGCGTAATATATCTCTCTTTGTAAGGAAACAAACGCAAAATTCTTTAGTGTAATTTCATTACATAATGTTTTTATTTAAAACGTTAAAAACAATTTCTATCAACTTCCCATCTACGCACATATATCGTTTTTTTGTTTGTTTATAAAATGTAACTTATTTCTTTTTTTTAATATACTGAAGAATTGTAAAAAAAGAAAAAACAAAAATTTAGGAAGCAATTTAGATATTGACGGACGGAGAATTATAGCTTCCTCCGATTATTCCTCGAAAGAGAAACCGTAAATTATTTACAAAACACTTTTTTTTTTTTGTTTAAACACGGGCAAAGGATAAATATCGTAGTTTTTCTTATACATTATAATGTCAAACGAATCCCCAATAGTAGACGTGACAAACGACCGAAACGAGTGAAAGCAATTCGGCGAGAAATTGACTCGCGGTTGGCGCTTTGTTTACCTGTAAGGAGGACGAACGAGCACAAAGGGTTTATACACAGAGGGGTTCTTCTCGATGACGTGCGCTTCTCGATGCTTCTCCTGCTCTAACAAGATGGTTTACCGCCGTATACCAGGTGACGCGATACGACTTATCGCGGCACGAATTCGTCGCAGGGCCGGCGAGGCAAAGAAGGGGGAGGCTACGGCTTGATTGTAGGCGCGTTGCGCCTTTCCTCGTTGAGATTCCCGAACGCAAAATTAGTTCAGCTGACACGATGCCTAACGTGCCCGATGTTTGCCGGGGAGGCATGGCATATTGATGCGAATCGCGATAACCCCGGTGAATTACAACGCGGCGTACAACGCGGCGTTAAGACAGTTCCCGACTTTCGTCGCTCGACGTCGAGATGACGGAGGTCGCGTTTTAAAACCGTTCCGCGCTGACTGATTAACAGCCCGAATAGTTACCTTTGCGTTTAAATCGGCCGAATATCGCGAACAAACTTGCGGAGGTCATTAATCGTTAAAATAATTCATGAAGTTTGTAAACGTAAATTATTGGGCGAGGCGAACCGGTAGATATCAATTTGGCAATCTTGCAAGTTGCTAAATTTGATCTTTCACATTGTGTTTGCGTTGCGCGATTCGGAACTTTGGACGACTTTGTCCCCGGAGAATTATTATTTGCTTATATTTATCTCCGTGATGGTTAATAATGGTTGTTATGAAAGAGACAACTGGCGGTGGCGTATCGATTAACAGCGAACAAATAATCGGAGAAGAGACTTGAGATTTAATTCGAAACGGGTGTATTTTTATTCTTGTTTTTTACGGCGACACGATCTTTCGATATCTAGACATTCCGACACCCTCGAAATGAACTCGTATTGTTTTTTTTTCGATCGCCAGGATTTCACCACGAATTTCGTATCCCTTGCAATAGAATCCGTCAATCCGTATTTCTAAAAATATATAAAAATATATTTGTAACGAAGTAATGAATAGAAAAATACCATAGCGATATATTGACATCTTATTAGCTCTCTGATGGCATTTTTGAATAGAATTTTGTGACGCATTAACGCAACATGTTAAAACCATGTTATCAATATTCCATGTTCACTCGCATCTTTTCTTTCACGTCTTTTCGCTTCCACGGAAAGACACACTGTGTTCAAATATGTTCAGTATGTAAAAAAATTCCACGTAAAGAATAGAGAGAGAATAGCCTTCCATAAATATTAAAAATTACATTTTTAAAATATTTTCGGCGAGAAACGCTCAGACCTTGGGCCATTAGATTTCACGTTTCTTTCTAATATAAGAACCTCTTCCTGGAATCTCTCGCCGGACACAAAGGGTTAAAAGGCCAAAGGCTATGAGCTACGAGAAGCGTATAATGGCAGGCGAGGAAATGAGAGTTGCGAACATTTATCGATCTCCGTAGCCGAGTTACCGCCGAGTTAGCGTCGATTCGGACCCAAGCGCCAATTTCGATCAATCACGTGCGTCGCACGTGTATCTCTCGGACGGAAATTTTGGGCGATGCGATTGGCAAAATTGATAATTGGATAAAAGTTAGGACGTGCCGGGTCGTAAAAGCCGCCAAAACGCTGCCTTTCTTTTGCCGCGACTGCCGGAAAGCATCGCATAAACGATTCGACGATTGCGGTCGAGGGGTAACGACGAAGAAGGGAGTGGAAGGGGGGGGATCTTCCTCATGCGACCTCGAGTACTGTGTCACGGTTTTATTACCCCCCGGGAGAAGGAAAGAGAGACAGAATGGGGACGAGGGAGAGCTCCGGTTGTATTCACGTTGTAATCCTTGAAAGGTATTCCGGTCGTCTTTGTCTTCATATGCGCGACTCCGATTTGTTGCGGCCATCCCACCGGAAAATATAAAGCGTATACACGACCCTTCGGATCATCCTTCATCCCTGGATTCCTTACTCAATCCCAAGTTCATTTTTCTTCATCGCAAATATCGAAGGAGATTATCATTTGTCGCTGCTCTTCATTTTTCAACGTTAAACGTTTTTGCAATTAATTTTTATACGGCAAATCTCTCGGCGGATCGATTTGAAACCGGATGAAGAATAAGCTTTTACTATCTCCGAAGCTTAAAATTTTTATTTCTTTTAACGCGAAAGAAACTGTTAATTTTTTGGTATTCTTCATAGAGATGAAAAATCGATTTTTACATCAAGGCGGATTAGTCGAGAGAAGAGGCAATTCGATAGGTCTGGAACGCTATGTACGTATCGTCTGACTATATGCGTACGTTTCGCCTATGATTTTCTGCTATAACGCGGAATGTATATATACTCCAGAAAATAGATTGTAACAACGTGTATCGCGATATCGAACTGTAATATTAATGCCGAGACCAGAGTGGCTATCAAGATAGATCAGCTAAAGTTATTCGGCCCGCAAGACGATTACCGTCAATTCGCCGGCTTCAATTGTCCTTATTTCATTTTTATCGATCGTATTAAGAGTTCAATAGCCCATTGTGCTTCGCGTTGCACGCTCGAAAAATTATCGGCTTTGTGTTTATTACACTCGACAAGCGAACTGAAAGTGATACATGCGGGATCATATTCGTTCGCACGCGCAGCCCTGCGAACGATCGCGATCCATGCCCGTCTGGGTCCGTGTTACTTTTATTGGTATTAATTGACGCGAGAGATCCGTCTGCGAGTGTCTGCATCCAGCCAATCGGGTCCGAGCTATTTTGCATCGGGATTTCGGCCCCGGGAGATCCTCGACGTGTTTTCAAGCATTGTCAGGTAATT
Source organism: Pogonomyrmex barbatus (assembly GCF_055798465.1). Taxonomy (NCBI): domain Eukaryota; kingdom Metazoa; phylum Arthropoda; class Insecta; order Hymenoptera; family Formicidae; genus Pogonomyrmex; species Pogonomyrmex barbatus. Next base: position 1,079,565 of record NW_028297098.1, read on the forward strand.
TTCCGAGCGTCCCCTTGAAGCTCCGATTCCGCTCCGATTCCCGAGTTTTGTTCGAAAAACATGTCGCCGCATTTTTATTTATATATCTCTCTTTTTATTTATATATCTCTATTTTTTCATTGTAACGATGACGGCAATGAATTTCGTTGATTCGTATTTCGGAGCGTCGTGCGTCGAGTACAGGCAACGCCGATGTAAAATCTACGATTTCGGAAATGATGGAGAGATATTTCGTCCTTCCATCTAAAAAAGTAATAAAACTACGAATGTAAAAAAGAAGCGATTTTGCTAGCCATGTCGGCATAAAAAATAAGAAAAATACACGCATCGTGTTTTACACATAAGGACAGATTGTTACGCACAATTCATGTTACATTCCAGTTACATTATTCAAGTCATGTTACATAAAATGTAACTATCCTATGTCCTCGAATCAATACGACTGGGATAATTCTTGATGAAGACAATTCCAAATTACGAATTAAATATTTTTTCTTTAAAACAAAATCTGCACAAAATTTTTCGTTTTTTTTTTAATAAAAAAAAAAAAAATCACTCTTTTTAAGTCGTGCTATCATATTTGAAAATACGTATGTGTATTTTTATATAAAATGAAATTTATCTTTTTTTTTTTTTTTTTGGTGGAATGCAATATTGTGGAAAAAGATTCCCTTCTTTATAGATCACTGTCCTCGTTCCGCCGCGAACCGGCTGGAAATTGTAAATGTCGGTATGTGAGGGACGTAAACAAGTGTACAATCCAGCGGGGATTATGCAAACAGCGGGAAAACGCTCGGCCGATTCTAGAATTACGTTAGCCACGGTCGCCCGAGCTGACCTGCGTGTCGACTGGAAGAGGGGTGAATGAGGAGGAGGAGGAGGGGCGTGTACCTTTCGACCGATCTCACGGGGTCTCGGCCATATTTTAGGTTGCCCCCAAAGTCGCTTACTCCGTGAATCCCGGTGAACATAGAAATCGCGCGGTTGGAAGTTCGACCCGGCCACGAAAATGGTGCCGCGTAGATTCTCGCGAGGATGGATTCGCACATCCCGGGAATGGCATTCATATCCGTCAACCGTTTGTTCCGCGGGATAATTGAAACCGAAGCGCGATTTACCGCGCGAGATCAGAAATGCCGATGTAAATAGGTTTGTTACTTTCATCATATCAATGGATGTTCCACATTAGCCTAATTTGCGGGGAAGCTTTCGAAATTTTAATTATACGTCACGAATAATGGTGCATTATCGCGTCGGCTTGCCGACATGCTTCGCTCTAATTTGTTGGGATATGAAACAATTATTCATTGGAATACATCGGTGATGAAGTAATCGAGCTTAATTCCTCTCGCGAAATTACGTTGATGGCGACATTACGTTGATGATCTCGACGCGTGATGCGACGACGTCAGCCGGCAGGCGGAAAGTTTCATCTGTACGTCGCCGATTACTTTCTCGCACGCGGTTGGATATTCGCGCGTTGCGAAATCCTGCGACTGCACGCGTTTCGCTCGATGACGAGAGTAAACGCGACAACTGCCACTAAATTGCCGCTCTCGCGGTTAAATACATCCGCGGATTTGCGGCTCAAGATTCCTCGCAAGGACCTCAGCTCGGGCTTAATGCGCGGATATGTTGATTTAATTGCCCGGTCGGGGGATGAGAGGGTGAGGGCTGGTGCTGCGACGGCGGTGAGGGGAAACCGAAAGCTACGATTGTGCGCGAAATATTCTGCGAATTTAATGGGTTCCGTTTCTCGGGCATGCCTCTTGCCGATGAAACACCGCAAGATGGTTAGTCATGTCTCGCGTTGAATCATCGATATATCCCGACTTCGAAGCGGGGCTCGCCGGCGGTTGAAATAGTGTACGTAACATAAATCCGCGTCTTGTTCGCGGTTGGTATTTTAGTTTCGGGTAGTTAACTAAAATCACCGAACGCCAGTCCGAAAATTCAATTAAGCGCTTTAACCGTATCGTACGTCCGTCCTATTCGTTGGTCAACTACGAGCCGTCTGCGTTATTAACCGCCCTCGCAGTTGCTCTCGCACGCGAATTGACTTTCCAGAATATATTTCTCTTATGAAATAAGAGATAAATTTCATTTCGGTAGACCTCCATATCTATATTTTCCAATATATGAACATTGGGAATATTATTCGTGTTTCCTTTAGGCTCGTGTTTGCACTTCGCGTAATGAGATGTGTTCAGGTGTCGAGGGAACTCGATATTTCGATCATCGCACCGTTTTGTAAACTTTTAATGTTAAACGGACAAGAACAATAATATTTAATAATATCTAAAAATGTTATAATTAAATTTCTCTCCCTTTCCTTCTCCACTTACTTTCCTTCTTTTTGTCCTTATCCTTATCCTTATCCTTATCTTTATCTTTATTATTTCCACATTCATATTCTTGTCGATCATCGCGATGATATAGATTTCTAAGATATTTTATTTCGAGTTGATTGGTCTTCATTCTATTGGATATAGTCACTTTACAGCTTTTCACATTCTTTATACTTTTTTTTCTATTTATTTTTGTACATCGATTTTAAATTTTATTGCAACATTAATTTTTGTTATTATCTTTTGTTATTAAATATGTGTTTATGGCACATCTGATCCAGCCATTAAAAAACGATCAACTCTACTTGAGTTAGTATGTATGATTGTGATTCTCTTCTTATTAAATGAATTTTTAAATCTCGGACAATAAGGCGCTTTCAATTTATATCAACCAAATTTGACTGTTACAAGAACAACAGTGTTTTAATTTATTTCTAATTTTGTTTCTTATTTAATTGTTTTTCGCACTGAAGATGACTACACTGAAGATCAAAACATTTGCGTTGCGATTATGAATTTTTTAGAAACATTAACATTTGTTAAAATATTTAGCATTGTCATCTAGCTTGGTCTAACAAGTCTTTTGTTCACATTCTTGATTAAAAATGTTATCTTGAATCTCAAGTTGAATTCTCAAATCTCTTTCTATTTGTGGAAGAATCAGGGAATTTTTTAATGGAGATTTTTTTAATGGAGATTTCTCTCTTTTTTACGATTTTAATCTTCTCTTAAAAAGTAATGGAAAGACAGTTGATAATTGAAATAAATTATAATATAATTATATTAAATAGAGAAATATAACGACGATCTAAAATAGAGAATAATCGAAATGGCGTCGTTCTAATATTGAAGAATTCACGACGGAAACGATTTCGGTGTCGCTTTTTACCAAAATAGTCGATCTGAATGCGTTTTTAGCCTGGAATCTCGGCCCATTCCGTCGAACGAATCGTAGCGGCGCACGATGGTTGGAAGAAAATAGTGAGAGTGAGACGGGACAAAGGTAGGAAAGAGAGAGACGGCTGGCTCGAGTGGCGAGGGAGGGGCGAAGAGCAGTCGAGAAGACAAAGAGCGCCTGGGGTCGCCGGCCGTTTGTTGTAGGTGCAGTGTGTGCAAGACAGTGTTTCTCAACGATCTAATCGGCTGAGGACAGAGGTTCTCTTAAAATCCACGTAGAGAAGAAATGATACAAGTTCGCTCGAGCGATATATCATCTTCAGCCAGGTCGCGGAGAGAATCTCATTTTATGGAGAGAGTAAATTTAATTAGACTCCAAAAGTAGAGATGTAATTGACGTCGGTACGACGTCGATGTTGTAATATGTAACGTTCGCTATGAATGCAGTCCTGATTCACTTCGAATGTCGACCTCATACAAAGTGCAGCTTAGAAATCACGGATCCTTGCTCCGAACTTTACGTTTCGTTTGCGAGTAAAAATCGTGCCGGCCAACCGTCGTCAGCGGCTTACACGGCTACCTTCTACGCGTAGCTTTTCATTAACGAGGCGAATGTGTTTAATCTCGGGCACGAACGTACACGATGTACTCGCGCAAAAACCGGCACGATATACTCGCAAATGGAGCTGTACCCTTAGCTTTTCGCGCGTACGCCATGAGTGGCTTAAATACCCGACCTCCTCAGGAGGACCGACGCTTTACTCTTGACATCGCGGGATTGTGAAATTAATACCACGTATTACAAAACTTGTGAAATATTTCGCTTTTCCGGCGTTGCTGTACAGCTGGAGACGATCGTTATTTTTATGCAATCCTCCTTGCAGTTTTGATGAAAATTATACGAGAGTTGAAAATGTTTTTCTCACTCGCGTTCAGAAAATAATGTTTTTTCATTAAAAAAAAATTAAATTTACCAGATTAAATTCCTTCTGGTATATCATCTAATATATATACATTTTTGTCCCAATGATATCAAATATAGCTATTCTAGTTAAGCATTAACCAAGTTAATCTTTTCTCTAATTCTGATTTAATTTTATCTTTTCGAGAGCCGTTTTATCGAACGGCTGATAATTCTATTAGATTTAAAAATGAATCAGTTTGCGTTTTATCTTGATGATATTATCTTGGATCTATTAGGAATATGGATTTTGGAATATGAGACGATTCGCGTCGAGAAACACTGCTCTCAGAACGTGTAAGCTGCAGAACGATAGACTTCTCGACCGCAGGGCCGCCTCAAGTCGTCGCAAGAACCTACGGACGTATTCCGGTGTCCGTTCCCGTGGTATCGTTCTTAAAATGAGCGGTACTTATCTCTATGTTTCCGTCTGTGATTCCGTGTAATCTCTTAGATAAGCCGAAGTATCGATAGCGATATCCGCAGATAACGTGGGAGGAAGCTATGCGGGTTGTCGTCATCGTGTCAACAGTCACTCACATTTTTTTCTTCCCTTCTCCTCTTCCCGTTCTCGGATATAAAAATCGTTCCTCGCTGGGGGGATCTCGATATCGATCTCTTCGGGCCGGGAATACTCACGGTATATTAGCGCGGAGATACGTGATCGGCCACGTACTCGCGGTAAACATGCCTTTCGGCGAACGTACGAGGAAACTTCGCCGCCCATCTCGCCGCGCGGCGGGTAATGCGCGATGGAAAAAAAATGGCATCCGTCAAATTTTATACGCGGCAAAAGTTTACGGGGGGGAGGGGGGGATCTCCTCCGACCGCGGCGTAGCGAAGCCGTAATAGAATTTACCTACGGCGGAAGAATGTTACGGCGGGCGCGCGCGAATGATTTATAAGCCGGGTTCCCACTGTCTCGGGGAAACGCATATCCTCTTCGGGGTCGTTAAGATTGATTTTTTTACGAGGAAGATAGATCGCGCTATCTCTTTCAATTACAGCGAGTTTAGTTGTCCGACGTCCCGAATGACGCGACGGATGAACTCGCTCGCTCGCTCGCTCGCAGGGAAAAAACAAGTACTCGAGCGAAAAACTTGGCGGGAAAATAAAGAGGAAAAAAGAGGATTTTTTTTCTTCTTCTTTCTTGCCATCATTCCGGAACCAGGCACCTGCGCGAAGAAACTAAAAATGGACTAGAGTAGCTCGGCAAGTTTTTGCGGTGGTTCGAAGCACACGAGGCAAACATCGGGAAAAAAAGGCGAGGCATGGTTCCCGATTGTCGAGAATTTAGTTGGATGTTTCAGGTCACGGCATGAAATATTTATTCTTTTTTTCGTTTCCGTTTTCCTCCGCTTTCTACGTTTCCATCCCTTTTTCCTCTATCTCTCTCGTTTCAAGTGTCGCCAGAACGGTTTCTGAGATACCTGCGTAGGAAAAGCAAAGAAGAACGACAGAGAAGGGAGACTCGAATGACTCAGCCTGTGACGTATAACGTGTTCTCGTGACTACGTTTTGAATCAGACAGTGATGTAGTTGCGCATCTCGAGATCCCTGCTTGTAATGTAATTACCGTGGAGAAGTATTTCTAGAAAATACTTTTCCTCCCAAATGATACAAAGAGAAAAATTACTCACATCATTCATTTGTCATATTCATTTTTTATTTATAAAATGAAATAAGAGGAAGGCAAAAGAATCAAAATGAAAGCTAAGTTTTTTTAGAAAAAATTTTCTAGTCTCTACATTTTGAGTCTATATTTCATTGGGATTATGGAGAAATGATCGTCAAGGTGTTTGCTTTCCGTTATGATCACCTCGATGCCGGTCTGTTTTCAGGCTGGGTTTCGAGTTACAGTTCGTTGTCGTGAAACCTCGTATCGTCTCGTCGAATACTTGAGGGCATTACGTTTCATCATACGTTCGATGAAGCGTAACGCATATAAGCATACTCAACGAAAAAAGTCCATTAATGCCCGAATAAATCGCATTCCGAACGTGCCGGACGCGCCGCGCGGCAAATCGGCGTGGAAACCGTTCGTTTCGCGGCGCGCGAATATTCGTGACGCGATAATCAAAGCGGATATAATCAACGCGAGAAAAGCGTAACTGAAACTTCGCGTTTACGTCGAGTTAACGATTAACTACTCGGTGTACCGCACCTAGTTTATTCAGTTAACCGCGTTGATCTCCTCCCCGCCGTGAAAATTTACAGCGAGCGAGCCGGCGATCACCGGCGCGTTTTAATGTCACCGCGGATGTGTATCACGTCCTCCCCTCCTCTTGTTTTATCGATATTTCTGAAAATGCCGAGCCGTGTAATGAATGGCAGGGCGACGGCTATGTGTATCCTAATGCGCGCGAGCGATAAATCGATGGGGGTTGATTTCGGCGCGCCGAGACATTAGGAGAGGAGCGACCCTCGATCGCCGTGATGCGGCAGTAATTCATGTCGCGACCATTATCGTCGAATCCGTTCTAATTGGCTGGATTTAGCGGTCGCAGCGCGGAGTTTAGAAACCAGCGATCGTCCGTCAGAAATGACTGGGCCGAAAGCGCGGCTGATGCCCGTCCGATTGCGGCCGAAATACATTTGCAATTCGAAAATCGTCCCCGCCGCCGACTGTCAGTCGCTCTCATGATGGACGAAGCTGATGACACGCGTGGACAGAAGGGATGATTTACATGCAGATTTTCTGAATACGAGCCTGGCGCCGGTTTATAAGTACATTATCCTTAGACCCTTCGATTATCGACTCACGTCGGAGAAATATCTCCGCTGTGATTATCGATGAGATTGCAAATATCGAGCCAATATTCTCGATTGCAAAAAAATATATATATATCTGAAATCAGCGTATTAATTACGAGAGAAATAATTTCGTTGTGAATAATTTCTTTATTCTTTTTTTTTTTTTTCTACGATTTGGATGAATGTTAAAACATTAATAATAACAATTAATAATAACAATTCTTTGTGAAAATAAATCAAGAGTGAATAACCAGTGGATTATTCGAAGCGAGATATGTTTTAATAAATATTATAACGTTTACAAAACTTCATTACCGCAAACGCAAACGTTTCGACCTTCGATATGGTTATCTTTAGTGTGAAAATAATTATTAAAAAAACAAATTGAAATAAATAATAAAACAATATAAATTAAATAAAACGTTATTCCTCGTGCATATCAAATTCAATTGAAAAAAAATTCGAGACTTTTTACAATTATCCAAGACATAAAAGATAAGAAGATAGATAAGAAGAAAGATAAGAAGAAAGTCATATTTCCTTTCAAATCGAGTTGATAAAATTGTTTTTCATGAATTGGATTAGATGTGACTATACACATATCTGATAGAATAAAGATCAACAACCGAAAATAAAATATTTCAGGAACTGTTATTGTGAGATTTGACAAGGAGGTGAATGTATTGTTAAGTTATTTAAATTATTTCTACTTTGTTTTTTTAAATATAAGAAGTAAAAATAATAACTGTTTTTGTTACTAACTAAAGATAATAATTATATGGAAGGTCGAAATGTTTGCGTAGCGGTAATGAAGTTTGTAAGCATTAATCTTTATAATTAATATTTATAATTAATAACATGCGTGTTTTTTTATTCACGCTTTTTTATTTACTTTCGATCTAAATATCGATGCTTAATTAAGCATCGATATTTCATGTTAATACACAAATATACAAAAAAAAAATAAAATGGTTTTAAATCGACTATATGTTTTCATATGTAAACACGAATATTATAATCTTCGAAAAATTTTAGTCTTGATTCGATTGAATTTGTATTGATATAAATATTAGATATTTTCATATATAAGCAAGAATATTATAAATCTTCATATAGATGATTTGTAATCTTGAACTGTGTAAAAATAATACTTGCATCAATACAAAATCAGTCAAATCAAAATTAAAATTTTTAAGAAGATTATATTATTCGTTCTTATATATGAGAATATTTGTCTTAATTTAAGACTAATTAATTTTTTTCTGAGTACAATAGATGAGTATAAGGTATAAAAATGAAAAAAAAAAAAAACAATATAGGTTTAACGATTCTACTTTTGGCTCGATTAGTATTAAATAAAAAAGTGTATTCTTATATTCTGTATTCTTATATTCATTTAATCATCATTACATATTTATCATTACAATAGTTTTATGACTGCGATCCAGGTGTACATTCGTAGTATTCGATGTAAATTTGTTATCAGCGTGAAATAGAGAATCGATGCTTTAACGCCCATCGTTAGTCTTCATTAGCGTTCCTATGAGGCCGAAGACGACAGGATCGTGTTTTCTATGCAAAAACTCGAAATTGGCTCGTTCGTCGATGGACTAAGAAGCTAAACGACAAAGAGATATGTTGCAAAAAAATTGGACGTTTCGCATTAATTTCTTCTTTGAAAGTGTTTTCGCGTAATATTAATCCTTCACTCGAAACATCTTTAAAAATACTGCATTTGGAAATGCAGTTTTTGTGTATTTCTTTAGTATATTTTTTTTTTCATTTCTTTTTAAAATATACTTATTTAGAAAACAAATATTTTTATTAGTTTTAGATACTAATCGATAAATTGCTATTTTATATACGTTTTTCAGATTTATAAATTAGTTGAGTTTTTGCAAACCAATTTATTAATTTAAATATAAATATAGTCATAAATTTCGATAACTCCAATTAGCTATCAGCCAAAATATTTTAATGCGTGTCTTATACAAAGATACATTTGACACGACGTAATTGAGGGAAGCGGAAAAACGATCAACCGTAATACAATGAACGAATTGTATAAAGCAGGATCATTTATTTTGATTAGCTACGCCAAAATCATGGATGGCGTGATAAACATATATACATACGGCATAATTCATGCCGGCGAGCGAATACTGGGTCATGATAAAAAGCAATGATAGCAATAAAGTTTGATGTAAATTTTCGCATAGTCGCTCGTAAAAATTTCGCTGTTTGTCGCAAAGTGAATTTATAGAGAATGCAAAGACGATAATTATCGTCGGTAGTTCGGTCGCTATAGTTGCGGGCACGCACATGCTGCGTCGAGAATTTTATCGTTTTTCCACTCGCCGTCCCTCCCCCTCCTCTCCCCCCATTCCATTTTTATTTACACGTCGAGATAACTCAAGCGAGGGAAAAGAGAGTTTTACTTTAATTGCCGTTACGTGAGATCTTTGGTGACGATAATTGGAAAAAAATTGTAAATTGCTGCAAATGAGATAGTCACCTATGTACATTTCGACTCGCGGCTCACCGTGACGGATTTTTTTTTTTTTTTTTTTTAGCGAATTTTCTGCTCTCTTAACCGTCCGGTCGGCGCTCGCACAGAATTTATATGGTTAATCGGGATATTTGCATTTCACGAGTTAATCGATATTATCGTCGTTTTCCGAGGAAACATATCGGACGTTATGGTATCTTTCACCTCTTCGGCTTTCGGAAAATTAAAATAACGGGGACACTGACATTTCCGTCGAATTCTCATCGTCAGGGAAGGAAAGTTGGGCCGTAACGTCGTCGCGATGCACGCGCCGCGTCTGCATGCAATATGCACTCTTGCGCGTTCGCAGTTCTAATTACCTGCGACTACTGCGGGACACGGGAGAGAAGCGAAATTGCCTTTCCAGACTCTCTCGTCTGCCGGTACTTGAATTAGCAACTTATGAGGTACATCGTGCCACGTTTAATTTAAGCGTTCTTCGCCGGAATCCGGAGGCAGCGCGTAAATAGTTTTTCGATCGCGACGTTTTAATTACAAGATGCAGACGGAATATCTCCCTTGCCCTGTGAATGCAGGGCCTCGGTCGTTGTTTCTCAAAGGGAGGGGAAAAGGAAAAAAAGGAAGCAAAGGTAGAGAAGCGACGGGAGGAGGGGGAGGGGGGGGTGACTGGAGGAAGGACTTGTTGAAAGAAAGAAATTGCACAAACTTTTGTTCCATTTTGCATTTTTATAATAATAAAAGGGACTCTTCAAGAATGTACCGGAGAAATGAAAATATTCTCGAGTATTCAATGGTAAAAGATTCATCTTTACATTCATTATCTTTATTCATTGTGACATTTATTATAATATCAACGGTACACTTTGTTATTTTTGTCGTACATCACTTCTATTTTATAACTCATACAACATTTCTTACATTGCGGGATAATTATGAGACATATGATAGCTCATTACTTCTTTACTCCTATTAATATATCAACGAAATGAGTTCACTCGGGCGCGCTTATCGGTCCTTCAATTTTGCAACGATTTATCAAATCCCTAAGTTATAAATCGCACCTCGGGGTAATATTTCTCCCTCGGTGCGCCCACGCTGCGCCCCGGATTATAAACGCCACTGTGGGAAAGGCGCTTATGGTGACCTCGGTGTATCGAGACGCACACCGGAAATGCGACGATACCGCTCGTTTAATCGCGAGACGATGTCTGTCGGTCGCGTTGCGTAACACCGCACTTCCGTTCGGCTAATTCTAAAATGGAGGCCACGGCGCGATGCGGTCGAGCGGAGATAAAAGTCGTCGGTGTCGTAAAAATAAATACCCGTGTCCCGCGTAACGCGCGCGAGAGAGTCGTGCCGCTTCCCTCTTCCCTCTTCGGGTTTCTTTTTTTCCCCTTTCTCTTTTCCTCCCCCCCTTTTTTTTTTCTCTTCCTTCTTTCTGCTCTTTTCTTGCGACGCGCGGAAGTTGGCCGGCGAACAAAAGCAAATCGGTCCCGCTTCGCGCTCCACCAACGACGAAACGTGTATTTTGCTCGCGTTTACCGATCGCTTACCGCACGTTATTGCCTCGAGGGAGAAGCGATTTTCGCGTGCGTGTCCGTCCGACGCATTCCTCGCGCTTTCTTACTCCCCCCATCGTCCGCGGAATCGGGTCGGATCCGATCGATCTCGCGTTACTCTCGTGTCCGCTCGCTCGTTTCATTTCACATTCCCCGGCGACGCGGACTCGACTCTGTCGTCAGTGTTGCAAAAATGTTATCTGACGCATATCTATAATTTCTGGTCGTTTCTGGCCGTGCGGTACACGTTCGAGATCGCGGGGAGCCGTCATCGGACAGCCGCTCGTTCATTCCATTCATCTTTTTTGCCATACGTGCGTCTGAATGGGAATATCGACGGTTATATTTAGCCGCGACCAACGTCCCGCTACGACGTCGTCGTCTATCCGGAATAAACTTCGCAGGCTTATGAAGATGCCGTGCGCGCGCTGCGGACTATAACTTAATCGGAGTCTATATTTGTCTACGATAAGAAGAGAGCGAGAAGGAGAGAAAGAGGGAGAGAACAAGAGGCAAAGAACGTTACATATCGCGATCAAGGAGTAACAGTGGAGAGGAGATTTAAACGGGGTCAATTGATGGCGACCAACCGAAAATGAATTTCTCGCGGAAGGCAGCGTATGTAATCGGTCAGATAGAACAAGGAGGAAAGGAGAGATCTTTGTAACGAGCAACATCGACTTCGGCCTCTTGAAATTTCAGAACAGATCTCGAGTGGGTTCTATTTTCACCACGCTCGGCCGCCCTCTTTCAATTGGTATTAAGTTTCCAGCTCGCGAGGAGTACCTGGAGAAGAAGCTCGGAACGCGGATGGTGCTCGATGAAAAGTTTGAGGAAAATTCATTTTGCCGTATCGTTAAGCTATAAAGACGGCTCTCTAGAAATATGTTGGATCGTATCGAAGAGACCGGGGGAACCGCCGGTCGTTTCGTGTTCGAGGAACAAGCCGATCGGCGAGGAGAATTTCCGCGTGTATCACCAATTCGAGAGTTAGGTAACGATTGAATCACGGGATTATTCGCTTCGTCGGTCGGTGTCTAGCGATACATTCAGTCAGAATCCTCCGCTCCTCGTGTTAAATATCCCTGAAGGGGGGACTTAGCGCATTCGACAGTGAGACGTAAACGTGCGACATCAACATTATTAAAGCCCGGTGGAGCCTCGAGGAGCAGCTGCTACCTCGTCCATGTCGACGGCACCGAGAGCCATCTCGCTGGCGTATATCTCATCGCTAGACATGCGGAAAACGCAGGCGGATAGTCATTGTTCTGTATCTGGAGTGCGAAAAGAAAGTCGGATTTCTGTCCGGTTCATCGTGTCACGAAGTAGCCATTTTTACACTTACGAGCTTGAAAGCTTGGAGGGGGGACAGGGGGAGGGAGGGATTTACACGGAATCAAGGAAGAGACAACTAAGTAACGTCGAAGAGGAGAGGCTTTGGCCTTTTCGTCGGACATATCTAGGAATTTAAAAGTTCGCACGAAGGAAGGGAGGCACGTAGACGTTTTGTTCGTCTTCCCTTTGGAGTAGCTTTTAAACGAAAACTCCGAGCTGGCTCGGTTCTAACGAAAATCGAAAAACTCGTTACTTCACCTGTCGACCTTAAATCTCGCAGGCTCGCGGAAGTTTTATCTTCTCTGTTCCTCTGTCTCACAATAGAAAATCATCTCACGTTGCGATCGTTACGTTGTATTTACATCAATTTTTGTTACAAGTTTTATGTGAGTAATCGGGATACATCGCTACAGGAGGATAAACATAATACCATGATGTTCTGAATGGAATTTTATGATATAATGAATGACTGCATAGTGCTTCTTAAAAATTTTATATCTCTGTCGAGTAAAAGCGCTATTATGCTTGACAGTTTTGTATATGGAGAGGAAGAAACAGCTTTGCTGAAGGATTTAAAAATTTCATCAAATAGAGAATAATCTGAGAATAATTTTGTTGAGCCATCAAAATATGCAAATCGATTGATAGAATAAAAAAATTTTACAATATTGTTTAAGCGATCTACATAATTTTGATGATCCAATAAAATTATTTTCAGATTATATTTGCTCAAATCTTTAGATTATTTTAGTAAAATCATTTTTTCCATATATAGTTAATATTTAAGTTTATTATGTGAAACTTTGTTATCTCTCTTATCTCTTATTTGCATTTATCTGTATAAAAAAAATTAACATAATCATGCCTTATCTATTATATTTGACTGTACATTGATATTACAATCTAATTTTTATATATTGGAACTTAATAAAAATTTTTCAATATAATAATTAAATTTCTAATTTGCTCATGCGCGAACATATCCGATATACAAACATCTTTATATTTCAAACTGCAAACATTTATACCTTCTTAAATTTGTATTGCTTTCAGAATTTATATATATATATATATATATACACGGAATTATACAGTGTTACGAGAAATATCTAGTGTCATAAACAATATGATTTTATAGCGATGTCGAGTCGTACTCATCCCACATTTTCCGTATACCATATACATGACAGTAAAGTACGACACTTACACTTTTAGCTGTAATAACATATATATTTACATCTATTCCTAAAGCTAGATTTGTGCACATTTTAACGATGCAAACAAGCGCGTACATTAATATCCGGCGTTAAAGTTTAATTCGCGTAAATATCGGATCTTTCAATATCCGCGCGGAATTTATTATTCCCGCCGCGGAAGTAGAAATTATAAGTTATAAGTTTAAAAACTTACAGCTTTAAAGAGTCAAAATTATAATTTCAAATCGATGCGCTGTCCGTATCGTTCTTTTTCTTTCTTTCTTTCTTTCTTTTTTTTTTTTTTTATGCGTCAACGGGATAAAATCGCACTTGACGCGCTATGGCCCTTAACGATTCATTCACATCAGGAACGTTGAATCCGGTGTCGCGTTCGAGACCTGAACTTCTCGGGCGAGTTTCATTAGGCGGATTTCGCGAATTAATTTCGCAGAAAGCGACAGGTGGATAAAACCGGGTACTCGCGTACACCTCGCCTGTTCGCGTGTACCGGGAGCGACGAATGCGCTAGAGATTTCGCGCATTCGTGTACGGTGACCTCTTATAATCAAAGTTGGAAAAACTGGTCTTGAGGCGGTGTAACTGGATTACGCAGGTCGACTACCGGTCGGTCGGCTGGTTGCTCGGACATTCTATGATCGTGGCTCAGCATCAGGCAGTGCTCTCCCTCCCGGGCGACGAGACTCTCTCCTGATACAATCTCAAATATCGCTCGTCTTCGTGAATTTTCCTTACCTTCCGTTTCGCTCATCGCCGGCAGTGAGAAATTCAGGCGGCGGCGGTGGCGGCACCTTTCGTGAAAGGAAATAGGCCTCGTAATCGTGACCCCGAAGGATGAGTGGCGGCGGGGAAATATGATTAATTATGCTCGGAGATACTTAACGTCCGACAAAAGCTGCTTGGTGAATGACGAAGGAAATGGAGAGTAATTCGCATAGACGGCGCGCCGTAACGTCGCTGCGCGGTTTTGATAGATATAGGAAGGCTGCATAAAGAGAGCGGCCTGTTTTCCCTCTCTCTCTCTCTCTCTCTCTCTCTCTCTCTCTCTCTCTCTCTCTCTCTCTCTCTCTCTCTCTCTCTCTCTCTCTCTTCCGTTTTTCTTCGAGACGCGACGACGTCAATGTTATTTTCCAGAAGAAGGTGAGAAACGGCATTTCAATTCAGGGTTACACACCGCATAACAGCACTCCGGGTACGATTCAATTTCCCCTCGGAAGAGAGGAGGACACCTTGTGCCGCTTCCCTTTGTGCATTCGACGCCGCGAACTCATCTTTCGTTCACGACACTCGGCGCGCGGTACAGCCGAGTGCGTGAGCACAGCGGAGAGCGTTCTGTCCGCCGAGTAACGCCGAGTGTGTGGAAATGGAAGGTCAGCGAACAGAGATCCGCTCCGGGTAGTATGTACACGAATAACAGCCACTCCGGGGAGAATGGTTAAGTGGGAATATAGCTGACAGATACTCTCGGCGACGTTGCCCGCATCGGAGAGAGCCGGCGACCGCCTTGCACCATTGCCGGACACAACGGCGGCTACACACCTCGATGCGAGTTTACGCATATGTGTCTGTGTATGTGTACACATGGTGCTTGTCCACCACTCGCGCGTCATACTTTCCTGCCGTACACTTGGGAAAAATACAGTCGCGGCGACGAGAGAGGTGCCCTAGAATCTGTTGCTCACTCACGCCGGCTTTCAATGGCGCCGTCGAGACGCGGTTACGATTAATCGAATTACGCGTACAGTCAAAGTACATCGATAAAGAGATTTCCCGTCCGAGATTAAATAAGAGTTAGAAGGGGAGAGCGTATGTTACAAGTTAGCATAGCCACTTGACATATTAGCTAAGTAATAATATAATAAGTGTGTGTGTGTGTGTGTGTGTGTGTGTGTGTGTGTGTGTGTGTGTGTGTGTGTGTGTGTGTGTGTGTGTGTGTGTGTGTGTGTGTGGGTGTGGGTGTGGTGCGCGCGCGCGCGCGTGTGTGTATGTGTGTGTGTGAAATTGGCTTGCTGGCAATAGTTCTCTAGTTCTCTATCGAATAATCAAATAATTCTAAACGTTGAAATCCAAAAGCGCCTTCGGACAAAGGTTTACACACACACACACACACACACACACACACACACACACACAATAAATTGAAATAAATTTCAAACAACAGGATAATAGATAGCTTGGCAGACAGGATCTTAGGTGTCTTACAATTTTTCTTGATTGAATTCATATTTATAGATTTATAGATTTCGGAATAATTATTTATCGTGAATTACGTACCATTATTATTATTAACAATTTCCAATGCGTTAGTTTCAAATTCTATTTCCTAATCGATATCTTCCGAATCGATAGTCAAATCTGAAAATCGATCACGCCCCTTTTCCTCTCTACATAACATACTAATTTAAATTGCGGAAACGTACTAATTATTGTTTATTGAAAATTGTGTGCTTTGTAAAGCCTAAAATGTGTGCGACAACGTAGCGTATGCATGTTCGCGCACGTGTTACGAGTATAAATACATCGCGAATAGATTTTATTACTTCGTAAGGGTTTGGAGATGGGTATTGTGTACGCAACATATATATTGCGCGAAATGTACACCTCGCATAAAGTAGACTCGGGAGGAAGGATGAAGAAACGAAAGGAAGAGAAGCCGGTTGTGCAAGCCGGTTGCGACTCGCTTTCCAGATACGATCTTCGTGGACGTATTTACCCTCACAGGGATATTCACGGCCTTCGCCGCCAGCGTTGCGCTATATTTGCGACTTGACGCTCTTTTTCTGATTCCACCCGTTCCTCCTTTTTTTTTCCCCCCCCCCTCTCCCTTTTCTCCGTTAATTGCGGACGATTTGCGGCTTTCTGACCGGGAACGATTAGATCGCGAGCACGGAAGCTTCGCGGAGATGGAAACACCGCTCGTTTTTCACGAATACACCCGCGCGATCCTCGTAGGTGTAAACGCCCTGGGTTTCGCGAGCACGACAGTATTTCCGCGGCGTTTTTACATTCATAAATTCCGCCGCGGAATACGCCGCGGGAATACGCGCGCGTTATAAGTGATTTATCGCCGATGGAAATCTTAATATTCGATACAGATACATCCGCCATCCGCGATGCTCGCGGCATCGCGCCGTTTCACGTGTGCGGCCGCATATTCGGTATTAATTTTTCCAGCGGTAACGCCAGATCCTCCCCAACGATGTTAATTCCCAATGCAAACCCGAATGTAAACCCTCACGCACCCCGCCGATAAAAGTTTTTTTATGCGTGTGTTAAGGGCTAGGGCGATTCGACTGTAGAGCGCCCGACTTTCTCGCGAAATACAGGCAGCAATTTTATATATAATATTTTTAGTGCTCGTTGTTTATGCGTTCCCAGAAACTTTATGTATCTAGTTTATTCTGCGCAATTCTGCGTCATACATGATGTTTGCAATCAAATTTCTTATAATAAAAATAACGCTGTGTATCGTAATTTTTCAGTTTCGGAAGATGAATAATTTTGTAATTAAGTCTGCAATTGAAATTCTATTAAGAGATTCGCGAAGTATAAAATTTTTATTTGTAATACACTAAAGTTTTAATTGTCGTGCGAAAGATTTTATTTTAAATCCCCATGGTTTAATTCTTTCTTGTTAAAACAATCTTCATTTTTCAACATATTGGTATCTGATGTGATGGTATCTGTATCAATAAAATATATATGACAAGAATTTTATAGCGTGTTTTGTCATGAAAGTTTCAATTCGATTGTGCGATTCCATCTTTCTCTGTCTCTTTTTCTTGACTACTCTGTACTTCGCGTAACTCGTCATTCGTTTTTTAATCAAAGCCGCGTGTACGAAAGGACGGCGATTAGGGGGTCGAGGCTACAGAGGACAATGTACCTTTAGATCCGCCGCTTTTTATGTCGTCGTGTCAAATGAATCCCGTCTGTTCCTGGATGCAAGAGATTTCCGATTGCATCGCCATTCACAAAATGGGCGGACCCTTTATTGTCGCATATGCGCATGGCTCGATTTATAGAACAAGATATTATTACATCTGGCGATATTATTATACAGCGTGAAATTTTTAAATTTTATCACACTTCCCTTCGAGATATTTTCGATATCAAAGGGAGAGAGAGAGAGACGTATGTGTTTCCCTTTTACGATTTATACTTTCAGAATGTACATACATAATCGCGAACGAATTCCGGCAGAGATAAAACGAACAAACGTAGAATGAATTTGTGTTAAATCGACAGTTTCAATTACCACGTAGGGCAGATTATCACGCTGTGGTTGTGACGTCATCGAAAGCTACGGAACACAAATAGTAGTCGTAATCTTGAGATCACTCGTCTTATTGAAACGCTCGTATGGATGGATATCGCATGATCCGCTTAAGCGCAGGGGATGGATAAAGCTGTCAGTCAGTTCGAGAACGCGAGGGTGAGGGACGGGGCAGGGGGGGGGGCACCCTCTATGCATCGGGAATGCTCAATTAGCGATTCAAGGTAATTCTGAGTCGTGGCATGCGTATTATAGTATTTACTCCCTTGTACCCTTCATAGAGGCCGTATAAATGGATCAAGCTCGAATAAAATTCCCTTCCCCTAATAATACCTTTCTATGTACTTCTTATCTATGTACCTTCTTATTAATTATATCCTATTATTATTCGAGCTACCATCGTATCCGTCGTACCCTTCCAGAAGCTTCACGATGAGAAGTTTCGAGTTCGATAGACGGCGAAATTTAATAACGTATATTTTTTTCGCGTAATGCCCCATACCCGTGTAGCTTTAGTAGACCAAATGGTTGTGATATACTCGCCCTCGTAAGACATAAACATCGCTTTATGAGATTGGATCTGTTACACTGCCGCTGGTACACGCCATTAATCACTCTACGTCACGTCATTCTGTAGCCGGCAATAATTAGCGGAATTAGCCGAAGCTCGGGGAAACTTTTATGAAGCAGAATTTTAGTCAAGCGGTTTCGCAGAAAGCGGCCTTCGCTGCCATGCCAGTTTAGCTGCTATCGTAATCTCATTTTAAAATAACGTAATTACGCTGATATAAGTATATATAAGTGTTGCACGTGTTAATACATGATATAGAAATGTAGATTGTAAATGTAGATTGTTAAGTCTTAAAATTGTATTATCTCTAATTTCTAAAGAAAAATCAATGTGGACGAATTTGCATAATCTGAACGCGGCATGCGATACTTTAAATGAAATCATAACACAGTAACGTAAAAAAAAATCAGAATTTCATCCAGGCGGTAAATAAAACATCATACTGTGAGTTTTTTTTTTTTTTTACAGTGGGAAGTTTACGCGGAAACACCGCTGTTGCGAAACGAAATTGGTGGTCGCTCTCGCGTTCTCGCGTATATTTTTTTTCCTCCCTTGAACTTTTCGAAGATGTGAAAAATCTCATAGATTTCCGGATGAAGGAGCTTTTCTTCTTCCGTGCATCTTTACTTTAAGCCACCGTCGGTCGGTGCGCAGCTTGATAAGGTATTTACGCGCAATCAGGACTTCGCAAGAATGTTTTCTCGCGGCGGTAATCAGTGGCGCGGCCACTTTGTGCCATTAATGCAGGTGTCGTTGCAAACATCCCCCGGCGAGTCGCTTCCCAGCGGAACGCCGAGTTTACGGTGCGGCAGTACATTTTCCCGTCGTACGAGAAAAATCGTCTCTCGTCGCGCGCGATATTCTCCGTAATCTTTCGGACGCTCCAGTTTGCGCGCCAGGCATCACCTGCTTCTGCAATTTTGCAGACAGGTTTACGGTTTGTTAACGTTTTCCACGCTAGCTCTTGATTCTCGCGACTCGTCCTTTTCGCAGACCATCCGGACTGTGAAATCATCACATACGTTTCGCCCTCTTGGAAATGCAACGTATAAATGTTTATGATCTTCCCTCCCTCCCTCCCTTCTCTGGACACTTCTCTGATCCTTATTGTGCAGTTTATACAGATACACCTCTCTCGACCGATGCGCAAACGGCGAACTTTGTCGACTACGAGTTCATACCTCGGCAATAATTTACATTTCTTGTAAATTACCTTAGCGTCGCGACGACAGCGTTATAAACGGAATCCTTCTTATTTTATAAACAGGATTCTACGCCATACGCGACGCTCGGAGAATTCGTATTGTCAAAATGCTTTGACTGTGAAGCGATCCATAATGTCGGGCGGTGTCGCGAAATAAGAAGGCGACGGGAGAGAACTCGCGTCGGAAAAACGGAGCGATTTGTTTCTGCCTGCTTTTCAATTTTAGACATCGCCTGTCAAAGAGAGATATCGGAGATTTGTGAGGTTTCGAAAGTCGATCGAAGCCGAGAAACGGGGCCATATAGCCGGGCACCGCTTATATTCCGCCATTCTTCGTAGGGTTCACGTTACGCCACCCACTCCCGCCTTCTACCATTCAACATGGATACGTCATGATAGATGAGAGGATATTCAGAAGGACCGCTCTTGTCCGTGACAGTTAACTTTGTGTACGAATAGTTGCTTCCTAAAGGGATCCTTTTCCACAGACGGAAGTACTGTGTTTTGCGACGCCTTTGTGTTAATTCTCGCCTTTATCCGCGTGCCGTGGGAGGGGGGGAGGGTGGCGTGGAGGATTTACGAATAAATCCTGCACGCGCTGACAAAATTATACCGATAACGACGAGCTAAAAGCGGCTAAAAGTATCACCGATTTTAATCCCAGAATGGTTGATGGGAGTTATCGATGCAGATTTCAAATATGTGCTAATTTTTTGCGAATCAATATCGGTTCTTTGCAACGATTGTGAGCGTTATATCCGTACCAATTACTGATCATCAATATTGTTGTTTCTGTACATCGGTAGTATATAATCCTCTATGGCGCTACGTGTAAACTCATATTATTAATGTTAATAATATGATTAAATTGCTAATCATTCCGCGTCATTGCTCTCTAAACGCAATTAAATGGACGTCATTTATTCATCGTTCGGCGTAATCGCGGCGTAGAAGAGGAGCGCAGAAGTGGCCTCTCCGAGAGAATCGAGATAATTCTTTCGATTGACGTTCGAGTTAATGAACCTTCCGGCCGGTGGTGCGTTTACGTGAAAGGCAAAAACAGAAAAAGGGGGAAAGAAAAAGAAAAGACACGAGAGATCGCATCGCGCGCCATTACTTTCGAATCACGGGCGAGAGAAACATCGAGTCTTTACAAAGCCCGGTCAAAAGTGGCGGCGCTGGCCCTTCCTAAAGGAGCTCTCGACTCGGGATTTCAGCTCGCCGCCTGCCGTTTATCGTCCGCGAGAAACTGCCTTTTCGCCGTTAAGCCCGTGGCCCTCTCTTTGCCATTCACCCCTCGGTCGACTTCACCTTCGGCCTCGTCCTCGCTCTCGCCCTCGCCCTCGCTCCCGCCCCCGTCCTCGTCCTCGTCCTCGTTTCTTTTTCCCGCGGCACTTTTCCGTGCCCACCAAAGCGCAACGAATACATGAGACGGCTCTGCCTCGCCCTCTGCAATTCCAGCGGCGCAACCGGCGAGCGCTCCTAGACCTCTACGTGATGGCACGTCTCGCGTGTTTAGAACGCGAACGTGGCCCGCACACGTAATGAGCGCGAAAAGCGCGCGCGCGACAGTTAAAATATATTTTTTCATCTCGGCACACTCGGCACGGCTTCTTGTGCCGCGTGCCTTTTAATGCGGCACGTCGTTAGACCACCGTTGCCGCCGTTAAGATTCATCGTCTTCGTCGTGGTCGTTCCGTCGCTTAGTCGCACGTCGAAATGAAGAAGATATCCGCTTCGCGCCGTGACGACGACGGAATTCGTCGTCGTCAGCGCGAACGAGCGCGCTCGACGCGACATCCGTCGCACCGCCATTTGTTATTGTTATCGCTTATTATTACTTTTTTTTTGCTTATTACACGTGGCCGCCGTGGACGAGGCGTCGCGCATATTCGCCGATGACAGTTTTGCATTATGAATATTACGAGACCGGAGTGTTAATGCATGTTTCATCCAAAAAAAATCCAGTTTGTTTTACGACGTTGTGCATTCGCAACGATACTTTTATTGGGCTTTAAATCATTGATTCCGATTGCCGTGCTAATTTTTAAATCGAATCGCCGTGGAGATTTGGCGCGGAGATTTGGCGGTTAACAGCGTTTTCATAGAATTCGCATTGCGCATTAGGGCATGTAAATTGTAGTCCGTGCGATGCGCTCGTTAAAATATTATCGTATTATCACACACACACACACACACACACACACACACACACACACACACACACACACACACACACACACACACAAACCAAACACACGCACGCACATACACACACATACTCGTGCACGTGGGTCTCGGTTTTGCAAAAGTTTTAATAAATCAACGAGCGCATTGTCACGACCGCATTGTCCGAATCGCTAATTAGTGATAATGCGACTCTACATAAGTTTTTGCCCCATAAACGCATTTTCATTAGTCGGCGGCTTCATAAATTCGAATTCATTAACATGCGCCACCTAACCGGGCCGTAAATTTGGCTCAGTGTGGTAATCAGATATTTGTGATTAGTTTGTAATTATTCCGTAATGAAACTCGCGTTTTCCCGGTGTGCCGGCGGCATATATATATATATATATATATATATATATATATATATATTTGCTCATGTCGATAGAGTAATAATGAAATAACGCACAAGGAACGAGGGAGAGGGGGGGGGTGAGGGAGGGGATGGTAGGAGAGTTTACCCGGTGAATACCGGGAAAGAATAATAGAAAGTCCAATCATCGGAAGCCGCGCGGTTTTCTCGCCGGCGTAAAGGAATAAAAAGGAGAAACGGCGGAAAATGTTGCGCGATGATTATTTTTAGAACACGCGCGAAACAGTTTGTTGAAAGAAGAGCGGATACCCCGCCCCCTCCCTCCGAGCGAACTGCGGGCGGTACGCCGCGCGAAGTATAGTCCTTAGCCGCAATGCTAATCGTAAATCGATAACCACGGATATAGTTACGGCAAACAACTTTGCGCTTAAATTAGATTCGCCGGAAAATGGAGTCGATACGCGAGAGATAAGGGAAGGCGAGAGAGGAGCCGCGTTCCCTTAGAAGAGGGAAAAAAAGAGTACGTAGAATCGTAGGCAGGCTCTTGTACGTACGTAACATTTGATATCGCGATCGCGGGAAATTGCGACTTTATCGGGAGGAGCGCGCGATTGTTATAGCCACCGTGTTCAGCGACCGCGTTGCTCTCGCTCACATGAGAATATTTAATCTATTTAATTTTATCATATATTTAATCATACCGGATGTTAAATATCGCAACGTTGTGTTTGAATACGCTTCGTTTAATTTTCAATATTCGCTCGATATTCGGTAAATAATATTAATGATAAT
Source organism: Pogonomyrmex barbatus (assembly GCF_055798465.1). NCBI lineage: Eukaryota > Metazoa > Arthropoda > Insecta > Hymenoptera > Formicidae > Pogonomyrmex > Pogonomyrmex barbatus. Next base: position 1,102,527 of record NW_028297098.1, read on the forward strand.
CACTCATGAAGTTATTAACTTGTAAACGAAGGGGGGAGGGGCGGAAAGTGGAAAAAAGAAGTTTCAATCTGGTGATCTGAAACGTGTCACGCTCGAACGATCGGCGCTTCAGTCGAGTCGATGCGCGACGTCAGTCAATAATTTCCTTGGCGGTCTCAAAGATCGCCCGTGGCAGTGGCGGCGGTGGCGGCGGTTCCTCCGCTTAATTATCGAGCGAAAGCTCTCTATTTGGCTCGGAATGAATCACAGGACCCACTCAGGCAAATCGGCCGTCTATCGAGGATAGCTCCGGTTCGCGCACAGTACTTATCGGGAGTGCGGCGTCCGACGTGCTATGGCCAATTCTCTCCTCTCGTTCGAGTACTCGGCGGATGTCAAGTACCCGGTGCTTGGCACGTGATAACTTCGTGCCTCTCTCACGCGCGTACGATGCCACGTACATTGTCATTCGGCGACTGTGCGTCACACGCGCAGTATTCGCTCATTGAATTTCCTTTGATGTCCCGCAAGAGCAAATGGAAAGGTGGTGAGCGGGATAGGGAAGGGGAGAAAGAGAGAGACGGAAGAGTCAATTTGGCTTTTTCATTTGAATCTTTTAACGCATCGCCGCTTCCACTCATTCCTTCTCACGTAGTGTATATTAATGGCACTTTTAAATACCGTCTCTTTCCCGATCTAGCGTTTGCGCAATGCGCGCACGTATGCCCTGCTTATGTCGGGGTTAGTTCATTTCGAAATGTACTTCTCGTCGTTTTACGCGGAGGTTTTTCGAAAGAGAATGAATCATAAAAGCGAGAGAGAGAGAGAGAGAGAGAGAGAGAGAGAGAGAGAGAGAGAGAGAGAGAGAGAGAGAGAGAGAGAGAGAGAGAGAGAGAGAGAGAGAGAGAGAGAGAGAGAGGAGGGGGGGTGGGGGTGAGTCACAAAAAATATAATAGCAAAGTGTCGATATCAAAGCGATATCTTATCTTAATGAACATATATCTCTAAGCGTCAAGATAAAGGTGTCAAAAATTAACACGTGAGGACGTGTTTTACTACAGGAGGCAGAGGAGCACGCGCACAGACCGCGCAAACCACGCGAAATGCGTGGTGTTCCACCCGTGGTCTCCTATTGTAATTAGGCGCGCCGGGTGCATGAAGCATCGGGGCTTCGCTCTTGCATACCGCGGGAGTTTTATGTTGCAAACGTGTGAAAATTGATTATCTCTCACGCTCTCGCGACTACCGCCCCGCCGTCATCCCGCGTCTCCGCATCCCGTCTCCCGTAATCGCGCGTCTACTTTAACTCACCTGCTCGCGCGCGCATTCTATACGACGGATGTGCTCGCACACCGATAAGCGTCCCCGTATACGTGTGGAATTTCCTTCGTGGAAGCGCCGAAGTTGACTCGCATCAGGTATATACCCCTCTACGGGTTGCGCGCGGTGAGTGTGCCACGGCGACTCCGATGACGTCAGCCGCATTCTTGACTCTCGTGTCACACGTTACGATCGTTAGTCAGGCTCTCTTGTACGAGTTCCTTCTCTGTCTCTTTCGCTTCTTCTCTCCTTCTCCTTCACCGACTGCGTTATGCATATGGATTCATATAGGTTAACGTCGCGGTGGGCTGTGCCCCGTTTCGCCGCGGGGATCGAATTTTCGTCACCCCTTTGACACACGTCCCGAAAGGAGTCACGATCCGGGCACGGTATCGAGCGCGCTTAATGACGAAGCCGTACCTCGAGATCCGCGACATTGATATCCATAACATGCAACATCTTTTTTGCCTCCTGTGTTTTCTTGCTGTGATTGCGAAAAGAGAAAGAAAGAGAGAACGAGAGAGATAGAGAGAAGCGAGAACGCATAACGTGATGGAACATTTATCACTCGGCGTCACGTACAGGACAGATTTGCCAAAGTAATAGTAATAAATGTTGCCTTAGAAATCGCAATTGATTTATTCGGGAACGTGATTGCTGATTAAATGCGGGCGTTTCTTCTTTGACTCGTCGCGCTCGTCATTGATAAGATACAGCGTGGGAATTAACGCGCGACTTCCTGCACGGTAGGCATAACGTCACTCCCACGAATTCTTTTATCGCTATCCCCAAGATGTGATATGACGAATCGTCTATTGTATAATGACGATTAGCTTCCAGCTACTCGTTCTTTAAACGTTACGATCGTTGCGCGTGACGAGTCGCGACGTCTTTCGCAAATTCGCAACGCGAACGTATTTTCGACGAAGGTGTCATTGATGTCTTTCTACTTGAAATTAGTTTTCTCCGAATAAATACGTCGCATTTAATTATCTGTTCTTCGTGATTGTCAGATTCGCTAATGTTATTCCAGAATTGCATGTAACGTATACACGGTGTAAAAAGAAAGTATTGCTGCTATAAATGATTACTGTTATGTATGAATGATACTAGTATTATTAATATTAAAATGTAATATCAAATTTAATATTACATATTAATATCAATATGATGTAATGCTAGAATTCTTACAAACATTTAATATTATTAGCATTATTATTAGCATGATGAAATGCTTGCTATTTTTTTTCTTATTTTGTTTAAATTTACATTTCTTTATTATTATATCATAGTTAAAAATATTTAGCAGCAGTTTATTAAATTATTTAAAATAATTGAAGTAATTTTAATTCTGAGGTATTGAATTTTATAACGTTTAGTATGAAATTATATTTTTAAAAATATATAAAAAAAAACTGAAATTTTTAAAAGTATATAATATATGTATAAAGATGCACAGAATTTATCATTTTTGAAAAACTATTTATTTACGATTGTATATTTGTTATTTATTATTTACAAAAATTGGTCTCTTCAGTCTAAATTTAAATAAAACTAAAATAAAAATAAATAATTATTGCAGAAAACAGGCCAATTTTATAATGTAATTAGTAATTCATCATAATGTTAGTAATATTAGATATTTTAAGGATTTTAGTATTACAGTTACATCAGTATTAATATGTAACATTTAATTTAACATTACATTTTAACATTAATAATACAAAATAATAATCAAATATACATTGTAGTAGTAATATAGTAAAGTATATAGTAAAGTATATAGTAAGTACTTTCTTTTTGACATTGTATACACGTTACAATATCCAACGTAACGTTTGGCGAATCCGACAATGACGCATATTTAAATGCGACGCGTCTGATCGGCGGAAGCTAATTTCAAATGAAAAGACATCGACGCCGCTTTCTGTAGTACATCATTCGAATTGAGCTGGCCGATCGAACCAAAGTGAAATTGTTTCCAAATCGTTTTTTGATATACCCGTCGATGTACCCCGCATAACAATGTACCCGTGACGCCGCGGCCACGCGAATCCGCAGGGAATTACGCTGCGGCTGTACAAACGCGCCGCCGTATTATTTATGGGGTCGCGTTCGGTTACGTGGGAACCGAATATCGCTATAAACGCTTTATACACGGTCAACCGTAGCTATACGCTACGTTGTCGCGTGACGGTTTCGAAGGCGAAAGATGACAAGGGCCGGAGACCGCGGTAACCTGCATAATGTAAGAGCCGAACGTTCTATAGAGGAGTCCTGCCACGAGACAGGCGCAACGGCGAAGTTTGTTACGGGAAACTTGTTGGAAACCAAATCTTGGGCGAGTTTCCGTAGCCGATACTAGCCCGTCGTCGTCGTCGTCGTCGTCGTCGTCGTCGTCGTCGTCGTCGTTGCTGCTGCTGCTTCTGCTGCTTCTGCTGTTGCCCGGCTCGTCTCACCGCGTTCATTTCGATAGTTGATCTCGGCAACAATACCGCCTTGGCAGGACTCTTCTCTGTATCGTGGGAGAGTACGCGAGCTATTGATTACTCGACTACTGTTTCATAATTAATGCCTCGCGCCTAAGAATTCATTAAATGATTATATTAAGAGTTCATCGAGACGATTTTTATTAGCGTACCGCAAGCGATCGCTTCAGGCGTGTCTCTTTGTGTTTTATGTCACGTACTCTGATCGTCGCAATTGTCGACTTGTCATTCGGTCGAACGTGTCGTTATTCCCGATTCGATTACACGCTCATTTGTTTTACTCTCGAAGAGTAACACATACTTGAATGCCAATCTTAATTATAGCGCGTTAATATTTTTTTCGATTTGGCGCGTTTAATATTTTCTGCCTGTAATTTATGAGCGTGTTTGCACAGTCTCAGAAAATCGTTCGGTTGCCATGGAATTTCTTGGAAAGAAATTTTACTTAAATAATTTACGAGCTTCGTGCAATTTGCCCGAATGATTAATGAAATTAAGAGAAGAAACTTCAATCATAACTATTTGTTGGTATCGCCCCCCACTTGCCGTACGGGATTTACGTGTCGTTCGTAGACGGGGCGAACAAGCCGCACCGTCTACGAACGGCGATCAAACAAAGGGGCGTTACCGTACTGTCATTTCTTAGTATGATAAATTACGACGGGCCGACGAGACGCGATCGGTCTAAGAGGGAGCCGTGCACGCGCACCTGTTACTACATCGGCTCGAATGTTATGAATGTAAAAGCCCTCCCCCTCCCCGGCGCGACGCATTAAAATTGAATGCGGTGTGGAAAAAGAGTCGCGAGCCTCGCGCACCCCTCGGTCCCACAACCGGAGGGAGGGCGCCGCGTTCCGCCCCCGTGCGGGGGCCGTCGCGCGCGCACTTCGGACGTACGATGGACGTGGGGGATTTCGCAGTTAATTGTCGTACGTCCCTCTCGCCATAACGTGAGAATGGCGAACAAAGGGCCGCTCGTGAGAATCGCATGGGATGCACTTCAGGTGCGGTCGTTGCCGGCGCTAGGGCCTCGTTACAAACGGCGAGCACACTCGGAGCATAAAATTGATCTAAGGCCGCCGTCGCAGTCATTTTAACGATCGCAATAATGTTCGCCCGAGTAGCAACGAATGGCGTTTTAAGAGAGAGAGAGAGAGAGAGAGAGAGAGAGAGAGAGAGAGAGAGAGAGAGAGAGAGAGAGAAAAGATGAGAGACTCGGCATTTTTCTTCCATAGATACTCTTTGCACGTTCTTAAATTCAACGCGAGAGCCTCGCCGACGTCTTGCACCATTATTATTATTATTAACAACGTTTACTCCTCGAAGGAGTCTATGAAGCGAAATCGCGCGGACGGAGGAAAAGACGCAATTTCGCGCGGGAATGTTTTCCCGAGTCGCATGATTGCGACAAGGCAAGGCAAGCGCAAAGGAAAGGAAAGGAAAGGAAAGGAAAAACGTCGGATTTCCGCGAAGCAAAAGATTAGATAATTTTCGGACTGTCGCGGGAGCGGAAAAGAGAGAGAGTCGGAAAGACGATACGTCGTCTTGGCGGGAGCTAATAATACGCCACAACGGGAGCAGTAATGAGCTAAAGTAATGGAGATTGGTGTACCGCGAGGTCATGCGCTGAAGTCACTCGTCCTACTACATGCAGGTTGAACACATCGCATGGTGGTGACACAAGTCCTTATATACACACAGACACCCCCTCGCATATACGCTATATACACATGCATATTCTCTCATGCATGTAACGGCATGCCGTACATACATATATGTATGCAGGTATATATATATATATATATATATATATATTTTATATACACGTTTATATGTCGCGCACACATTCACGTGTATAATGGAGCCCCATAACACCTGGCGTGACATAAGACGCGTACCGGGAGTCGCGCGCATTCGCGCGCGCGCGCGCGCGTACGACTTGCTCGTAGGTGACTAAGTTAACCACTAACTCATTAATGTAAGTAGCTGGAATAGCTTCCCCGCCGTTAGAGACAGTGTGTGACAGTGGTGGTACTAGATTGCGACGTTCTCCCGTCGGGCCCCAAGTAACCATTGTAAATTGTAAGATAACTCGATTAGCCGTTGAAGAACGCTTGCGCTCAAGAACGCGCGCGACTATGGCCGCGAAATATTTTTCTCTTTCTCTCCTTCTCCTCCCCCTCCCCCTCCCTCCCTCCTTCCTTCCTTCCTTCCTTCCTTCCTTCCTTCCTTCCTTCCTTCCTTCCTTCCTTCCTTCCTTCCTTTCTTTCCTTCTCCCTTCTCTCTTTTTCGGTCTTCTTTGTACTCACGATCTCGCGCGGAATAACTTGAAATCGCGGATACCGCGGAATCGCTCGCAAATTCGCGTCTACTTTGAAGTTATAAATCTGGTCTGAGAAGCGGAAATGCAGCCGATACGTTTCCGGAATATTCCATCGGATCGCGAGCGCAAAACGACCTACGGGATTCATCGCGCGTTAACGCGCGCCGGGGAATTTTCCTCCAGTCTTAATTGAATTTCGTCCAATCCGATTTCCAGGTGGCGCGTTCGCTCGGTACTAGTTCTTTTGTTTATTTAGTTCCGCCCAGCGAGCGCCGCGGAAGATGAAACGCACGCGCGCGACACAGTTTCATTCAGCTCGAGATTAAGTCTCTATTGGGTCGGGGGAGAGGGGCGGACAAGAGGGACGAAATAATGATTAAAATAAGCCTCGCGAGAGAGAAGCTCCCGGCGAGTGGCTGCAATAGCGATTCCCCGTAATACCCACCCTGCCCTGTCGAGAAACAATCCGCAAAATTTCGCGGCAGAGGTTGATATCTAGTTATCAACGACTTTTCTTGGAAATTTGCTAATTTCGTCTCGCGCGAATCAGTGATTTCTGAGACGATTCTTGCATTTTGGAGGCATTAAGTTAGGACGACTTTAGCGGCTGACTGGGTTACATTGATCCCTCTCCTCCACTTTCTCCCCTATTCCGCGCTTTCCCTGTGCCAGGAATTTCAAATGGGGGAAGGGGATGTAGTGGAATCGAGAACAAAGGCCGATGTCGGTGAGCTTCAAAGTGAGTGACGGAGCGCGAGAGGGACGGAGGGAGGGAGGGAGAAGGCAGCAAACGCTCTTATTTAAATATTTACTGTTAGTGATCGCTCTTGACACTTATCTCGAATAAAGGAACAGTCGTGATAGAGTTGACTGTGATGTGGCCGACATACTATTTCGCGACTCGCAGCTCCGCGTTTCAAAGCCATGTGTCGTATCCTCGACACGTCTCTCGCTTCGTGTCGATTGACGTGAGTCATGGAAATCGCACGTGGTTGACTGTACCGGCAACATCCGGATTTTATTTTTAGCCTATCGCGCATTTAAATTTGATGCACGATCAACGATATTATGTAATCGCCAAGGACGTTATCCATCTTTATTCGATTTCAAAGCTCATTCTCTAATATAAAAGATAAAATTATACGATAACATTATTTATAGGGAAAATAATATGACATATTTATATTACAATATTTATGTGGTCACGCGGTTTTTAATCATTTTTATTACTGCGAGAGAGAGAGAGAGAGAGAGAGAGAGAGAGAGAGAGAGAGAGAGAGAGAGAGAGAGAGAGAGAGAGAGAGAGAGAGAGAGACAGACGAACGTGGAGTAGGATGGAGGTTGTTATTGACATATATCAATCGGTCGTTTAATACGGCGGATTATCGGGATAGCTTGTTAAACTTATTAATCCTGTTATTATGGCCTTTCGATACCAACTAGGATGCACATCCGTCTCGTGAAAATTATTACATTACATCGAAATAGTATTCGACATCGCATGCCACGGCGATTATCCTGTGCCTGTTATATACCCGCACTATCTCGTAATACAGGTTACTAGATCATAATTATCATCGCATAAGCGCCGGCATGTTGCAGGCTTAATTAGTATGCTAATTTTCGTTCATTCCCGCGACTGCGCGATCTTTTGTAGTCGTAACCTCTATTTCGGATACATGTATATCCTTGTATTCACACCTGATTTTCACGGAAATTGGTTACATCGATCGTGGGATGCGCCATTCTATGAAAATATAATAAGATATATCATTATATATTTATTTATTTATGCATTAATTTATTGGCCAAATTAATCCTTTGATAGCAAAACGATGGTACGAAAAATAATTTTACAAGTGTCAGACACGACACACGTCTGTTAAAGATAAAAAGGTAAGAGAAAAAACATTCTGTAATTATAATGAGAGAGGAAAAAGATTAAATATTATGCAATACTAAATAAAATATTAGGTAGACATCTAGCGATTTATATTAGGAAAATTAATTTTAAATCGGGGTGAAAACGGGGTAAAACCGAACGTAACGAAACGATGAAGATTTAACAATAGATTAATTATTTGAGGAATATCTGAACAAATATTGCAGCGTTAATAAGCTTAATAATGAAGATGGCGAAGTTGTAACATATCACCGTTATAATTGAAATATTAAAGTTATGTTTAATATATTCTATTGTAGTGTCATCAAGTCTAATCTAAACTTGTGCTTTGGATTTTTATTTCTATATATAAAAAAAAGATTAAAATAAAAACTGGGTTAAGTGCCCAAATACAGAAAACTACTAGCCGGGAAAATACACGTCACGCGCAAAACATTTCATAGATGTTCTGATGTTATTGTTTCGCAGTATTTAACTGATTTTTATTTTAAATCTTTGAATTATTAAACTTTACGCGTAATTCAATCACAATTTTTCATTGTTGCGTGCGATGCATCAGGTACAGGTATTCAAAGTAAAAATCTGATTCAAAAATCCGTTTTTTTTTCCCCACACAATCGTCTCTGTATCTGTAAAATAAACAAAATTTTAGCCTACAGGATTCTACAGGAGTGTGCGTTAATATCAACTGGGTTCAAAGATCCAGTTGCAGGAATAACGTTGCGGGAAATGCGTACTGGCGCAAGGACTTCTTCTGCATTTTTTTTTGCGGCGAGATCAACTATTAGAATGATGGCGCGTGACATACAGTTAGATGTAACGGATTATCGTGAGTGTATGAAATGATACCGGTCTCTCTCTCTATCGGTCGCGCGGATTTTTATCGGGAGTGAACGAGCGATCGCGCCGGGCACGTACAATGCCGATAAAAACTTCACGCGGGTGTGAATCCTTTTCCAACGGCTCTCTGGGACAATTTCATATGCGGGAAAGAGAGAAAGAGAGCGAGCGAGCGAGCGAGAGAGAGAGAGAGAGAGAGAGAGAGAGAGAGAGAGAGAGAGAGAGAGAGAGAGCGCCTCCTCTCGCATTGGATAAATACAAGCGCGTTGGAGGAGAGTGACAACGGCGTGGTGGCCGGCGCTCATCGTTAGAGCGTCAATACCCGACCCGCCAAATTGCCTGTAAATCCCCCATTTTTTTCCCTCTCGCTTCGTAGATATTCGAGATTTATGCGGGACACCCTTTTAAGCGTTTTGAATACAAACCGGATTCGCAGATGGTGCGCACGCATACCAACGAGCCCGGTGCGTGCGAAACGCACGCGCACGCGCGCGCGCGCGCGTTGCGTCGTCCAAATCGCTCGCGCGCGGAGAGATTATTGAAAGGCGGCGCGCGTGGTGTTTGCTAAATATTGAAAGTTACCCGATTTGTGTGCGGGAACCTCGTTAAGCGCTCGTCACATCGTAAAAATACACGAGTAATACACGGGGGCCGCTCGCCGAGCTACGAAATAATTCGTCACGCACGCATTACGGAGAAGCGGCTGAATCAGCGTTAACGTGGGCTATTATATGTCTCATTAAGAGCTATTAAATCTTTTTTTTTTATCCTGTCGTCGTTGAAGCGCGCGTCTTTATTATCGCTTGGTGCGTCTTCGACGGCGCATATCCGTTTCCCATGCACGAAGGGGCGCGTGACGGCCGATCGAGTCGTTCCTTTGTTCGTGGTCGTGGTCGCGCACGATGACGAGAACGAACTTGCCTTTTGCGAAGGTACAGAAAGGAAATAGTGGTGAGGGAAGCGAGACGAGGGGCGGGATTATCAGAAACGGAAGACGTGCTTTTAAATATCTCGGAGCCATCAGGCTCTTCAGCTGCGCGATGTCTTGCATAAATAGGTCGAATATGAACGTTACATCTACATACAAACCTCACCCTACGACATTTTAAACAACAAAAAACGTTTAATATTTTTTTCAATATAAAATTATTTATATAATTGTCGATTCTTTCTATGAGAATAATCTTTTATATTGTAATGTGATTTACATATTTTATAATGTATCTAAATTATGTAAATTTTTCTTAAATAAAAATTTATTTGCTGGCGTTTATAATAAATAGATATATGTGTATACGAAAGTTAGTACTTACTAACGCATAATCAATATTTATTGTATATATTAACAATCGGATAATGAAAGAATAGTGAAAAATGTGTGGTAAATAATTATTCGAGACTACAACTACCAGTACATTCGATATAACATATTTACATAGAATAATAGCGCGTTTGTAAGAATATTTTACTCTCTCAAGAAAATCTCCGATTTCTTTTTAAAAATTATATATAGCGTCCAGTAGTCTTTTCATCGCTTTTATCATTTGAGTGATTTTCACACGTCGCATAGAAGACCGAGCGAAATATACATCCGCATGTAAAATTGTGGTATCTAACGGGCCGGTCGTGGACCAAATAAAAAAAAAATATAAAGCACAAAAAAAAAGGAGAGAAAAAAAGAAATAACAACACGAATGTGAGCAACGTTATCTACTGGAGAACATTTTTACAAAAATGTACGCGAGAACACGACAAACACGAATCCACGCCGAAATTGAATTGCGTCGGTCGGTGACGGTAGTGAAAAACCGAGCGGCGTCCGAGTCTTTTATTTTTTCGGAGATCGCTAGACCGAAAAGTTTGCGTGTGATTTTCAGCCTATCCCCGCCACCCCCTGTCCCTTTCCTTTTCCCTTTTTTCCTCACTCCCCCGTGATTCCTGAAGTCTTAATCGCTATTAGCGTAGTATCCGAGAGTATCTCTCCCCTCTCCCCTCCTCCCGGATCGTTCTCCGCATTAATATATTATCCCATACGTCTAATTATGTCCAGAAGCGGAACAGTAAACTCGGCAGGGATGACGACGTTTTTCCTGCGAGAGGGAGGTCCATCCTTCGCGACGTGGCCAAGCGCGCCAATACGGCGCAATTAACCCACCTCAAAATGAATTTGCGACGGCCGCTACTCAGGATAATTGGCTCGAAATATCCAGCGAATGCTTTTATTCCGGTTACGCGCCGGCTCTTTTCGTTTTTAGCCCACGGGGAATAATTACCGTCGCCAGCGGACAGAATTATTCGTCGGATAATCTAACGCGGGGGGGGGGGGAGAGAGAGAGAGAGAGCCCCCGCTCTTGCGAAAACTCGGGACTTCGATGCTACACCAAAGTAATTAAGTCGGCAGATAACAATAGTTGGTGGGCGGGAATATGCGCTTGTCATTTCGTTCCGTTCCGAAAGTCCATTCTGCGGCCCGATCCGATGAAGCGGCAATATGGTTTATTAAATGCACACGACGTCTCTTTTATATTACACCGAGTATTTTGCCTCCTCCATATGAGAGAGATTGCGGTAAATATTTATTACGTCTCGTTCTAATTGCATCGTCAAGTTGACGTTGTCTTCCGCGACAATTGCGCGTCCTCACTGCCATCCTCTTTTATACGGCAAATTTGTTAGCGAGTATCTGACAAGTATTGTTTGCCGATACGACGACGTACATTTATTCACGAAATTTCGAAAAAGTCTTCATCTTTATAATAAACAATATTTAGCTGGAAAGAGTGACAAGTATTGTCTTGCAGACAACGTGCAAATACGAGCTATTAATTTAGTCGTCACATAAATTGCGCAGCGGAGGACGAAACTATTGATTTTTCTGACCGTAATTCACGACGCCGGAGAGAGAGAGCGAGAGAGAGAGAGAAACGTCACGCGCTATATTATTAAAATATATTTTTTCAACGTTTTTAAAAGAGATCACGAAATTGCGGAGAGGGCGGGGAAAAGGGGGAGACGGACGGATTCGAATGGCCGAGGAGAGCGAGCAGCGCCGCACTCTTTATCGATAATCGCTAATTTAAATAACGCGACGGGTTGAAATATGCAAAAATTTCAAAAAGAAAGAAATAATTCAGACGCCATCATGATAGATAGGAATGAAAAGGGAGGAAAAACGTTTCCTAGGGATGGAGCGTACTCAAAATGCGCGGAACGCTCGGGAGGATCGATCGCGATTTGAAAAGTGGAACGAAGGGAACATCTTTTTTTCCGAATAATGGCATAAAAGTCAGAGCGCGGCGGCATTATGGATATCGCTTTCGTGCGTCGCGACACGTCGCGGCACAAAGACGAAGATGAAAACAGATTTAAAAGGCCGAAGTACAACGTCGGGCGGATTTTAACTGACGGAATGAATAATGCGCGTTCTCCAACGCAATTTATGTATACTTCGTTATAATATTCATGTCTCTGGCTTTTACAGCAATCTGATCGGCAGACACGCTATAACGCCGTGCAAACTTTGTTTACTTTAGGTAATCCAATTTTTACAGATTAGCAAACAGGGGGATCGTCATCGAGAGAATAATTTTATGACCCGCGATATGGTATATTTAACACGCTTTCATCAGTTTTGCCTCTGGCCCGGAGCGGATCTCGTGTATCTCGTAGCGTAAACGAGTCTGCAACAACGAAATTTTGCACGATATACTAGACGCATCAACATTTTAACGTTGGAATATATAAGGCAGTTCCGTGTTACAAAGTTTTATACCGACCGTGTCGGAGTTTCTCCCGGAGCATTGTTCGCGATGAATTGCTCCTTACGCGCCATGCTAACAATAAGAATCGAGTAATAAGTAACGTTGAAACCTCGCAAACAACAGTCCAATAAATATCGGCAAGCGGAGGGTGAATAGGCAGTTAAAACTATTGCAATTAAAGGCGAAAAAATAAATAATACAGCGAGTCGGTAAACGCCGAGTATCGTTTCCGCTTCGCGGAGCTACTTCAAAATTATTCGAAATTACTTCCTCTTTGGATAAATATTTAGCTAAACACGACGTTGATGAAACGTCGTGTTTTATCAGACGCGTCGTGTTGATTTTCGTCGTAAACTCGTTCGCCTACGGAGGGATCAAGATTTTCGTCGCCATGTATGGTATATCTAGGACAAGGGGACTATTTAGCGCCATGCAGCCGTGTCGTTTGCAGAAATTTTGGATTTACGTCCAACTACCTACAAACACGTGATCTTAATGGTTCTCCTACGGCAATTGGGGATGACCGTGCGACTGACGTCGGGGGGACCGTCATTCCTCTCTCGCTCTGCGAGCGAATAATCTAATGCCGCGTGTGTATCAAATATGTGAAACATATTGCATTCTCATGTCAAGAGTGATATAAGAACGAGTAATACAATACAGAAAATACGGAGAGAATAATTTTGCTGCAAAAATCTAAAAATTTGACCGGATACAAATCTGAAAATAATTTTATTGGATCGTCAAAATTATTATATAGGAGGATGCTTAAATATGATAATAGTGTTATAAACATTTTTGAGCAGTCAATAGTCTTCTACCAATCAACGTCGTATGTGTAATAATTTTAATGTTGACCTAACAAAACTATTTTCAGATCTATATCAGGCTAAAGAATGACAGCAAAATCGATGATTTTTTTAGTACTCTATTTTTTAGTGATCTATTTCTAGTGCTCTTGTATTTAACTGAATGAATTGTCAAATGATATGATGAAATATCAATCACAACATTTTCAAGTAGAGCGGCGTATTGGATTAAGAGATCAAAATAGTCAAAGTTCATTAAAGTGTCAGTCCATACATTTTGAGAGACGAATTTTTATGTCCGTCCGATAATTTAAAATTTCCGGAAGTTTTGCTGACTGCTGACAACGAATTTGAAGTCAGATTTTCAAAATTCAAAATGGCCGATTTCATATGGCGAATCATATATTTAAAAAATGTTTTAATTTCTATGAAAAATATTTAGAGGTTTCTTGAATAGCTGATTATAAATTTGAAGACCCAGAATGATAGACAAAAATTAAAAAATTTAACTTTTTTATTTTTATGAAGATTCGGTCTATTAAAATTGACTGACCAAATAATTTTATAAAATATTCTTCCACGGTTATGATACTGATGATATAATATCGCTTATAATTATATAATCAGCGAGACAACTCAGGAGACAACTAGATACTTTTCATAGAAATTAAAACATTTTTTTAAACATATAGTTTAAACCGTATAAAAATATGTAATATGAATTTCCGTGCATATCGCTTTTCTTTTACGGATCGAATCGTTTCCATCATTTGACGCCGAAGCTAAATGCAAAAAAATGCAATTTATGACTCGCGTCGAACTTTGTCGCGGTGATAGCGCAACGTTTCCCGTGCCATTGCGCGAAAGCCCGTCGATGGATATCTTTAAATCGCGTGCGATCAACGAACGAGCATTGCCGGGCATTTAGCTCGCTAAATGATTCTTTACGCGCGGGGGTCTTTCATCGCGTCCATATGGCGCAGCTGGAATTTCCCGGCGTTCCGATTGGAATAAAAGGAAACCGTCGCAGGAAATTGCGAAATCCGAATGAAACTGCGCGGAACATTCGAGCGCGTTCGTGGATGGCCGATATTGAAAGCGCGAAACCGATTGAGATAAATACGATTGCCACGCGAGCTCTCGCGACAAGCACGCTTTCGTTTTTACCGTGCCGCGCGCGTGTAGCCCAAGTTACGCGGAAATCGATTTCTCGGATTCATCCATCCCGCGGGAGGCGCTCGTGCGGGGCCTCTTCAGGGATTTCGATTCGCAGACGATTCGCCCTCGAAGGAGAGGCGGCGGATCCTTCTCGCTTCGAATTTGAATGAGTCGCTCGGGTGGTGCTTTTCGCTGAAAGGGACCCGCCCGCTGATCATATATATAGCCGCGGCGTAGTACACGTCTATAAATATCTCGTGGAAGGATTTCCCTTTTTTTTTTTTCTTTTCCCGCGTTTTAAACGCAGCTGACGTCGCGACGCGCGGCACACGAAGCGCCGGAGTGTAATTTATTTGTGCGTCCTGAGGCGTGCGCCCGCGAGCGAGAGTCTGAAACGAGTTCTTGGCACACCCGGACGCGTTACACGACCAGGGTAACTAGCCTGGGCCTTCTAATAGCATCTAAAAATAAATCCCGTGTGCAACGGGCACGAACCGAAGGCCGTCTCTTCGCGTCCCACTCGCGCCTACACGACGCGCTGCGGTGAGCAGGCTTGGTTGTGCATGTGTGCGTACGTGCGTGCGTGCGTGCGTGCGTGCGTGCGTGCGTGCGTGCGTGCGTGCGTGCGTGCGTGCGTGCGTGCGTGCGTGCGTGCGTGCGTGCGTGCGTGCGTGCGTGCGTGCGTGCGTGCATGTATGCATGCATGCGTGCTTGCCTTCTCGACGAAGTTGTCGAAGAACGTACGTTCTCACTCGCGACAACTTGGAAGTAAGAGGAAACGGTACCCCGCCATTCGCGAACGGAAGAAAGGGAACGTTACACGGCCATAGAATACCTTCTTCGTTTCTCTCGTTCTTTCAAGTCACGGAATTATATGGTTTATCTTGGATCGGGGATATTGATACTACCTGATCGAGGAACAATCACCAAGGTCTTATATCGCTGAGGTATTCTTAGAAATTTCCAAGACTCCGGTATGTGCCACATTTTTAACGAAGAAGTTTGAGTATCTTGATTAAGTTCCATTCTTCCCTTCTTTTCTTTTCTTCGTGCCTTCCACGAGGTATAAAATTCTTATCGACAGGATTGTTATTCGATCGTTTCTTTCTATTTGTCCAGCGTCGAGGAAAAAGAAAGAATAGCGTGACGCTGCAGAGGAAATTCTTGGAGTGATGCGTCATCTTGCATAGCTATTAGATACTCCCAAGGTTGTACGAGCGATTTGCTGAGACAAGAAAATTCCAAGTTGCAACGCGGTGCTGAATTTACTATGAAAATATGTTAAGAATGAGTTTATAACTTTATACACATACACCAAAATGTGGTGTGTGTGTGTGTGTGTGTGTGTGTGTGTGTGTGTGCGCGCGCGCGCGCGCGCGTGGTGTGTGTGTGGTGTGGTGTATTAGGTCATATGTCATTTTTCGAATTAAATTTTTTTTCATCTTTTAAAATTTCGGAGATTGGAAGTGTCGCATAAATATATCTACTAAGATTACTTATATTCTCTGTTTTCATTTCTTCTTTTTTTTTTTTTTTCGACGTAGGTTTTAAAATAATCGTAATTTCTCCCATGATAATTCTTATATAGTGAACAAAAGAAATGCCTTCCCCAATCTAAGTTTCTCGTTCCATCCTCGAACCGGGGGAAGTTTTATTATCCCGATAATATTGTACGACACGTTGGGAAACGTCCGCGGCAAGACTTCGCAAACTCGCGTCCATCGCGCCGGTCCGTCAATTTGAAATTCAAAAACGCAAAAACATTTGTCGCGCGAGTTTGAAACTGCGTTTGCATCAGAATAGATTTCTATCATTGCAATCTCGTGTGACTTAGCTTTTTAAAAAAGTCATAAACGCACGCTCATCTTCCGCTTTTTCCCCCCCCCCCCTACATTCCATTTACATTGCTCGACAAACTCCCGCGTGGGAGGATCGATAACGGGAGCACGAGCTTAAAGTTTGTTCTTTATGAAATATTAAATCTATCTTTCCGATTGTTGACTTAATTTGAGTCATCCAGGTAACTCTATCGAATTTTATTCCATCCGTAAATTCCGTTACGGCAGAAGGATCGATCGGATAGGCAAATCGTTACATCGTGATGTCGTTCTCTTGTTGCAGCGACGCGGCGCGGCGAGTTACATTCGAACGTTTTTCGCTCGCGTGCTTCCCAACGACGAGGAAAATTAGGCGAGCGCCCTGATACGCGGCGCGGATTCGAGACATCTGCCAGGGAAATACATGGCGCGTGGAAAATTCGTTTGTCAAGGGTGTAATCGCGGGGGTCGACTTTCCCATGGTCCCGCGCTCCCGACGAGCGCAATTCTTTCCCCTCGACGAGTAGCCGCGACGTCCGTTTCCCAGGTGTAGTACATTCTCGGTTCCTTTCCATCGACGCTCCGCTCTTTGAGCGGTAATCGATTATTTATATTGTACTTTCGTGAGACTCCGTCATCTGTGCGCGGCAGATAACGGCGAACGATGCGACAAGGCCGAAGTGACAAGGACGGAATTCTTCACGTCGCCACGCGTCATATTCCATCTCCGGTCGCGCAAACAATTCGAATTAAACAAGTTCGATTCAGCGATTCGCAGTCCTCTTTCAATTATAAGTCGCGGCATCAACGAGGAGAGGAGAGATTAACTTCATGAAAGTTCGCTCCGAGCGATTACGCCGGGCCAACTGCTCTTAATTCAATTATTATTATTCAAGACCCGGACGGACAAGGCCTTCTGTTCCCCCACCCTCCTCCCCTCCTTTCAATCCGTCATTACTCGCAATGCTGTCACGTCGAATTCAGTGCGAGAGTATTCCCGTTGTATCTTGCACGCATGCTGCAATAGACGGCCGCGGGTAGGGGAGAACAGAGGGGAAGGGCAGGGGGGAGACCAATGGAACAAAGTGGATTCTCGGTCTATGAGTCACCGTTGCGTACACTCGATACACGCGCGTGTGCACGCGTGTACGTTGCGTACCCCGGCGACTGAATGCCCCATCGACCAGCTAATGCAACAAGAAGGGACGTAGGAAGGGAGAGGTAGAGGGGAAGGGAAACGTCATTGTGAACGTATGTATGGCGGAGAGATGGATAGGAGAGCGGGTAGAAGCGAAAATAGGTAGGTTTCTCCACGAGGGAGACTCTCGTTCGGAGGGGGCGAGTCTTCTATGCGAGTTGGAAATAAGGACGACAGGAAAAGGGCCAAGTCCGTAGGGTGGCTTATCGATCTGTATTCGTTAACTGGGGCCCTTCGCGAGAGAGAAGCCTACCGCCTCTCGATCACGAAGCCGGACGGGACAAATCTACCCCTGTACAATTACGACGTTAATGATGTTTAGACGAACGGAAACGTGTGATTTTTTTTTTTATATCACCGATCACGTCTCGAGCGTGACTTTCGCGGTATAATTTCAGGGCGCGAATTAAACGGGATTCATCTTCGCGCAAAGTCCGATCGACTTTTTGCGACGATTTATTAAAAGATTCCTCGAGAATAACGTAAATTAATAAGACATGTATTCAATGAGCTACGATTAGCATAGCTGATTTGATTAAAATACGCGGATTTATAATTCTGAAAATATAACCGTGACTATTGAACCTTGCAGAAATAATTCTTTAATTAGATTTCGGCGCCGGTTAATTGGCCTGTTGTACGATCCCGGTTTAATGCTACGATCATCGAGCGGGGTTAATTCAATTTGATAAAGATGCAGGGACGTCTATCGCGACGCATTCGCGTCAATGGATGTTGCTCGCAGCGGAAACGACGGGCGATGGTTTTGTCAGGAGTGCCCGAAATCAACGTGGCATATCGCCCTTCATCGCGCTAACAGTGCATTCGCGAAGGGCTACCGGCGCAGCGGGTGGCCCTCTTCGTGGGGAGGAAGTTCCGCCGAGAAATGGAATATTTCTTGAAATCTTATTCAAATCATTTCAAACAGAAACTCCGTTCGTCCGTTCGTCCGTTCTTCTCCGCGCTAGGCGGGAGTGAAAAATTTGCGCGAAAACTTCCGCCATAAAATTTTTATGAGATCTATTCATTAAAAGTTCAAAGAGCTCGAAGAGTTTTCGATAGTCTTGCCAAGTTATCGGTATACAGTAAAATGTAAGTTTTCTTGAAAATCAGGTGTTACTCCGCCTCTATAAACGGGTATGGCCGTTTTTCTCAGTATTTTGAGATGCCTTGCCGATTGTACGAGAAAAAGGATGTTTTTGCGAATATCGGCGACACAGAAGTTAAAAATGTAAACAATATGCTTTTGCTGGTTATTTTGCAGGGAATATCGTTACTCTATTATCCACTTCTATTAAATTTAGTTCTCTTGATAAAACGCGCTACAATTGTTTTATTTATTGAAAATTTGCAGTGTTATTTAAAGTGCATGATTCTGTTTATTTTGTTACAGCGTCAAAGCTATTAACAAACAGATGGGATAGTATAAATTGCTTCGTAATTACGTGTTATTTGAAAACGTATTATTTCAAACAATTACACGCTATTTATTTATGCAGTTACCTGCGTTTTGTTATCCGCGAATTTACGCAAATCCTCCCCCCCCTTTCCCCCCCGGCTCCGGCTCGCCAGGACAAAGTTTCCCGCAAGTTTTATCCCCGACCAGTTTCTCCTCTATATTACAATAGATCCGCGTTTCTCATAAAACCAGAAACTGTCTTCCGTTCTCGCATAATTAACACTCGCTCGCGCGAGCGCAAGCTAGACGTTCGCCGCGCGAAGAAAACTAATTTTAAATATTAATTAATGCGACGCTGTGTGCCAGTGATCCGTGTCTCCGACGCGCCGTAAAAACGGAAGAAAAATTCTCCCGCGTCACCGCCGCCGCACGTCGGCCGCCGCGCAGCAGCCGCAACGCGCAGCGTTACGTCTACCGAATTTTAGGGTTGCGCCGAAAGCATCCCCAATGGCAACGTCATCAGCGTTACGACCGCGAACAAGCGGCCCGGCGTCATCATTCTTCATGACACGCACGTTCGTGGCGTGTAAACGAGCGAGTGTCAATTACGAGTTAGCCCGGGCTCCAACGGCGATTGTCAGCCCGGCGAACATCACGCCATTCGTTATCATTGGAACACGCGGTAGCTGGTAAAACTCACATGTTCGGAATAAAACATGCACGATGTTTCGTTTGCGTGTATATGTTTGTGCAGGAGCGCGCGCGTTTAATATCGGGGAAAGTCACTCGGATTGTATACCGCGTGCCGATTGGTCACGTGTGTTTTCTCTGTCCGGCATTCAAAGTAAATTCGAAATGAATTTTCGGGAACCAATCATCCACTCTCCGATATTCCCGCGATAAAATTGTTCGACTCGATCTGGAAAAGCTTAATATTTAATCGATGATACAAGAATATTTTAATATCGGTCTCCTTTTCATGACGAATATAACGCGTTCTATAGTATAAATTTTCAATGACATAAATTCTTGCGATATATACTGCTCGTTTTTTTTTTTTCCATTTTTTCTTTTCACTTTTCATTTGCAATCATCTTGTTGATGGCTTGCTTCAGCGAAATTTAAACATGTATTTCATACCTCTGTCACGACGTCGACATTTCGACGAATGCTTGGAGTATGATTATCGGGAAAGTCAATCTGATGCGTTGATGCTGCTGCAATTGCAATGGCAATGGACTCTAAAATTGCGTACGCATAATGACTCGGGTTTATGACTGTTGGTAAATTAAGTAATTTGCGTGTATGTGTGCGTGCATGCATGCGCTATCTAATTTTGAAACGGCTCGGCTGAACGCAGCTAAATTTCATTGGTGCGACAGTCGCGGATGTTGACGTAATTGATTCCCGCAGGTGGTTAATTCTGCGGAAACGGGATAAAGTAATTTTTTTAATTTTTAGTTAGAAATATTTGTCGCATATCGTGTATATTATATACGTATCAAGTATAGAACAACCCGTTAAAGAGAATTGGAACGGCTCGTCGAACAATTTCGTTGAATTTTCCCGAAAATTGTGTCGCGCGTTCGGTCAACTTTTACAACCGCAACGAGTATCTCGGTATCTTACAATTAAATTTGTATCGTAACGCGAGTGCGCCGTATTTCGTTTCGTTTAATGTAAGAATGTCGTGTAGAACGTCAGACGCCGATGGCGGGGCAAGAGGATATCGCGCGCGAGATCGCGCTGGGGAATTTTAATCCATTGCCAATTAAAATCCATCGCGTCTTGGGCGATGGTAATTTGGTGTTTTCGCGGCGAAGTCGGCAAGACACGACACGATATCCCATCGCCTTCCGCGATGCTCGAGTAGATTGTAACAACGGCCGTGTGGTGTATAAGTCGAAGCTTGAAGCTCGTGCAGGTCCCGATATCGCGTGTTCCGGCCGGCCCGGCACAGTTAGTGCCTCGAAACTCGAGCAGCTGCATGCGCACACGTACAGATATAGATGTATATATACGGATGTGTATGTGTGTACCGTATGTATACATACACATACACACGTATACATGGGAGTTCCGCACGTCCCAGCTCGATCGTAATTTTTGGCAGCGCGCGATAAAATGCTCCCGATACACTTTGCCATGGGCCTTTTTAATTTTGTTCTCCTCGCTCCCCGATCATTCATTGTTGACGTCACTGCCCTGGTTATCGTACGTGTTCAGACCTTTGCAATCACCGGCTAAATTATGAACACTCCCGACCACACAATAATCAGACCGCCTTCTTCATCTCTCGCCTCTGTTTCGTCGTCGTGCAACGTCCTGGCTTGGAGGGGAGAACGTTAGGAAAAGAGGTGTAATAACGGGATTTTTCAGTAAAAGTAATTTCAAATTACTTTTCCATTTCAACAAATCGTTAATCTGATTTCTGTGATCTCGTACGAATTTCTGTTATATACCTCTCCGTTTGATATAATTAAATTTCTACATAAGTCTCTTTGTTGAAATTAATTTACTTGAAATATTAATTAAAAGAATGAAAATTTATTTCCTAACTCTGCCCCCATTGTTAACTCATACTCATGAAGCAAACCACCCTTTTTACGGGTATAAATTAATAACGAAAGTGAAGAAAACTAAAGAGGAAAACGGGAAATGAAAGTTTGTAATTTGCGATTTCGAATAGATGTAGAATTAAATCTTGATATAGGAAAGATTGGATAAAGAACTTGAAGAGATAAAGTAAAAGTGTATTCCAGTACGCTTTTCCATTCATGTAAAGAGCACTTGGTTGGTTCGACGCGCTTATAAAAATGTTCTATTTTTAGGTAAGAGAACGTACGCGCGTAATCTTAGCAATTTCATAACTGTCGCTCGTCATCATCATTATCTCAGCCGATTGCCTGTCTCAAGTGATTTAATCGCATTTTACACTTACGTTATCGGAAGAGCCGATAATATGCAAATTAGAATACGGCGATAATCGTGATACGATAATATCGAAAAACCGCCAGGACGATCGTTTTCTTCATCTTCCGGCTCGGGGGGGGGGGAGTGAGAGAGGAGGGGGGAGGGAGGGGGCAGGTGTCGCATTTCTTCGGTGTGCGCGCATTTCTTCCGCTCTCTATCGTAATGATAATACAATTTGTCATTTAAACGTTTTCCGCGCCGGGTTATTGGATAGCGGCTCAAGCGGAAACTTCTAAGGTTAGACGATTAAGAGGGATTAAACGGTACAGGCAGTCGAACGAAGTTACCGTTGGAATTAAATTGCAGCCTGAAAGACGCGCGGAACGGGACGAAATGAAATGTCCTTCATAGTGCGAGGTGCATTTATGACCGGGAGAGTTACGAGCACCGCGGGAGACTACCGGCGCGCTTGACGAGAAAATTGTGACGATGTTTGACCGTAAAAAAAAAAAAAAGAGAGAGAGAGAGAACGGGATAAAACTATGTTTCTCGGCGTCTCGCATTCAAAGTGCGCAAAGATGAACAAATGACGATACTCGACGGTGATGTAACGGACTTTTAATTAACGGATTTTTTTTCCCCGGTACCCGTTCACGCGCGTGGTCCGATTTAATAACCCTTCCCCCCCCCCCTTTCAGCGGGTGCGCGAATAATTCTCTCATATCGTCTCTTTTTCTCACTTCATTTTCTATTCGCGTTACGTTTTACGCGCATGGCTGCAGTAATCGTTGGTTCTGCATAAGTATGCGCGGATCTCTCCTCGATTCGAGCCGAGACTCTCGGAATACAAAGCCGAAAGACGCTCGCGCGATTCCGCACGTACGTTTCACGAGTAACGAAGACGCGTGTCTGTATTTGCCCGTGCGATCCGCCGGCGGAGAAAATTTCATTCCTTCTCAATTTCAATTCTATGCGAATTCGCGATGCATACGGATACGTACGATGTTACGTTACATCGCGCTGAGACGAGACGAGACGAGACGAGACGAGACGAGACGAAACAAGACGAGACGAGACGAGACGAGACGACGGAGATACGTATATTTTCCTCCCGGCCTCTCGCGGAAGAAGAGCTTTTGGAAACGCGCGAGGTGTAACGGCGAAGAATAAACAAGCGGAACGGGATACGAGCGGCGTGATAGGGACGACAGATAGGATGTTTCTTTCGCATCGCGCGAGATAGCTGCGTGTGTGATCTCTGCTTTCCGCACGTAATACGCGCCCAATCGCACCCTGCTCGTCTCCCACGGCGAAGCCCATCCGAGAAATTGCGGCAGAATAAAACTTTATATTCCGCATGAAATACGCGAGGCGTCATCCGTCACGTCGCGCCACGCCGCGCCGCGCCGCGCCACGCCTATTCGACCGCGATCGTGACGCATCGCGTATATTTATGCTTTTCCCGCTTCTTCATCGCGGAATGTGTTCACATGCACGGACGAATCTTGATGCCGGCAGCCCGATCCCGAGGTGTGAGCCCCAACTTTCTTCCTTCAAGTCAAGTTTATAACTAAACTTCGGCCCTCCCGAGTATTCTCGACAACGAGAAAGACTCTTTCGCCCAGCCTAGCCTGGTCTAACCTCGCCTCTCCCTCCCTCCCCCCTCCCCCGCCTCCGCTTCTCCGAAGGCGAGAGGTCTTCCGGAATTTTTGGAGCGTGAAATCATCCCTCCCTCCGTCCGAAATCATCCCTGTTCGCGCGTGAGCGTGTATTGGTCCTCTCGTGGCGGCAGATGGATCGGAATGGCCGCGGTGAGATTCGACACGAGAGATGACGCGGGCCATACTCCAACGGGAAATTAGCCTGGAAAGCGGTGCTCGCAGCGGCGCTTCCGGTAATTCGTACGCTCGATAATAATTGACGTAACAAGGACGTCGGAGGCCGATCAATGGCACGATCGGTATACGGCACGGGCGTGCATATATTCCCGCGGGGCTGGATTATGGCGCAGTCCGGCCTGGAAATCGCTCGGGATCTGACGGTTGGCTTTGGGGAACGTCAAACCAGTAGAACGAATATTATGTCTATTTCTGTCTGTCGCTCTACCGCATAATGCTATAACGCGTAATCGATGTCTATGGTATGTCTATTACACGCTCGTCGATTTACCACGTAGTTTCTGTTGTAATAAAAATTGAATAAATACATGTAAATTGAATATCGAATTGTTCCGAATTTATAGATATAAATTCAGTAGAAAAAAAAAAAAAAAGAAAAATACTAGATATCCAAGATCCCGTTTGCCGAAAAATGCCACGTATTATTCCATTGTTTGAGCATTTTTTTTTATCATTAAGGTATTTATTATTGGTAATTTAACGTTGAAACATTTGCTAGGAAACGAAAGATGTATCTTTAATTCGTCAAGATCTATCTATATTTAAAAAGCCTATTGATTATACGGAAAGTTACATTGAAATTTTTCCGTATAGATATTCCGAGAATATTTTTGTCTTGAAGTTGAAGGTCTTAAAGTTGGGATTATTATTGTACGTCGCCGAAATATCTCGGTTCGGCCCGATGTATTCCCGACGGATGGATCAAGAAACGTTAGGTAGGACAGCAAGAGCATCTAGTCTTCCCTTTGCCGTCCATTGCGATTATATCGCACACCGGCTCTATCTCCATTAGTGCGAAGCAACTTCTGCAAGATATGAAGACCAAAGCGATTTTGTACGGAATGTTCTCGTAAACAATACATGTATATATATTTATAGTAATTTAAGGCTAGGTTAAATAAATTTTAATAACAGTTTAAATAAAAAAAGAATCTGTAAATGTACACAGAAAGAATATTTTTGCTGGCAAAGCTAAAGAAATTTGGTCAGATCTGAAAATAATTTTGTTGGATCAACATCAAAAATTAGAGTTACCATTTATACAGTATTATTATTATTTAACTATCCAACATAATAATTTTGATGGTTTAACAAAATTATTTTCAGATTTGGGCAAATTTCTAGATTTGCCAGCAAAAGTGTATTCTCTCCGTATATTTTATTCTATATGGCAACAAGTTCGCAGAAATTTAGTCTATAGATTCAATTCTCTCTCGATTAATCATTATTAAACAGAATTGATTGTTACAGGTGATGCTAATGAACCTGCGAAACAAAGTGCAAATATACGATAACTATTTATTTATCGAAATTAATTTAAAAATTAATTAAAAATGGAATATTCTGCATTTATTTCATAATATGTTGAACATTTCACGGCTTTAATGAAATTCAGCAAGCTTTTACCGTACGCAGCGTGTAATGAGAGTCGAAAAGTACTATATGTCGTCGCATTATATATTCAAAATAACTGTTTTAGACGTAGGCAAAAAAGGAACAAAAAAAGGGATTCGGAACAACATTTCGAACAATACAACTTCCACTACTCATGTCGCACTCAACTTCGGACTCTCTCTCTCTCTCTCTCTCTCTCTCTCTCTCTCTCTCTCTCTCTTACACACACTCACATGTGCGACACGCGTTTACATATGTGCGCGTAGATCATGGAAGGCCGGGCGCGTTATATACGTTATATCTATGGATGTGATTTATGAGACCACGCTTGACTTCTGCAACATGTTTGCCCGTGCTACAGCTAATCCGTCTCGCTTCGTCTCGACCACTTTTCCTTCGAGGAACAGTTGAACCGTTTCCGGCGATACGAGATGCAAATATTGTCCCGCCGGATGCGTCATCACTGCGATTCGTCGACATTCGTCTTTTCACGTATATTAATTTCTCCCCTCGTCTCTCATCGCTCCCTCCTTCTCGCTCGATTTTTCGTTGCAAAAGGGCTGCGTTTCGTTTCGCTGAAATGTGAATTCAACACTATCGCAGCACATCACGACTGTAAAACATTTAGAGAGTTCCGCTCGAACGTTGTACGTCGGACGTACAAAGAAGTCTACGGAGAGTTATCGTCGACGCATTTATCGTCTTCTTTTAACGATCGGGAGTGAAGAGAAAAGCGTGTAGATACATGGAGAATAAAAAGACCACGTGTGTGTCTGGTTTCTCATATCGGAAAATTTGTGTCAATTTCTGAGATGGTGACAAATGTGCATTTAAACGAATGCAGTGACAATTTATATAGCACAATTAGGCATATATCTTATTATATCTTAACGGTACACTTGATACACTTCATTCGCCACGACATTAGTAGCCATGATAAATCTTCATAATTCTATTTTTATCTTTCTTTCTTCAGGACTGTTTTATTTTTCTACGTGCTTTATATCATGTATCCGGCTCTCATTTAATCTGCGTCTATTTCCTCAGGTAGAACCATCTCGACATCTTCTTTGAGAACAATGTGGGGGGGGGGAGATAGGAGGGAGTAAGCACTCTTGTCGTGCTTACTTCCGAGAAGTTCGATGCTAGATGCTCTCGTAAACTTTATCTCGTTACCTCTATAGAGGGTGTTCCGAGCTTACCAGCAACAGAATTTTTTAACAGAATATCTCTGGTGTGTAACGGGATGGATACGCGTTAGTGTTTTTACCTTATTAATGCACAGCGAACAAAAAGGCAGGCGAGCTATTTCGCTGGTGATAAAACATTTCTTTGTCGTTTTTATCTGCGTTACAACGGAATGGCCTAGTTAGCCCGATCGCGCGCGCAATGGCTGCTGGCTGCAATATTTTATTACAATACCAATCTCTGTATATTTTAGATAAAGATCGAATCGTATAGGAATATCATGACACGCCGGTTTCGAAAGTGGAGCATATCTATACGATATGAATGCCGCTTGTAGCGGAACGTATATTGGCGTATGAAATAAATAAGAGTGAACTAAATTCGGAGTGTCAGCCTTCGTACGTTAAATGATTAGGAAGAAGCCTTCGCGGAGAGAGGAAAAAGAGTGAGAGGGGGGGGGGGAGGAAGAGTGCGAGCAGACGGTAGAAGCTTTATCGGAAAACCTTTAGACTAGTATATATAATGGTTGCAAATTATCCCTCGCCGCAGATTCCTTTAAGGATATTTCGGTTATTAATGAGGGTGCACGATATTGCCATGACCGTGCGCGAAATTAAAGTAACGAGCGACGGAAAGCCGCGGTCCTTTTGAGTTACCGCGACCTCCCGTAATTGCTCCCGTCTCACGTAATATCGGCGAAATTATTTCCATATCGGGTCGCGCGCATCCCAGGGAGTCGCATCATGTCGTCGTAGCCACGACGACATTTGCAGTTTCCGTATAACGCCCATACAATCGTCCGTAAAATCAACATTGACATAAGCTCCAGCACAAAGGCAACGGCATTAACGCGCCCCGGCGGGATGCGCGGGCGCAATTTTTCCAGCTGCCTCTCGAATGTGTGCAGAAGGGAGGAGGGGGCGAAATTGGATTACGGACGTTTACGTGTTGCCGTTCTTGCCGAGGGGAAGAGGGGGACGGAGTGTGGATGCATCCCCGGTTTTACACGACGTTGTGTAAAACCGCTATTTGCTGATAACGATACCGCCGCGAGTCGCGGAAGTGCGATGCCGCGGAAGTGCGATGCATCGCGCTCGGACGGAAAGTTTGCGGAAAAATATCTTTCTGAATGGCGAAACACTCCGTGAACTGGCCCCCATAATTGCTATCGAGAGTTTCGGATTATTCACCGTGCTTTATTAATTTGCAGAAATACAAAACTAATTAAATGAAATAAAATCGTCTAAATTATATATTCTTCGTACACGTTTAATTATATATCATTAAATATTCTATTTATATATAATGTTATAGAGATATTATATATAATGTCTATTAGGATGAAAACGTGAACGTTTATGTTAATGATGCGATTTGAAATTTCCTCCTTTTCCATATTCCGTTTATCGATCTACATGGCGGGAAATGCGATGTGCAATTTGAATAGACAAACTATCCGAAGATTTCTTTTTACGACAATCACCGCGAGTTAATTTTCTGAATCTTGATATATTCGCATCTTCATACAAATATTAATCTGTCAGGACAAATATTAATCTATCTAGGATCTAATGTGTGTACGTAGTAGCGTGCGATAGGATAATAGAGACGTAGACATTCCTTATGCGATGTGCGGCTCGACGTGCGGCCTGACGCTTTATTGATTGCGCGGTGTTTGCAGCGATTTGAGCCTTGTCCAAAAGAATTGATACTCCGCGCGCGGCTGTTGCCTCGGACAACAGTAATTTACGGAAGATTGATACGTGCGCTACAAGTAACACCGCGCGATGCCCCCGCGCGAAAATATCGGCGCCGTCAGCCACGAAACAGAGTGCATTGTTCCTCTCTTTCTCCCGCTCGGTGAGGCACGACGGAGAGATAACGAATTCCGCGCGAGAGAGCGGGAATAAAAGAAAAAAAAAAAAAGAAAAAAAGGCTAATTGATAGATATTTCATAAAACATCGACGCGGACGCGTATATTTCCGCGCGCAACACGCCGCCTCTCCTCAACGCTTCAGGCGGAATCTCCGATAATATTTGCTCATTATTTCGCGAGTAATTTCACCCCGTTAATTTAATTTCCGCGCCGCGCCGCACTCAGCCTCCGGCCTCTCTCTTTCTCTTTCGAATTTGTTCTTTCTGTGCTTTTCGATTCCTCGGTCCTCCCAACACGTTTCCTCTCCTCTCCAATGCTGGGGTGGGGGGGGGGGGTTCCTCTAATATCGCGCTAGTTACAACGTTTGAATTGTTTGCGCAGTAGATCGAACTAAATGGGACATCGGGTACAGGAGGTATGCGAGCGAGCAGGGTGGACGAGCGGATAGAGTATACCGACGACGAGGTATGGTGCGAACGAGGGGACGGCGGAAACGAGAGAAAAATAAGCCGGTAATAGGGAGATGGAAGTGGCGAGGAGAGCGTTCTGCTGAAACTTTCTACTTCGCCAGATTGAAATTGTTTTTCATCGCCTCTCCGACCGGAGCGGAATAGGCACTGGCACGATTGCGTGCCGGGGGTTGAATTCGACGTCCCTCGCCATTTTCTTCTCGCTCCGGAGCCGCCAGCCGCCGCCACTCTCCGCCCGTTACTCTCGATCGCTATTCGTCCTCTCTCGCCAACGTCTCTTCGAAATTATCAGCCGTTTTTTTAATCGCCTCGTCGACGGCCCTGTTATCCCGTCGCGGGGCGTTTCGCTTTCCCGAGACAGGCGCCCGCATCCGACCAACCCATTCGCCGGCAGCTTGGATTATAGACATGTCTATCGATCCCTCAGGAACCATATCACCTGAAAGGACATCGTTTCATTTACGTGGCCTTCCGAAATTATTACCTGCCCTTTTCTCCCGCGGGAATACCGTCCGGCGAATTAGGATGGCACTCGATGACCGTTTTAATCGTCGATACTCTCGCTTTAAAATTATTAGAGGGGGAGGGGAGGCATCGTGGCGACGGCTCCGCCAGCTGAGCGCATAATTCTGCACTGTCAAGTGGAAAATATTTTTCCCACGCGAAAACATTCGGTCGGCAATCGTACTTACTCCGTCGGAGTACTCGAATGCAAATAGTGATCAACGTCCGTAGTGTTCGATCGCCCGGTCAGAGTTCGTTAAGCTCCGTTTTATTTTCATTTCCCCATGAATTGCTCCGCATGTCCGCATGTGAGATTGTCAAGGGGACCAGCTGTAGCGACGCATGCGATTGTACCTCACGTGTTTTGCCCCGATAATCCTTTTACCGTTACCTTTACCTTTTACCTTAATGTATGTTCAGTTTTGTCCGGTAATTTCATTAATTTAATATTTAATCTAATTTAGACGTTACGAGAAAAAGTTATATTGCACATTTGAGCAAGCGTCATGGAAGCGTTTACGAATAAGTTTACTCGTCAGATAGATAATAATCGCGCTTTTAGCGCGTGCAAAATGCATCGCGCTGCGATCTGTAGCCATTTCCCGTAGCGAGAACAAACTGCGGCTGCAAGCGGAAGAGTTAAGTTCTGGAGGAACAGTGTCGAGAAATTACCCCGAATGGGGGTCGACGGGCTAAAAAGCTCCCTTACGCCGCGTGTCTTCTAGTCAGCGCGCAGCCACGGGATCCGCATAATTTTATACGGAGCAAGCAACGCTACACCATCGCGCTCGTTTCGTGCGCAACTATTTTTACATTAACGTACAAGCCGCTGAAGAAACAAACGAGGACCCGGGCGCTCATGAGAAATTTTACGATTATCATAAACACGCTGAGTGCGCTCGTAAATATAAGGGCGTATAAGTCGTAATGACGAGAAATTCCGACGCTCGCCAAACGACGATGATATGAGAAAGTACTGTGACGTCAATTATTATCGGCGAGCACCTCTCTTAGACGCTCATTGACCTCGATATGTAAATCTGAGCGTTTGATCTCCTCAAGCAAATTGTGCTTACAGGCGTATCCAGAATTTTTTTGGGAATGGAAGAGTTTATCAATTCTGTTAAGACACATACGGTAATTTTTTTGCGTTAATGAATTGCTTTTTTGAACATTTTAGAGCTTAAAGTATCTTCTCGTTTCTAATCTAGAATGAGAAAAATATTAGCTTCCGTAAATCATAATTTTTTTTTAATTTTGGAGGGTTGAACCCTCCAAGTCTCTCCGCTTGGCTGATTTAACTTAACGTAATTCCAAGCAATATTGACATGAATTCCTAATCAGATTGTTGACCATATGTTGGATTCACCAAGTAATATTGTTTATTGGTTTTTAAAGAAAACAGAATAGTCGCAGAAAAGAATTTATTATCTAAGAATATAGTGGCAATTGTTTGTAGCTTTCATTCATCAGGTGCATTTGTTTTTCTTCTGTGCGTCAGATTTTTAATGAAAATGTTTCAAATGAAAATCGATGAGTGCAGAAATATAGATGGGGTTTAACAATTGCGGATGTGAATCGTTCCTTCCGAAGAAAGTGCTCCAACGGGCGGAAGAGGCGATCCGAGGGAGAGCTACGTTAAGAAAATAAGGGAGACAGAGTGGAATCACCCGTGCCAAATCGCTAATTTTTTGTTGTGTTTGTTTCGCAACGTATAGGAAGATCGTGCTTTTTCCGTTGAGAAAAGCAGCATGTTTTCTTGATGAAAAGGAGAGTAAATCAAGTTGAACACAATAAAAGTTCCGTCGTTGAAGATCTAAGATCTCGAAACTGTAACACAGAGTTTTATACGCAAAAAAAAAAAAACGATATTTCAATGTCCCTGATGATATTACCTGTCAATCCGAGCGAACTGAATTTTGGGACACAAAAATCCTCTTTATCGATTTAAGGTACGAGTTATTGCTTTATTATGGCGATTATTGAATCAAAGGCTATTGCTTTTTAATTGTACGTTTTCAATTGGTTTTTAATTGAATTATAGATATATCCCAATGCGAAATCCCCTTTATTGCGCAAACCGTTATTACCTCTCCTTTGCATTTCTCTCTTTATTATTCCGGCTCGTTTACGTTGGAATAACGCGTATAAATTATGCCGCCATTCCGCGGTAAATTATCGATTTTACAGCATTCATGCCAACGTACATAATTACACGGATCGCAGCATTGTTATGTGGTTATTGCTGGCACGTAGTATTTGTCAATGGCGTAATCCGAGTCGGAAAAATGTTAAGGGATGAGGACTGTTATGAATCCTAAGGATACATCGACGGGTCGTGCGCGGAAACGCGAAGGGTGGGAATGAAAGCTGGACTACCAAGAGTTGGGGAGGATCATACGAACCCCACGTTCGATCGAAATGAAATTTATGTTACAATATTGACCGGTTGTTTCATCCTGCAGTCGTTCCGTTTCCTGCGTTCAAGATGCACGAACGTGCATGAGCGTCGCCACGTCTATCTGAAAAAGCTGCGGGAATAATAATAATCACGTTTTTGATAGCATTACAGGTCGGCATTTTTTATGCTCTAGCAATTAATTTATATTGCTCTGCTAATTTTTCAATATTACATGAACAATGCGTCCACGAGAATTCGCGAATTAATTTCGCAAAAATAAATTCCACGGTTGCATACAAGCTTTTATAATTTCAGTTATATTTAATACAGAGAGATCCGGGATAAACCACCGTTCCGATTACAACACGAGCGCGAATGTGTAAAATTTATATTTCGGCGGATATATATCTTTAGGTGAATATTTGAAATATATATTTCCAAAGTAATTAAGCTAAATTTCCGGGCGAGTTGATATATAATCAGAAATAAAGCTTTGATATGAGCTTTGAGAAACATAAAATGCATAATTTTACAGTTAATTTTACAATTTGATTTTATAATTAAAATATTTTAATTGAAAGCAAGAAGAGTATATTTGAGCCCCATCTTTATTTTCAGTATTAATGACAGTTGACGTTTATCGACTTGGATTATAATTTTCCAAGGTCTACGCCTATGCATCTTCGGGCACTCTGACTACAATCTATGTATGTACATGTGGTAGATACAATATGCGTTCATATCCGAGGGCGCGCATAGATGCAGGAGTAATCGGCACGTGACCAGGCCGAGAGAGAGAGAGAGAGAGAGAGAGAGAGAGAGAGAGAGAGAGAGAGAGAGAGAGAGGGGGGGGGGGAGGGAGGGAGGGAGGGAGGGGAGGATAGTTTCATTTCATGAGTTGAGCTTTGCTCGATAGTGGTGCGACCTCGAAGGGAACAACGCGCGTGACGGGGGTTCCCCTACCACTCGTGAAAACCAAAGTGAGATTCTGCGGGGTGTTACAGCCTGTTTTACGATATTAAATCACGCCGTGGCTTCCCCTCTTCCCCTATCGTCCGGTAAACTTGTTCCCGTCGACGAGGACACACACAAGCTGAAGCGCAGAGTAAGATACAATAAGTGGCTTGAGAGCGCCAGGGAGACGAGAGAAAAATAGAGTGTAAGAGAGAAGAGGAGAGAGAATGAGAGGGGTCGTGCCCCACGAAGTGACACCCTCGGCTCAGCAAATTGATTCCATTTGCATAGCGCGGGCCTATTGTGCACCTAGCGCGTCCCACGCGCATGCAGCCACCACGTGGACGTCAAAACGCACATGCATCATTCTCGAACGCGCTCGTGATAACGGTCGGCGTCGGATAACTTTAATTCCCGGAAGTCCCTGCGCGAAACAATGGAGTGACGACGGGAAGAAAGAGCGCTCTATTGTCGGTGCCTCTCTGTCACAGGATCGTATTAGCATATAAGCTAAACACAACCTGCGAGCGTCACATTGAAATAAATCTTGGAGCCCAGAGAGGGAGAGACAAAGGGGGGGGGGAGGGAGAGAGATGTCTTTAACGCTTAACTATTATTTGAACGAGGAAAGAAAGCATCCCATTCATATCTAAACTCGCCACACTGCCTTCTCCGTGTGTCTATCTCGTAATAAAATAAGCGTTCATTCAAATTCACAAAATGTCTCCTCGATGTCGCTTTCGCGACATAATAGCGCGATTCATCGTTTCCTCGCGTCTCCTCGTACGTTAAATATCGCTAAATATTGCCAGAACGCCAACAGAAAGTTCATTCTGCATTCTTTTCTTGAAGACTTTTCTTTATTTTTTTCTTCTTTGTTTCTTCTTTATTTTTTTCGCCTTTATTCCTTCTCTCTCTCCTTTTTTTTTTTTTTTTTCAACAGTAAAACAGTCGAGATCACAAGTTAACTTCCACGCCGTATCACGCAAGTTTCGAAATGTATGTTATACCACGGAGTTACGCGAGCGTGGACCATTGTGCTCCTCGTAATATTATACACGCTAAAATTATTTCAAACAATGCACTCCGAGTAAAATAATATTTTGAATAGTAAAATTAATACATCCAACAGACATATATTATCTGGAAAGTTTCATTTCACGATATAGCACACGTCTCCACTGCGACACGCGTCGCTCGATTTGAAATTGTATACGCGACAGGGCCTCGACGAACCCTTTGAGCTTTACATCGTCGCGTCGCGTCGCGATCTCACTCTCGCGTGAGAACGCGATCAAAATTGGTGTCCCATTGCGCGCTCGCGAAGGGAAGCGTCACATGCCTCCGTCCTATTAACTTCCGTCTCTAATATCCACCGCGACACGACGGCGTGTTCCGCGTGACGGAGATCAGCCGATCTCCTCCTCCGCGGCGTGTCGGAAAACGAGCGAGCGTGTGCCGCGGACTTTCCGCGTTTGCTTTTCCGCGCGGTCGGACGCACGACGCACGACACACGGCAAATTTCGCGATAATAAAACGTCGATCCATTATGCTTTTCTTTCTTTCTTTCTTTCTTTCTTTTTTTTTTTATCACACATGCGGAACTTGCGAGCGACGACGCGACGACGCGAGAAGTTACGCGGTTATCTGTCCGATCTCTGTCGAGTTACGTGCACGAAATGCACGTTTTACAACATGTCGATGTAGATACACACACACACACACACACACACACACACACACACACACATTTTGCGTTCTTTCGGCGCGATCGCTTTATGCGCGTGGGACCGACCGACCGACCGACCGACCGACCGACCGCGCGTCCGTCCGTGCCTTCGCCGCGGAAATGGAAATGGAATTTCGCTACGATTTTATGCGGCAATAACGCATGCACACCGGTGCGACATTCCCCCGGTCAGATTTAATCTGGCGCCGTAACAAACCCGATTGACATGCGGCAATTTGTTCCGCGCAGGATGAGCCGCGAAATGAAATTATTAAATTTGAGATTGCGCCGAGTGCTTTTTGCGGTGCTTATGCGATCGACGAGCGAACGCCGCGCGTTTGAATTACTGCGAAATCTGCTACGTGCGGTTATTAAATTCGGAAAATTCGCAACGTTTCCCCCGCTCGCGTCGTGCCGCGCCGCGCCGACACGCGGATTACACGATTGTGCTTTGCGATCGTGAATTAAAAAAAATTCCTTATTTGCAATTGCGATTATTTTAGCATGCTCGTTTGACAAACGAAAAGATAAAGATTACATACATTATATCCAGCGCGAGTGGAATTGGAAATCCGAATTTATTGCATAATACACTTTGTAGAGTTCTTCTAATACTGTCACTTGATGCACATTCTGCGATACATCGACATGAAAATATTAACGTCTCGTTGTTAAATCGGTTTTCCTTCTCGCTTCAAAGCCGAAGCTATAAAAATGTCCGTATGTCCATCTAGATTAGCCTCATTTATAATCCATTTTGTCGTTTCGCGCTCCACTTATATCTGCGTTCGAAATTCTCCTTGAGCATGTCGGGAGTTGAATTATGCCGAGCAATTCGGCATAATGCAGTAACCGACATCCTCCAGAAATAACGTTAACGGCATTAGCAAACGAGAGTCTAATATATGTAATTTATTTAATTTTTTTTCTGTCATGTGCACGTAATTTATTATAATCTATATATATCGTCCTCACTCTTTCATATTCTGTATTCTTTATGTATGAATTAATGAACGTTGAAACTATAAAATATTTTTATCATAAAAAACGATGATATTTTATCATGGAATATTTAGTTTAGAATTGATGCTTTTTCAAGCGGCGTGAAGAAGCGGATTAGAAATATCACTATCATTACAAAAATTAGGATTATAGCGTTGCCGCGCAATGTTTAGCCGTATTTGTAAATCATAGGAATTATTCATTGTTCAAAATATGAATTTACGCAAAAAGCTTCGTGATGTTTCTAGCGAGAGTACAAAACTTTTCCAGTAATTTTCGTACAGACGGACATACACCGAGGATGAATTGAATGCGCCGCGTTCACATTTTGGATTACGCTCGAACTTGGGATTTTCAACCTCATAGAAAATATATTTAAAAAGTATATGTGCGCATATAAAATATACGCGACATACATTACAAACATAAACATTTCCCAATTAAAGTTATATTTATTTCTATATTATTTCACGTATTTTATCAATTATTTTATTCAAGTCAATAAAGAAACAAAGTCAAAATAATATCGCAGAAATTCGATACACAATTCGCGATAAATAATAACTCATACACACATACGAGACCCATCAAATATCTCGGATAAGTTGAGCATTCAGCTTTTTGTTTTTCCCCTACACGATCAAATTTGAGATTTTTGTTTTGTTTCATTTTTTTTTTATTTTTCTAAAATGACAATAAACTCTACAGTAGAATTCAATTGTCCATTGGAAAGTGTGAATTTTTTTGAGTTCTTATATATCAATTTCATATCTCTCCTCATGCA
Source organism: Pogonomyrmex barbatus (assembly GCF_055798465.1). Taxonomy (NCBI): domain Eukaryota; kingdom Metazoa; phylum Arthropoda; class Insecta; order Hymenoptera; family Formicidae; genus Pogonomyrmex; species Pogonomyrmex barbatus. The sequence continues at coordinate 1,138,638 of NW_028297098.1, forward strand.
GAATCCTCTCCTCTTAATTGGTTCCGTGACTGCTCGCATTAGCGTTTCGCGCTTAACGAGCCTCCGAATAGCTGCCTATTGAATTTTACGCGTCGCATAAAACCCCATCGTCTGCGAAGATTCACAAACTACTTTCCCCGTGAAAGTGGAAACGTTGAATGTTGCAAACAGCGTCGCGCCGATGTGGCAGGCGAGATAATTCCTCGATTTTTACGATGTGCGAAAATCCGATGGAACCGGTCGAGCCGAGCCGAGAGAGACAGAGAGAGAGAGAGAGAGAGAGAGAGAGAGAGAGAGAGAGAGAGAGAGAGAGAGAGAGAGAGAGAGAGAGAGAGAGAGAGAGACAGAGAGAGAGAGACAGAGAAAGAAAGAGAGAGGGTGTCTTTGACGATCAGTGTGCTATTTTGGAACAAAAGAGTCACTCGTGCGAAATTGCAAAGAAAAAATTCGATTCGAATCGAGCGCGCGGCATCAAGTCGAACCGATGTTGATATATAGGGTATCCAAAAACGACGGCCTCGCGAGCAGGAACCGACTACGAACAAATCCAATTCCTTTTCACTTTACGGTTTTCCACGACACAGTTTGATGCGATAAAGCAATGAAATACTCTCGGATTACGCAGGACGATGATTCCACTTTTCCGAGTTTAAAACTGATCCGCGAGACGGGCGCGAAACTGGCATTAACTTTCTCGCGAGCCGTAAGTTGCAAATCGGGGGGAGGGGGGGGGGCGTGCCTCTATCTCTCGTTCGTGATTAAATCATAATACCTCCGGGGATCCTTTTTCGCGAGTCACTTTTGATGGGATGACAAGAGGAACGCTATTGTATTGCGAGTATGACTTGAACGGCTTGTACAAGCTTCTAATTTCCAGTTTCATTATTTAAAATTTCTTTTTTTTACTTTTTCTCTCTCTCTCTCTCTCATGTTGTTTTTTTAGTTTTGTTATAGTACAGCATTATGCTGGATATGCGATGTATAATTTATATAGCTCGACGGAAATATGTACATACCGCAACGGCTTGCATTAATGATGTTTCTGTTTGCCATTAAGATCGATAAAATTTCATATATTCTTTTCTGGGAGAGAATATTGAACAAATTCTCCGAATAACATATCAATGACACTTCCTAGCCACATAACCATCCAGCAACAGCAGCGGAGAGAAATTCTCTACAAATATTGCAAACGTTAAATCTGCATTAGGCGGAATCTCAATTACGTTCCCGTCTTTGCGGTGTCATCCAATAAACATATTCACATTGACGAGATACTCCTTCAATCTTATGCCGCGCGTCGCGTAGCGAATTCGTTAATCGCGTCAGCCCCGCGTAAACCCTTTGTATTTCCTCATTCGATGTACCGAGCGGCACAATTCCATTTATCGGCACGACCTCCTCTCTCCCCCTCCACCCTCCATCCTCCACCCTCTTTTCGTTTCTCTACCGCGCGCGAATCTCTCTTTCGTCTCCCGACCCCCCCCCGTCGAAACCCTTCCCGAAATTAAATTCTACTCTTTCACGCTTCCCCTGCCTTGTTACGAGCCGCTCCACCCCGTCCCTCGCCCCTGTCTCCTCCCCTATCACGTGAATAAAAAATTGCCGGCGCTCCTTCATTCGCGAAATCTCTGATCAAATTATCTCGTTACGCGTTTATCCCTCTGTGAAATTGCCGCGAGTTAATTCTGATGACGTACATTCGCGCCCACGTATCTCACTTGCGTTGGGAAATTTTTGTATTTTTTTCATGTTCCGCATGTCTTCACCGCGGTCGGTTGGTTCGGAGAAGTACTTTGTAAATTAGAGTTTGCGTCACATTTATCTGCTCCTGTAATCATTTCTATATCGTGACCTGTGAGAGACGCGCTTTTGCTCAGATGAGTAATCGACCATCGCGAATATTTTTCTGTATATTATAGAAAAGCATTATCTTCCAATAACAAACGAAAATTTTCTTCATGACGAAAATGATGAACATTAATTCTATGTTTCTTCCATCTCCTCTAGATTAAACGTGTCGATCCGAAGAGTTTGTTTTTGCGAAAAATATTTGTATGTAACGTAACATAATTTTTAACGATGCACAAATTCTCTCCAGCTAATTATTTGTTTTATCTGTTTTTAGGTGAGTACAAACGATGGTAGCTTGGATCAATTTATTATTTACGACGAAATGGTTAATGTTGAAAACAGCTCCTGGCAAAATGGATGCGGTAATTAAAATATACGACAGTATAAGCACTGTATTTCGTAATGCAACTTTGAAACGGTACGTTTTTTTCTTTTCTCTTTATGTCTTATTCATTTTCTGTTGTTTTCTCTCGGAGCACCGCTCTCTGTGATTATATTGATCCTCCACAACAAGGCTCTTATTAATATGGAATGTAAACTTGTAACATTAATTATTTATAACGCGAGTTCGCTAAATCAACTAATCGAGATCGCGTCACGTGCGATTCATTATGAGCGCATGTTCATTACATGAATTGCGAGTCAGCCGTATTCCAGTAAGTTCGCGAGGCGAAAAGCGGCCCCGAGGGTATCATTTTATCGTCAATAAGCCGTCGCCATTGCTGCGATAATTTGCATTTTCCTGGATATCAAATTAATCGTTTGATCAACATGTGGTGAAGGCGACTAATTGTCGTCACGGCCACGAATAAACCACGACTAAATCGGTCTTATCTTATCAAGTCCGAAAGTCCGTCCAACGCTGTTTTTTTTTTTCGCCGTCGTGAAAAACAGTTGGATTTAACGAGCGTAAATTAATTCGCCCGTTTAGTCGTCGTTTCGCGCGCGTCTTATCAAAGCGAGCTTTTCTTCGCACATGTTGTACGAGCACGAGCATGCTAAACAGCCGGCGGCGATGGCGAGAACAAAGGGCGCGTAAAATGGGCGGTCGGAAATGAGGGGGTGTGTAAAAAAACCGGCGCGAATACGCTATTAAGGGGAGAGCGTAGATTTAAACAATTAACGGCAGGCCCATTAATTGAGATAATCTTTTTCCGATCCGCGGGCGCGCTAGTTAATTCTTCGCTTCGCGCGGATTTGCAATGTCGGCAAACGGAACTGAATTGTTCAGTTTTATAGAATGCCGTTCCCTAGTCCCTGGCGCTTCCTTCCTTTGTTATATGAGACAGCTGTTACAGGTGTATCCGGCGCGATCGATAAGTTGAAAAAGGAGCGTGTATAAAGGAGGATATATTCTATCGGAGCAATTTAACGACGCTCTCGCCGGCCGTCCGGCCTTTATAATAATAAGCGTCCTCTTAATAATGAGTGAACAGAGAAAATTGCCTCTCTATCGTTATCAACGAGAGCTCTCATCTCTTACGTGGACGCTCTTATTATAGTTCGATACGGGATCGTTAACGGTCAAAAATATTTTATGCAGCGTGTATGTGTGTGGTGTGGTGTGTGGTGTGTGTGTGGTGGTGCGCGCGCGCGCACACACACAAACACAAATGAAGAGATGGTTTTAATTTTTAATAAATTTTAATGAATATATCAAAGAAGAATATACTTATATCTAATGGCTCTTGGCTGTGCAAAATTATCGCATAAGTATTTAAATCGTAATATGATTGACGTATTGTTTCAATTAGCGTATTATTTCGGGGAAAATATTAAGACTTTGGACTTAACAATTTGAATTTTTAATGATTCTATAATTTTCAATGGATTAAACAGTCTATATTTATATTTGAATCTCGCTTAAAAAATATATTGGAGATCAGCGGTTAGAATTATGTCGCTGTGCAATAAAGCTTTCACGATTTGTTTCGCGATGACGCATACACGCGCACATACGTATTCTGTCTCTTGAAATTTTCAAACCTTTTCCGCGAGGCTTTATACATGATATTGCCCACGAAAATAGCCCCATATCTCGAGATGGTCTTAAATAAAGGATACGGTAACCGTGCTGACAAATCTACGGCAAGATTGTTGCTTTGTTGCTCGGTAAATTCTATAGAGCCAAGAGGGGATCAAGAGGAGCGACGATTTTCATATTGCTGGAAATTACCTAAATAGCGTGTCATTTAAGAGCACCATGCTTTGAAAATTTGTTCGCAAAGAGCCTCAAGCAGAAATGTATTTCGGTTAAAAAAAAACCGCAATGTGCATCTTTCATTTCATTATTCGCATTTTACTGATCTAGTTTACATCGAATGTTTGACATACATGTATCACCCCTCCCCATCCCTCGAATATTCATACTAAATTAGCGTAGTAAACGATAGCATAAACACCATTATACATTTGATATAGTTTTTTAATACGTATTGAACTAGTTAGCTATTGTTACACCATCGCTAAGTTAATTTAATACGAATATGTTATTTGGAACGTATATATTAAGCGAATAATGATGTAAATGAGATCAAATATCAAGCACATGCTCGTAATTATTGATCGAAAATCATAATAATGTATCGCCATTTTTTTTTCTTCTGAAAGAAAAATTTATTAGTTTTTCAAGTTTGTTATACGTTCGTTATATGTTTCGCGTTACATCTTTTTTCTTATTATCATATTCAAGCTCCGCTCGAACATAAGGTCGACCATGTTAATTCAAGTCAATCAGTTTTTCACTAGGATTTATCGTGAACTTTGGGCAGATAGAGTCTTTAACCTGGAAAGATCCGCTCTGATTTACTCGTTCGAGGGTCTTCCTTTCGCCTTCGAGGGAAATTTTCTCTACAACGACTTTGCTTCGTTTTAGATTTTCTTCATTCCTTCTTGCTTAACGATCTTCTCTTCCGTGTCGGCTTATTGCTCTCAGTCACGGCTCTTATTTCTCCTCCACAGTACGCACAATTAAATACGACTTTTCCGATTTTCTTTTCATCCACTCTCATTAATCGTATCCATTTTTCTCTTCCATTTTTTTCCCGCGCTTTAGACACATTCGCATATCGATCGAGGGATATCTCGAGGATATTACAACCGGGAAATTATATGCAAGTGTTTTAGTCGTCCTCGAAAGCGAGTAATTTTAACATCCTCGTGCTTCGCCTGACTTCATCCGAAGGTGGCAGCGGCGGCGGCGGCGGCGGTCTGCGAGCTTCACGCGAGGTGGATCCCGAAGCTATTATATCGCGTCTGATCCCGGTTTAAGCCCACGAATGTAATCGCGGGAAATGGGCAATGGCGGGGGTTTGATCTGATAATCGCGCCCGCGAATCCGTGCACGTCCAAGTCCAAGTCCGAGCGCTCGCTCGGGCTACACGTTTCGTCTACACATCCGCGCTCCTCCGTACGTGGCGGAAGTGCCGCCTCGCGAGTGCACGATAATTGCCACGTGGAAACGCCAGTTCGTTTCGGGGCGGGCGCTATTACGTGTACGGGGCGTATTTTTTCATCTCGCTCTCCGACGGCCTGGCCTGGTTTGAAGCGCGGAGCGCCGAGCGCCGAGCGGCGAGTGACTGCCCGAACGAGAAATTACAACGTGCTCGTCGCGCGCGTTGCAAACGAGATGTTCCGTGTTTGCGAAATAAAGTGTCCCGTCCCTATTGTACGATATGATGTTCCTTTGATCGCGCGGCAACTATTGCCAAAGGTACGATGAAGAGGAGGAGGAGGAGGAGGTCATTGTATCGCGCGCGCAGCGTGATTTTTCATCCATAAATAAAATTTGTCGGTATTCCGTTCGCGTCGCGCTCATGCAAATCATCTCGTGACAAAGGTAATGTCGTCCCTTTACGTTGGATCGGTCTTTTGCCGAATAAAAATCGCGTTCCACGCACGGCGCTCTCGATATGCAACTTCCGCGGAATGCAACAGTCGTCGGTGTTTTCGTGAACGCGCTGCGTCATCCTGCTTTCTCTCTTTCTCTCTTTCTCTCGCGAGAGAAATCCACTTTATTCGTCGATTCGTAATTTCCAATCGCGCCGAGTTTAATCGCGCGTTTATTATTGTTTCTGAAATTCCTCGAGCGGATTTCCGCCGCGGCACGTAAAGCCACAACGCCGCATTTGTGCGCTCCTTCCCCCCCCCCTCCTCTCCCTCTCCTGCATCATTCTTTTTCTGCACCGAGAGCAATATGGGCTTTTCGCAGCCAACCGCCGCTACAAATAACAACGTATTAATTTTGCAGCTTCGTGCCACCGCCGACACTCCCGTCGACGTCCGTAAAGAATGACGACGAATCTCGGTTTTCCCGCGATATCTCATCGTCCCACGTGGCTCGTAAGATAGAAAAAGAGTTATTGCAAAAACACTCTCTCTCTCTCTCTCTCTCTCTCTTTAAATCGCGTTTTCTACCACTTCTCGGTACCATGATTCCGCTCTTTATTTTTTACCTTTTCTTTTTTTAGAAAAGGTAAAAAAAAGCAAGACGCGGACAACAACAACAACAACAACAATACAAAAAGAGTAGCGCCCGCACGAGTACCAATGCGCGACAAAGTGCATCCCCTTTGCCTCTCTCCCCGCGTTCATTTTTCTCCGACAGGTACTTTTAGTGAACATACCCGGAATTATGTGCACGCGGGATGCAAATGTCGACTCTTGTCCAGCCGTGTGTCGCGCGATTCCGTACCCTGCCGTCACAATCCCTTCCTCCCCTCTCTCCTACATCCTCCCTCTCCTCCTTGTCGCTCGCATGAACACACACGTGCACGTGTTGCTCCGACATTCCTGGATATCACGCTTCCTTTCGTGGCGGGGAAATAAAAGTGACGCCGGCGGTTAAAACAGAAGCGATGCTGCTGCACGCGTGGCGTAAAAATAGGGGTGTCGCGCCGCGTCTGAAAGGGGCTGAAAGCTCTGACCCGTTAAGCCAGCCCAGGAGGTCACGGGGCGGTTATCTGCGTCTTAATGCTGCGCTATTTAAGTAATCCGCGAGATAACGATCTATCTCGCCAAGCTGGTTAATGTCAGACTGACGCTGGGTGTAACAGCGGTCTCAAATGGTTGCGGCAACCATCATCCTGATGCGAGAGTACACAGAGAAAAAGAGAGAAAAAACCTCGAGCACGCGAGATATTCCTTGATTTTCATTAAGTTTGCAGATTTTATATAATGCTTAAAGCGAAATGTATTTGTAGATTTGATCGATGTAAATATAACAGTCATTTTTAATTCTGCGTAAAAAAAAAAAATTTGAAAGAACATATTGATATTCATTAATGTTGCTATATCGAAATTATTGAAAAGCTACGGATTTTTTCTCGACACGCTTTTTATCGAAATAATAAATTGTATTAATATATGGGCACATGTTTGTTATTACGGAGTGAGTAAAAATAAAGAGGCCAGTATTTCTATATTTTATAAAATTATTTCATGGCGAAATTGAACGTAACTTTTTCGTGAGCCGCGCAAAAACGTGTGTGCAAATCATGCTGTACTTTAATAATGTTATCATAATGTATCGTATTCAAAGCGCTGCGAACTATAATTCTGCGAAAAGGTCCGTACGGTATATGTACGGTATATATTCACATCACATACAATACGAACAACATCGCAAATTTTGCAAAGAGATTTATTTGTGGCGTATTGCGATGTAAACTGGCTTGAACGCTTAATTTTCAGCGGATAATACGGCAATTTAGAATCGGTCTACATGGTATTTAGCTATCGATGTAAAATGGAAATGGGATCGAATACAGGACGGAGAGAGTGTCGCTGTAATAAACGATGCCGATAAGCGACACGGTTTTCAGGCGACATCGTGTCTTTTCCGTTCCACGGCCGTTACTTACGGCATCACATGTTTTAAATTTTCGAGTCTACGATCATAAAGAGAAGTCCGGTCGATGGAGGATTTATGCCAGAACTATATTTATGACTGCGCAACGTCGGTATTTGCGATTCGTTTCGAAAAAAAAAAAAAAAAAGAGTCGAGTTTTCGCGACGCGCGGAACGGCGAGGAAACGAGGAAATACCGGTCGTACCTACCGGTCGGACGGTATTTTTGTTTGACTCTCTTTTCACGTCGCGGTCGCACGAATATGCGTCGAGGGACGAAAAAACGCTTCGCGAAGTGCATACACACGCTCGCGTCGGTCGTTCGGTCTCGTCGTCGTCCCGGGGAAAAGCGTAAAATTATAATAAAGAGGGCAGGAATTAATTCGTGTTCCCGCCTGAATGTACCGTGATCCTCGGCGACGAGAGCGAGGGCGAATTGTAGAGGCGGACACCGGCACGGCGGTGGAAAGAGTTTAAAAAGAAAGAAGAGGTACGCGAGAGAGCTGCGAGGAAGCGCCGCCGCTCGCCCGAGATTCGATCGAGGGCCACGCTAAAGTTAGACGAGATGTGTGTACACACGTGTGGAACTAACGGGGAGACATTGGGAAGATTTCTTTGAGGCTATGATGAAACCCGAGATATAAGGCTATGAGGAAACCCGACCCGCATATATGCGCGCGTGTGCGCGTTATCAACCGAACGGTATCAAAAAGACGCGCGTGTTACCCCCCTCAGCGCTGACCATTCAACGTGACGTCTCTTGCAGGGGAGAAAAGAGACCGTTTCACGGGCGGTAGACGTTGTGACACGTAATTGGGTGGCGGTGGCGGCTCGATTGCACTCGACTGCGGGATTTCCATGGTGACGTTGGACCGGTTTAAATCAAGGAATATCGGAAAAAAAAGGTACAAAGGTATCTCTTCCGTTTGCGAGATTATGGAATCCCGACCGGCACGAACGAGGCATGGAAATGCCAGGGGTAACTGGGATCACAATCTTTTTCGCAATTATGCGGGAAGAGCAATGAGGCGAACGGTGTATCGACTGGTCTCTTTAGTTCTCGCAATTAACATAGAGAGAGGAAAGGGAGGGAGGAAGAGAGAGAGAGAGAGAGAGAGAGAGAGAGAGAGAGAGAGAGAGAGATGTCATGCGATGTAAAAGCGTGGTGGACAAATTACGAGAGGCGAGCGGTAAGCAGTTTGAGAGTTACGGGCGCATAGACACGCGCGGCCAGAAATGCTACGGATGATACTAAATATTAGAATAGAAAAGCGAGTGTTCCTTTGAGAGGGATGCGTCCTGATGAAACTCGACACGAAAAGCACGAATGCCCACCACAGTCAGTCCGTTCGTGTGTTTCGCTACCATTCTGGCCAAATCCCTCGTATTTGCCGCACCATGTTATAAGTCGTGTGCGCATGCATGCGCGCGCGCGCGCGTGCGTGTGTGTGTGTGTGTGTGTGTGTGTGTGTGTGTGTGTGTGTGTGTGTGTGTGTGCATGCGCGTGCGTGCATGCATGGTGCGTGCACATCGACCGCGCGTGTGCATCCACACGCGCTAAAGCGATCGCGCGTGTATCGTCGTGCAAAAGCGCGCGGCTGCTCTAGAATTTCTCTCGCAACGCGCGAGCAGCAAGCACACAGACTTGACTCGCAAAGCGCCGTTGCTTACGAATCGATTAACGTAACTTACCCCGTAACCTCGCCGGAATTCAGTTTGTTTGTCAGTTCATTTATTACACATGCAGGTTTGATACAATTGCGCCAAAAATATATATGTATTCCCTCTATTAGATTTCTGCCCGCGGTGCGCGATGAAAATTTCGGATTTCCCGGACGGATGAGTCGAGAGATCGTACCGTTGACGTGTTTTGTCAATTAACTCCCTTTCTGCCGACGTGTATGTCAAAGATAACGTCGGTGTCTCGAACGAAAGCGATCGAAAGCGACAGAGTATCGACGTTCGCCGATCCTCGATTGCCTCGCCTCGCCTCGTCTCGTTTCGCCTCGCCTCTCCTTGCCTCGCCTCGCATCGAATCTTACATATTCGATGCGTATCGTTCGCGTTTCGACGGGGAAATCTTATCGGTGGTATTTCGAGACTTATCAGCCCTGTACTATCTCCCGCGATTCTCGGTATATCTCGTATATCCGGTTCATGTACCTTTTCCCTGGGTTGGTGAAACCGCTCCCTCTTTGCGCGTAGTATCGGGAAAGTATAGGGCAACGTGCTAACGGCGGCCTGTAATTATAAGCTCACCCTCTCTCCCCCCCCTCTCTCTCTCTCTCTCTCTCTCTCTCTCTTTCTCTCTCTTTCCGCAACCTAGCTGGCAGCCCTTTCATTCGGTTAGCTTTTGTACTTTGACTACTACCTCCGGCATTACTACCCCCTACCCATACATCACCGTCGGTCATCGTTGGACGCCACCGCGCGCCGACCATTGACCATCGACCAGACCATCGGAGGCCTCTTTGCGGGCAACGTACAACCCGCGAAATAACACGATACCATACCCCGATTGTGAGAAATAGCGAGGCTAGGAGAAGCGAGGAGAGGCGAGACGAGGCGAGGCGAAGCCGGTCGGCGGGATGAAAATGCGTTACGGATGTGCTCGACCGACATGATGAAATGGCGCGCGGCACCGCTCACCGCGTTTCACATTTGAATATGAAAGAAATCCGTGACGATTACACGCCCATTAATCCGATCACGCTTTGCGGCTTTTCGGCTAAAACTCGTCGGGGCCAAAGATTTGGAAATAGTTTCCCCGCTCGGGGAAACGCGCATTTTCGTCGCGCGGACGGGTCACGTAACGCGATTCGTTTCTGGAATGTACGGTTTCGGCGCGCGAATAACATCCCTCGGGATGGACTTTTTAATCCCCGAGGTAAGAGGATCGTAAGAGTCCGCTACACAACGTTCTCGAAGTTGCGTCGCGCGAGCGTAACAGAAATCGATAATAATTACGATCCATTTGAAATTTCCTTTTGCAGTAGGATTGTAAAGAGTTAAACGCGTTTTGCTCCGTCTATAGAATAATTATCGTCGGATATCGGCGCTTAAATATGCTGTTATATGCTCTGGCAAATTGCATCGACGATTCTCTAAGCATAAGCTATATGCGCTCTTCAATTGTACAACTCGGATAAAAATTGCCGGTCCCTATAGCTTTTGCTTCTTTTTCCATTGTGCCTCCTCCTCCCCTCTCTCTTTTTCTCTCTGTCCATCACACAATCTCGTATGAATGGACAATGGCCGAGAGCGACAAAACGCAAAAGGAATCCACAATGATTGCGAGTTATTTAATCTCGTTATGAACGTTACATTTTTTACCTCTGCAGTTTTAAAGAGCAAATTGCACGTGTTGGTATTTTTCAAGAGCTCGCCCTGTTTATTTCCATTTCCCGTTAGTTGTAACATTCGCAACGTTTCGGTATGATGCGCGGCAGAGAGATGGAGAGGCGCGTCCAAGACCGCGATTGAAGTTCTGATTAACAGTGTAATCCGATCACTCTTAATGGACATTCGATACGGTAATAAATTCCTGATCGTTCAGCTTGATAATCGCTTTTGAAATTTTCATTATTTTATTCGTCGGCATGTAAATAAGCTCGTTACAGCCGTCACAAGTACAACGGGGTCGGGAACGGCGGCGCGACGCGCGCGGCAGCCATTCATAAAATATTGATGAAAATGCTACATTCAATATGTGTCCGGTCTGATCCGATCCAATGGGATCCGGGAGAATACAAAAGGAATCCGACCACGGGTGCTTTATCGAGGAGCTTTGTTACGAGCCATTACCCTTTCCTCTTTTATCGCAGCTACGTAAAATTACGTCTTACGCTCGTCCAGAAAAATTATCTGGCTTCCCGTTGCAGCAGCCCCCTCATGCACGACTTTTATTGTATAAAAGCGATTTTATCATCTGCCCTTCGCGCGCGTTACCGTGTCGCTCGAGGCACTATTTATCGAACTTTTATGTCAGTTCGTCCGGAATAATCATCATACTGGATATCTCAATGCGACGTTCTCTTTGTATCAACGTTGTAATGGACAGTCGGCCGCGGGCGAGGATTTATCAATGAAGATAACATCCGTCGCGATAAATCGAGCTGGGGGAAACGTCCGAGCGAAGGAAAAGCCGGGAAAGTGCGGCTTGAAGTTTAACGCGTTAATTTTCCACATCTCGTAATAATTGCTACGACATCGACGTTTTAATTAGAGCGAGCTTATCATAGATAGAACGGCGGGGCGTGGCGCTCGCAAGAAACCTAAGCCGCGAGCATCGTCGTTTTCCACATTCTCTCGACTTCTTGCCGTTTTCTCATGGCGACCCTTTTAATTAACCGCAATTCCGCGCGAGATCCGCGTTTAACGAGCCGAGCTGCAATTGTTGAAAACAATGCAATAGCAGCGCGACGATTTCGCGCGAGGAGGACGTCGCCTCCGACATAAAGCTGATCGAGCGAGTTAATGCGCGGCTTCAAGAGGAATGCGAGCGTGCATTCAGCTTCGTTAAGAGTCGCTCCCGCTTTTCTCGCGAAGTCTCCATCGTCTCGCGTCTCGCGTGCGTCGATCGCGCGTCGTCGATTCGTTCGAGACGAGAAGTGCACTCTCATCGGGCGTGATGGGATTCGCGTCGCGTTACTGGGAATACGTCGCGACCGCTCAAGTGGCACATCCATAACGATCATTGACACGAAGCGCCGCAGCGCTGGAGATAAGATAGGAGATAGGAGAGACGGGAATAGAATTAACGAATAGGATTTACGATTTTTGCGAACGGGCGTCGCCCGAGGTTTCGACGATCGACATCGCAAGTAATTTCTCGATGCGTTTCCCTAATTTAGATCGCCGCCTCATCGATCGTCCGCTATATATATATTTTCGCTTCGCTATTTGCGGAAGGTAAATACGATGATATTTATTTCGTCCATTATTTGTAACTTTGGTAGTTCGCGCTGTGTTTGAATTATTGCATATTCATTACGACTCGTGCTCTACCAATTTCTACGCGATAATTCGGCGAGTTATTAATTATTACGCGCGACTATTCTTCGGAGATAGCCGCGCGTTCACGCGCGCACATGAGAGGGAAAATAGAGAGAGAGAGAGAGAGAGAGAGAGAGGGGGGGGGGAAGGGAGGGAGGGGAGGGGGCAATACGGTATACGGCAACTTGAGAATTTCAATTACTACCCGCAGAACTTACAATTAGCCTCGCGACTATGGCCGCGCACGGTCGATCCGCGCGGTTCGTAAGTGGGATGTACCAAGCGCCTACGTATTCGTAACGATTATATGCGGCGCTCGCAGTCGATACGCTGCGGTTGTACACAGGGTGTTCTCTGGAACGAACCCTTGTTTCGCAAGTTTCCTCACATGTAAGAGGCTTCCGAATATCGCCCGAAAGCGGAGGAGGAGTCTCGTAATCCTAAAAATATTCCGAAAGTTCGGAAAATATTTTCTCAGACGTATCTTCAAGACATCTGAGGAAAAATAAGAAAATTTTTCTAGAGCACGAGATAGACGATGGATTGTGAAAAAATGCGTAAAGTGTCGCAAGAGGAAAAGGGGTATATATATATTATCAAAAAGTTCGCAAATCTTTTGAGTCGAAATTTTCGTGGTGCATTTCAAGTGATCCGTTATAGTCTCGAGTGGCTTATAACGCGATGGTAATCGTACGAGAAGTTTCGCTTGGTGGGCGTCTCGCTATAGAATAAAAGTTCCATACAAAGTTACTCGCGTAATCTTTGAGAACGGGCCCCCTTCGCCCCCGCTCTCGCTCGTTCGCTCGCTCACTCGCGTGCATTCATCCCTCGCGTTATTATTCGCGCATGCTTCATTCGAGAGCCGGTTATGTCACTGGGTTCAATCTGCCGAGTTTGCGTATCAATTCGGATGAGGGACGTTGCCTGCCGCTGAAGGATCTCTCGCGCAGCGTAATTTCGCGGACGAGCGAAGCGCGAGAGAGCGAGATCTCGGTAGGATAGCACGGTGGTTTACGAGTCGCCCGGTAGGTTTGTCCGCCTGCAGATATACCGGTTACGTAGGCCGACGTTATAAATGCCACGAGGACATAGCGCGCGCGAGCGAGGGATATAACCGTATATCATGTTGTTCCCTGAAACTTCCGGGCGCTCCCGGCACGTCCTGCCGCCATGATTTCAGAACGAGCATCTCGTCCACGTGTGTTTTACCTACGTGGACCCTACGTGAACGAGAATTCGGCCGAAGGTATCGCGATTAAAATGCACTTTTATGACGGCACGAATGAGCTTCGCGTGCCGCCCCTTCGTCGTCGTATCGGACAACGTTGGAAAACGAGAGAAAATAGACGCGCGCACATACGAAATGGAATGGAAATTTTTTTTGCTCTTCCGACATTCCTCTCCCCTCTTCCTCCCTCTCTCAATCCTCTACAGATGCCGTTCGGTTTCTTTCGTCATTGCTCGATAATCTCGAACGATTCTCACCGGAGGGTGTTTGTTACCCGCCGTCGCTCGTAATCTCCTTTCGTTATACGGTTGCAAAGCTCCAATGGGTCGTTAAGTCCTCCCATTGAAAGCCCCTCGGCCCGATAGTTTTAGCTACGTATAGAGAGAAGTCAGCTGCCGGTGACAATTAAAAGGCTCCTTTTGCGGCCGGACGCGGCCCGACACGTAGCTTTCAGTCGCGGGATTTCGTTTGTGTGTGTCGGAACGGCGCGAAAAAAAGCTTGCTGTAATTATCGAAACATTGGACGTGCCGCGCATAAAAGATGGTTTTCAATTACTCGCTAATTAGAAATCCGGTTTGTCGCGCGGCTCGTTCCAAAAACACAGGACACCGGCGCGGCGTTGGCCGCTTTGAACCGGAAACCGGGACGACGCCACAGAGAGGATATTCTTTTTGCCGTGTGGCGATACGGTCAAAGTGTTGCTATAGGAAGTGTGTCGCGTCGAATTTTCACGGAGAACCGACGACTTCGGAAATCTCGCGATCGGGGGATAACGAGAGGAGGTGTCGCGCACTTTGAATATGATACGCGTCGATTTCGCGATCGTCGAAAGGGAGGGAGGGAGGGAGTGGGGGGCGACGAGGGAAGGTGGATGAGGAAGAAAGCCTAAGCTTCTTATCCCGAGCTTAATTCCCCGCTCGTCGTAATCCCTCGCAACGGAGTCCGGACGTAAAGTCCGTTGCCAGCTTGCGAATGAACACGCGGATGGCGAAGTTTCTTCGTCCTTAAGATCCATCGAATGCGGCGCGCGCAAGTAATAGGTCCCGCGGTCGGATAATACGAGTTCGCGTCTTTCCTAATGGCACAGAGAGAAGGAAGGTACTACGGAAGGTACCCCTTCAGGACGCGCGCACGTTGTGCCCGCGAGTCTCTCTCTCTATTTTTAATTAGAACTCAAGGTTAAGCATATTAAAATGATCCGCCGTCGCGGTTCGTTTGATAAATTATAAATTTGGAGGCTTGGGAAAGGCAGAATTTCGCGCGTAGCAAAAAGTTCAATCATTAGATTATTTATCGCGAGCATTCGCGGGCAATTCGTGAATACGAAGGGACTCTTTGTTTGCGTCGTGAAATATCGATCGCTTTGACGTAGGCGCGATATCGATCGACCCGATATGTTCTCGCATTCCGAATATAACACGCGGTGGCCGTCACGTCAATACGCGGCGTCGCGCGAGAAAAGCGAGACCGAGAGATTTCGTTTCCTCCCTCCGGCTCCACATACGACGGCTCTTAAAATTATTCAAGCCGAATGGGGGGAGGAAGTGCTTTTCGCGTTCGCGAATCGCCTTTTATCTGCAGCCGGCGTAACGGCGGGACGCGACGTAAACTCGAAATAAATATCGCGGTTTCGATTCGTATTTTCACGCGGTATCCGGCAATGAAAACTCCCCGTGTTCGAACGTAATCTTTATAGCGCGATTCGCGTCCGGGCGATTGCGGGGAATAGTGTTTGGTCCTCGGACGGAAACCGCACGGCTCGATACGATCGGGATCGAACAATGCGAGCAGAAGAAGGAGGAGCGGAAGAATATCGGAAAACGAGCGTCATCGAGGTCGCGGGCACTTTTGTGTTTGTCGACGTGGGGTTTGTAGACGTGGAGCGAAATCGCGAGCACGCGCTCGGTCTTCCTTTCTGTACAGCGCACGAGAAAAGAGCGAGGTAAATCCTCGCGGAATTCTTTTTTGCGGCTTTCACGAGTATAATAAAACGGATAAGCGGAAAATATGGAATTAATTTAATGACGGTTTACAAACACGCGTTACGCGTTAAAACATGCGTGTAAATATGAATCTTAACGGTTCGTAGGGAACGAGACTTCGTCTTTGCGAAGTCTGTATTCTCAGTAGAGCGAAAAGTTTCTGATCCTCTCGCGATATCAGGTCAAAATGTAGATTAAAATAGATAATAGTAGTTAATGAGGTTTGATGAGGTTACTGAAGATAATAGCGTGTGTCGTTAAATAAAATACTCAGACAAAAGTGACGATATTTAGTAGAAGATATTTTTATTAAATCGAAATGGAATCTATATGAATAATTTATAAGATTCACGAGTACACACGAATGGAAAAAAAATTCGATTAATCGTTTATCAAACGAGTGGCTAATAAAAAGAGAGATAATCGAGATAAATCCCATGGTAGTCGACCATATCAGTTGTGGCGATGCTCCCGATTCTCAACGGTATCGAACTATCAGAAGAGCATCGATTTCGGAGGGTATGGATCTCCCGCTTTCCTCCCCTCCCCCAATCCCCCCTGAAAATATTATAAACCATAAGTTTCGTTGCTCCCGATATTCGGCTGTGTCGGCCAAAAACGGGGATAATCGATATACTTTATCATGCTGAATTATTCAAGCCTTACTCGGCTTACTTCACTTTTGGCATTGGCCAAACGGGGATGCTCTGGAAGAAAAGTTTGATGCCCGTGCGAATGTATCGCTCTCGGCCGATGGCGTGCGCGTGATCAGAAACAATACGTCATTTTCAGTACGGTAAAATAAAAATTTAATAATGTTCCCGTTCCTCTCTTATTCGCATCGCGCACGTCGATCATACGTCTTCTACATTTTTAGGCAAGTTTCGTGAAATATCGAGCAAACAGTTGCAGTTTTGATTTTACCTTAAAACATAGATAAACAAACGAATTAGTCCGGACTGTCGATTCGGATAAGATTTAAGATGTGTGTGCTCTAAATTGAAAGAATTATTCTTCTCGCCAAAAATATCCTGACTGACTGTTTTTCTCTGCTCTATCGAAAAACAGAAGGTTTTTAGAGAAGTATAAAGCTATCGTGGACTGTTTGTATTTCTTAGCAGCTATGATCCGCATAGCCGCGCCCCTGTTGATTTTGTAAGCAATTTTTATGCCGATCGATCTCTGGCGCGTCAAAGTGACTCACGGATTCAACCAGCGGACCCCCCCCCTCCCCCGCATCCTGCGCCAATTAACTTTTACCATGTTCCCAAAAAAAGAAAAACAAATAGCCGAAGTCAATTCCTGTCGCTGTCGTTTTCAGTTTCCTTTATGAAACTTATAACTCGCTAAAGTCTACTTTGGGACTTGCAGTAACGATTGAATAAAGAGGAGAGGTCGAGCGCCTGCTAAACTTGGAACATTTATTTCTATCTCCTATGAAGTTGATCAATTATATCTTATATCTTAAATATTGAAGAGAGAGAGAGAGAGAGAGAGAGAGAGAGAGAGAGAGAGAGAGAAAATTTCTTTAATATTTGTAAGTTGAACATCGCATCACTTAACAATGCGTTTTGTGATTTGTGTTCAGATTGTTTGATTATATAGTTTGCAAACAGTTTTAATAAAACCTAATCGTACAATTATTAATACTTTGTATATGCATGCGGAATTAGCATTTATTACTGGATTTTATTCGCAAATGTCGGAGGAGTCTCAAATGAAAATCGCATCATTAACAGAATAGTAGAATAACCACCCTTTTCTGCTGCTCGCCTCGTTTAAATGCTATTTGCTCGGATAAGCGCAATAAGGTAACACTTTTTGAAAAGAATGTACAGTCGTTTGAGGTAGAAATTATATCTACGCGATTTCACGCTAATTGCCATCCTCTACCGAGCTCTTCGCTTATTAAACCACCGGCGACGTCGCGCACCAGCGAGAGACCGCGTTGGATAATTCATGAGCGTTGAAAACGTAACCGTCTGATTTACGTACGTAAATTCACAAGGCCCGCAAGGACAATTTGGGATCGTAAATTCACAATTCGTGACAGCGTTAGAGGCGCTTCGACGAGGAACAATTTTTCTGGCCAACAAGACAAGACAGCTCGCGCGCGTACGCCATTATCGCGTTTTCGTATCTCTTCCGCTCCCCCTGGAGGGAAGGGGGGATGTGGAACCCTCTCTCCTGACGAGAGAGCGCGTGACTTCGGGAATTTTCGTCCCCCTGAGGAAACTACGACGGGACAGTCACTCTCGTCTCGTTCCCGTGCTCTCGGGACGATCGTTTGGCTGAATAAATGATCGACCGGGAAGTCATCTCGTTACTTACGATGTTTCTACTGAGGGCTCGAGAGGGATTGTCGGTGGTGGTTGCGTCTCTCGAACGAAAGGCCTCGTAATTCATCCCCTTCCGAACTTATTCTCGCCTCTTATATCCGCATTTTGTTCTTAATTCCCTGGCCGTTTCGAGCCTTTCCTCTCCCCTTTGAATCGATCGACCGAAGTTATTGTCCGTCTTTTGGTCGCCGCGCGCTTAGCGTTTCTCTCGCGGGCGAGCGGGAGGGACGATAAATTACTCGTTCTCGTGGGCCGCAGTGATAAATAACCGGACGCGCGGATGGCGCTGCGGTAAGAACAACGGTTCCCGGGGAACCGACTCGGGGCTTCGCGACTGTCATGAACACGCGTACGAGTTATCAGCGGTTAAAGTTGAAGTTCCCCGCGCTTCGTTAGAAAGTCCGACGATGGAGACGACGCGGACTCGCGCTGGACGTCAATCGCGCGGTTCGTCGTTGATTCCGCTCGCGAGATAGGACGGTCACCACCAATTTGTTATCCTTAATTTCCTCCTGCGTCGTTCTACAAATTGCAATCCTTCGCCACCATGCTGACTGCCGCCTGAGCACGCACTTTCGTGCGTGCGCGTTCGTTTGCTCGGAGAATGGAACTAATTTCCGGCTTCCCGGTCATTTTGTAGGGGCGTAGTCGTACAGCGATGGGGGTACAAGGAGGGAAAGGGATCGCGAGGGAATACGCGCGCAGAGATTGAAAAAATTGGTCGGGCGTTTTCCTCTTGTTCTTCCCGATAAAGAGAAAGAGGGAGAGATAATGACGAGGGAAGAGGGGAAGAGAGGAGAAGACGAGCGGGAGAGAATCGAGCCGCCGTCGTCGCTTAATCCTCGGCGAGAGTTCTTTTGTAGAACGACTGCTTCCGCCGGATGAGACGTTACTCGAAAGTAATCCGAGAAATGCAGTGGTGTGAGTGAGAGAACGCCGGAAGGGGGGGATCTTAAATACAGCTGCAGTCGCGTAATTGATGGATTAAACGCTATATCGCGAACTCGCTACCTTACAACGTCGAAGATGCCTTGTACATATTGAATTAGCTTACTCGCCGTTTTGTCATCTTCCGTTGAGAGACAAAGTTTCTTAATCACTTTCGATATCCGCAGAGAGGGGAGAGAGAGAGAGAGAGAGAGAGGGAGAGGGAGAGAGATTCATCGGATTACAACAACGGTGAGTTGGGAGCGTATTACGTGCTTAATAAACCACGGCGCGATTTATAGACGTTTTCTGGTAATTATCTGGCGGACGATATCGCTGGGGTTATAGTCCCTTTTAACGTCCGGTGTAAATCTCCTAAGCGTGGATACGCGATGTACGAGGGTCTGCGGGTTTACGAGGTACGAGCAGATGCAGGTATCCCGAATAGAATTAAAAATAAATTGAGTGGCTTCCTTCTGTCCGACTCTTACCGGCTCTCAAAATAGAGTTTTTGGAGCTGAAAAGCGTGATTGTAGATGTACACATCGAATCTCGACGAGAGCTGTCTTGATGAAATTTCTTCCCTATTTGTCTACGTCACGACTGGAGACGTAGACAAATAGGGAAAATATTTAAATATATTTGATTTGCATTTCTAAAGAATAGAAAATAAAACGACGAACGTTTTATAATTTTATCTACTTTTATTTTGCATTACATAAACATTTGATGAATTAACTGCGAATTAATAGCGAGATGATTAAACACTATTTGAATAGAGTGACATATTTAATTAAATAATTTTACCTATATAATTAATTAGTAAATTGATATGTATATTGTATTTGCGATTATATTTTGATCGTAGAATTCGAGCTAACGCGAGATTCAAACAAATGCAAGTATTTGTGCAATGCTGTAATTATCGTATTTATTTTTTTCTTCCCTTAGCAGATACTATAAAATAATATAATATGAGGAGATAGTTTTATTCGATTTAGGTAAAAAGAAGATAAGTGAAACGATTTAAAAAATTATCTGAAATATGGGATATGGGATCTATAAATATGGGATTTTAACCTATGCATACACCTATGCATTCACCGGTTTATATCACACTGTATTTTATTGATTAAAATACAAATGATTATCTAATTTTAATTTTATCCTATCTTTTTTTATTCTGTACTTAATTTTTTATTCGATTTTTTATACGTGGTAACAGAGATTTTAAAGAATATAATGTAATATGTCAAGTTAAATTTTCAAATAACAGAACAGAGAATGGAAAAGGCAATTGCTCGCAAACTCGATTTTAGTCCTCGAATTTAATCCTTTTTTTTTTTATTGAATTTATATTTTTATTTATATATATGATTTATTATATAAATAAATATATATAAATTTGGAATTAATTGCTTATATTACTATCATTATTATTGCCATTATTTTTAACAAATATTATTTTTAATTATTTTTACAATGTGGGAGTTCTATTTTAATTAAACCGATAATCAAATTTGAAATCGATTAATTCTTCTCTCTTGTCAGAAATTTTATTTCTATTTTTAATTTCATTTTCGCTTAAAATACGGTGTGTTATCGATAAATATCTTTGTACAGGCATGTACATTGGAGTGCCGTATACGTTGCCAAACACAGACGACAGATTCACGGAATCATGAAGCTATATAACTTATATAACCCTGGGTGGTAAAGCGACGTTTATTACCGCATCGCGTTTATGATTTTTATACCTACGAAGTATTCCGAGTCGGCTGACCGATGCCACGATAAAATCGAGAGAGAAAAAAAGCGAGAGACGGGGAAAAAGTGAGAAAGAACGCCGGTTCGCGATGCGATCTATAAACGGACCACGGTAATATTTCCCTTGCCATTGAACCGATTTTATTTCCTCCCCCCATGTGGATTTCTCTACTTTTACGCGTCACAAATTCTTTTAATATGCTTTTTCTTGCGAAGCGCGGCGGGCACGCGCTCGACTTGGGTGAAATTCGAAACTTCTTACTATATAAACGGAGTGCTGCTTAATATTTTTTATCGTAAAAGCATTTCCTAACACTCTATCGAGGCGAGCCATTTGGCAGTACGTGTTTTTCACGCGCTGCCTCCCGCACGTCCATTCGTTTTAAAAGTGTTTTGCATCGGGGAAAATGTTTATCTACCCATCCGCGTGATGATTATCTTGAAATGCGCTTGTTAATGCTACGTGATGTATTAAAAGCGCTTTCGAGTTATAAAGTAATTAAAATCTAGTCGGCTTTTGTTTATTCTATCGTAAATATCGAAGATAATCAGGACGAAAAAAAGGTATTAAAGCGAAAATATATATTTGTACCGGTTTTGTGTTCCGCGGTAACGGTTTGTACAACGTTAAGATTATAGTTAATCGCGACCACAATGAGCTCACAATGAGTCGTGTAATTATCGCGTAATATGGCGGGAACAGTTTCGGTCTGATTAAGAGTCCCGTGGAACTACAATGTTGGCCGTATGTTAAAATTAAGAGATATATGCGCGAGATGTGTAACACGTGAGTATAACTTTCTCGCGCTCTTCTTTTTTCGTGTTTTATCTTTGTTTACCTTTATTATTCGTTCTTTTTTTTTTTCCGGTAAAGCCATCACGTATACGTATGGATGGCAATTATCTCCCGGCAAATCTCACGTCACGGATGATTACATCTCGTAGACGACGTTACGTCACTTTTCCCCATACCGGCTTTTATATCCGCTACGTAATTCCTCTTCATCGCCGCGCGAGATGCGAGATCATTCTTTCATTTGCAAAGTACACCGCCCCCCCCCCTCTCTCTCTATCTCTCTCCGCATGGGCTGGCTTCTCGCGCGGGCTGTAACCGCTCGAACGAGCGGCTCGAAATTTACGGCCGTGTTTCCCTATTTCGCGAATCGCATTATGTTATCGTTTGGATTCGACGTGTACATGGTACGCGATTCGGGACTATTTTCTAACTAGCTCGCGGAGCCGACTGGAAGAGATGGGGAAAAAAGTTTAGCCCAGTTTCGGGAGATGGGTGTTTTGGCTCCGGGACAGAACGCAGTCCTCGTCCCCTTGATACTTCCTACTTCCGCAACTCTCCGAACCGCCGACGCGGAATAACTTTCCGTTGTTGCGGAGGTAGCGAGAACTTTGCGATTAACGATTTCGTGAAGTATCGTCAGAAGTGGACCGGAAGGCGGGAGGACAGACAGACGATCGAATTGAATTCGGCTGTCAAAAAAAAAATATTTCCTATTAACCGACGCGTCCCTCCACCCCTCCTCCTCCTGCAACTTTGTGCCGTCATTTTCTCTTCTTCCTTTTGTTTTTCTGCGGTTTATTGAAATCGTTACGATGTTGCGGAATAAAATTTTTTGCGGCTTCATTTTCATGAAATCACTGTAGGATTAATAATGCTCGAATAATTTCTTTCCCTTTTTAATAAATATCCGTTATTAACGTACGTGTAACAATCGATGCTTTTGTTCCGTATACGCTTTGTGAGAGATATTCTCGTATTTGCATCTCCCTTTTTGTTATTATTCTTGATTGTGCTTTGTTATGTATTTTTCCTGCCGTCATGAACCGTATTTGTCTTTAACGGCCTTTGTAATGGCAAAATTTCTTGGTGCGTATCTCTCGGACAATGTCTACAATTTGATTTCCGTTTGTAATTTGTAATTTTTTTTTTTTTTTTTTTTTTTTTGTAATTTCTCCTACATATGTTCCCAGTAGTAGTCTAGGTTACTTTTATCGCGAGGAGTGTAATTTTCCTTTCTCGTCGTGCTTACGTATATCTTCGGTTTGTGTGCTTTCTATTTGCAGCCGGCGTTATTCAGGAAGATTATACCAGAGGCAAGAATTGCACCTGGCCGCCTACGCGTCTCGATTCCTCAAGGCCAGGCTAAAGCTATGCACGACGCGGAATCTTATTTTAGCTCCCAGGGTCGCGATTTCACCCATAAATCCGGGGATGAGGAATCACGGCACGCGAGCCACCCTTGTCGATCTCCTCCGAGTTTGCGCTTCTACTTTCGTACGTCCGTTCTGTAACGAGATTTCAATCAAATTTCCAGTTTTCCTTTAAATCGGTTAATCCGATGATTAATGCCATTCGCTTATTAAGCCAAATTAGCTTATTATCATTATATATTTATATAATATCTTAATTCTATGTTACGTTATATGATATTTATTTTTGCAATCTTTTGATGCGAATGTGTGTCAAAGTTTTATATAAATTTTTTGAACAATCAATATATTAAGTTTTAGAAAATAGATGTAGATAAAATAGGTAGGATAAATAAATAATAAGGATAATAAATGTAGATTATTCGATAGATAGAATATTTTATGCATTTAATTGATATTGATTGATCTCTTACGATTTATATTTATAAATTCAGGACAATTGCTTGAATCGTGAATCACGTACCGCTATTTTTGGACGTATAATGTAACAGTTCTAAGAATTATTTCCGTAATAATAAATCAATAATTAGATTTAAAATCGATTACCTCTCTTTTTTAAATTTTAAAAGAACAATCGTTATGAAATTGTATCTACCGAGTAGTGCCATCCATTATCCTATTTATATATATGTTATCTGAAGTGGACGACATAAGCGAGATAGTGAATTTATTTTTGAAAAGTATAGTTCAAAGTATATCTCACATGAGTATTCTTTCCTATAGTACTTCCGTTCTCTATGTATCTTACTTTGTTAACACGCGGTAAAACCATCCGGAAAGCGGTGGTATAATCGAGACTTAATGGCCCGTGAAATCAAATTGATCGCGGCAGGTTGATGGTGGAGACGTGGGAACCGGTAATGATGCACTTGGACTTATCGAAAAATAGAAGTGTCGTGAAAGGTAAAAAAAAAAAGAAAACAAAAAAAAGGTAAGGCGGACGGAGATTCGCGGACGGAGCGTTGGTTTTATGATTACGAGCTCTTTTACGGAAAAGTACTGAGAAAGAAAGCGTCTCTGAGTGTTGTGTCTCTGATTGACGAGTGGATATAAAAGAACGTATCTCCCTGACCGAACGAGTAGTGGTCGCGCCCATCGGTTAAGGGTGGCTAGCATGGTTGGTTGTGGAAGGCAAAGGGATGAAAGAAAAAGAGAGAGAGAGAGAGAGAGAGAGAGAGGGGGGGGAAAGAGAGAGAGAGAGGAAAGGAGGCGGACAGCGGAGTATAATGGCGGGGTTAACGAATGGTCGCGAATGACCGCAATTGAGTTCTAAATTTAACTTGGCGGCAGAGGTGGATTCGCCATTTCTGCGATTTTGCGGGAGTGCCCGATCCGATTCAATCCGAACTCTGCTTCTCAGAAATCTCGTGGACCATCAAACTACTTGTTCCCCCATTTCGGCGTGGCGCACCGGCTCCCATTCACCGTTCAGACAATGATTTTGGCCGGCTCCGATCGATCTTATTATTCAGATTCGTGCCGTTCGGGCGAACGATTACTCACCCGAAGTATCGAGCGGTGACTTGTGTATTTTCGTGTCGTTCCTTAAGCAAGCGCACGTTAAAGTCTATCCCGGCCAAATTACTCGCGGGAAAGTTTTCGCGGACCCCGAGCAAACGCAGAGCAAACAATGTTTAAAGGATTGGCGCAACTTTTAAAGTCTCCGGAACTTTATGTTTCTACTGAACTCGAGGGTACTTGCGATATTCAAACGAAAAAGTTTACATAATTTATTTAAATATATGGAACGACGATTTTCCACTAGTCGCGCGGAAGCATTTAATTATATATTAGTGGATAATATAAAATTCTACGGGAATGAAAATGAAAACATATATATATATATATATATATATATATATATATATAAAATATTTGGATAAAAGTGGAGTACATATATGAGCATGCCTTAATATCTGCGAGCACAATGTTCCGCACATAAATATGTAGGTTTTACTTCAGGTTCCCCGTTGATTCTTTATGTACACGAAGTCGCGCGCGTTCGCAAATTAAGGCGCTAAACTTCCGCAAACTTTTCGACTTTTCGAAGACGAACTCGCCTCATATCTTCGGCACTAAAGCTGATATTTTCCCGACGGGAAGGTATATAAGTATGCATATACATATCGCTCGCGCGCGTATTGTACGCGACGGCTGACAATGAGAGCGCGTTCTGTATAACGGCGGGAAGCGATGCGAGAGTCACGTTTCTCTTTTCCTGCTCCTTTTCGATATAATAGGAATTGCATTCACGTTACGCAGTCACGGGAGGAAGTTGCATAGAGAAATGAAAAGGGGAGAGGCCGGGGGGAGGGGGGCGGGATATCCCGCGCCTCTCACGAAAACGAGCCACGTCAACGAAATCGCGCAAACATCCACGCCACGTACGACGCAGCGGTTCTGCTCTGCGACTGACACATTTTTGCCGAGCGTATCTCGCCGCGAAATTCGCGACGACCGTGCCTCGGTAACGACGTTACGACGACACAACATCGTACATTATTTCCGCTGGGAAAGCGATTGTCCGGCGCTTGACAGCGCCGTGGACCGGATCGATTTGGGCAGCGCACGATGAACACACAACATCTCTCAGGGCGAAATCTTTTTTATGCGATTTTAATTTCGTCGTCGGGACGCGTTCGTTTCGGAGCGAGAGAGAAAGAGAGGAAACCGGATATGATTTCATGGATATCGACACATACACATAGGCAAGCGCACAGTTCTCGCATCGAGGAGGAAGAATTCTGGGAAAGTAAAAGAAGATTCTTGCACTTCTCATCGGCCGCGAAAGGGCACAATAAAGCGCGATATTAACGCCGCGAGCCCTGCTGCTATCGGGTCGCAACTGCAGTCCTTTTGCCCCCCCCCCCTCCCCCCATCCGTGCCCTCGTCATCGCATAGCTTCCGCTTTTTTCATCTGCCGGCGACGCGCGCGTTGTTCGTCGTCTTTATTGCGAGCACGTTCCACAAAAATCCACGGCGCTTTTGATATTGAAGATCCAACCGACCGAGATCTATCGATATGTAATAAAATTATCCCTTACCGCAAAGTTGTTAAATAAAACAACGAATCCTAAAGCTGTTCGTGGAGTTATAATTTTGTCCTTCGCACTCGTAATTCATCGGCAGCTCACAATTATGTCTAATTCTAGTTTTAAATTCTGTAAAAGCGAGCTTTCTTCTTCGGGCAAGGGAGCGAAAGGACGAAATTAGTTTTTAATTAAATAAAAATATAATCGAATGACCTTGAACTCGATTTAAATTGGAGCACTTGAAAATGCGTTACGGATGAACTCGAGATGAACTATCGCTGTTCCAGCGACTATTTCGAGAGTTTCGAAAACTTTTATTTTAATCCTTTGCATCTCTCTTCCGGTTCGCATGCAAAATTCATCCGTTTTGGGCCGTACCGAGTATAATATCGATCATTACCTTCCACGTGGCCGACGAACGTGAAACCGGCATTTACGACAGGTAAAATGCGCTTTTGCGAACGCCCCCAACATCTTTCCGCACATTACAGTACATCGATTCTACTCTATTTCCACTCCCTCCCCCCCGTTCTTTTCTACTCCGTCGCGCTTTTCCCCCCATTTGCGCTCGCGCAAATACACTGAAAAAAGATCCCAACTCCCCCCCTCCCTCCGTTTCTTCTCGTTCATAAATTTCTGCTGGATGTAAGATCGACCTTATTTGTCAGCGGAACGGTCTCGTGACGCTCGACCTACCTACACGGCTTATCTCGTTGTTCGACGGCGCGTTTGCTTATCCCCTCGTTCGAGCGGGTCGGATAGGACGCGCGTTTGAAATAGACAATAAATATCTTCGGATAAGTCCGCATCGATAAGGCCAGGCACGGGATATTTATCGCGCGGCACACTCGGTTTGCATTCGCGCCGAGCATCGCCCTCTCTATCTTATTGCCGATTTCCGTGCGCCGGACGTCCGCTTTGTACGGCCGGTGCAATCGCGCATCCTATATGCTTTGGAAAGCGACTGCTAGGCGAAGCCGAGCGCAAGTAAATCACGGTTGCCAGTAAGGATTTTCCGCCGTGCAACTTGCTGATGCGCGCGAAACTGCGAAACGCTCGCTCGCTCGCTCGCGGAAGCCAGGTGGACGAGCCCTTGTCGTTGAAATACTCCGTCGCGAATGGAAAAGAGATGATTTTAGGGTTTTAGAGTTTTAGGGGATCGCTGCTTCGATCTATTAAAGAAAATAACCGTCGTCGTTTCTTCTTCGCGACTCGCGCTATCTTCCTTTGTCCCTTCCCTGGCTTTTCCTTTGCGCGCGATCGACCGACCGTTCGGCGAATGCTAAATTAGTGAGCGATCCCACTTCGGCGATAAACACTCTTGTTTCGTTCCGAGGAAACTTGATTGCTTAACGAGCGATATCAAAGAAGCTGCGTAGACTTAACGGATCGCACGTGAATATTCTCAGTTTAATACATACAATGAAAAATGCAACGTATTCAAATGTCGGGCACGTACCCGATTCGAGAATTATGCTCGTAAAATTCATACCGTATGTGGAGAGACAGAGAGAGAGAGAGACAGAGAGAGAGAGAGAGAGAGAGAGAGAGAGAGAGAGAGAGAGAGAGAGAGAGAGAGAGAGAGAGAGAGAGAGAGAGAGAGAGAGAGAGAAAGAGAAAGAGAGAGGGGCTTTCCGCGTCTCTCTTCGCGATTATTTTAGATATACGGTATATATTCGGTGGACGTATTTTTTCATATATCACACGCAAACTGGGCGTCTCTTCTCGTCGTGTTCTAATATATCTCGCGGACGCGGCCGGCGAGATATTAATTTCGATATCGAAATCAGATAATGCAGCCGTGGCGCAAAGTGCCGCGAGTTTCGACGGAGTTCGATTCGCAGCGCGGATCCATGGAAATGAGATTCGCCCAGTAATGCCGATACATCGGAGTATATACTCCGATACCGGAGTATATAACTCGCTTTCTGTGCCGATGTATAAACGCGGTAAGCAGCGACAGCATGTCGCACTCGAGTTGGATATTTCGCGGACTCCGGCGACAAAGTCGATATCAATTTTTCGTTACTCGAGGCAACTCTCGGATTCTGACGTGGGAAAGCAATCTTGATTTTCTTCGAAAGCAGTTTAATATCCGACACAGAACTTTTCCTCGGCTCCCATTAAAGGTGGCGTTTCAAATACTTCAAATGTGATTGCCGCGATAATACGACTTGCTAACTAGCAGTAACGACTTACGATATTTTAGATTCCACTTTAAAAATGTGTATACAGGGTGTTCCGTAAGTAGAGATCGATTATTCGCGCGATGAGTGGGGATCCAAAGATAAGAAAGAAAGTTGATATGACGTAGGTCCGAAAATGTATCGTCTTCCAGTTATCGCTATTTTTATGTTGAAATTTAAAGTTGCTTTGTTTTCGAATTTTTTTTTTTTTTGTCAAAATTGAAAGCAGAAATCATCCTTGAGTCTTATGTCATAATTAAAATCAAATAAAAGTTGCAGGTTGTTTACAGGCTAATTATAGAATTCTGATTTCTGCCAAGAGATGCTAAGCAGGCTGTATCTCTATATGATGCATTCTGATATATACATATGATATATTATAATAAAATTCTTATTTAAATTTTAATTATATTGTAAAATTTATAAAGACCATCTCTTCTTTTAATTTTGACAAAAAATTCGAAAACAAAGCAATTTGAAATTTCAATATAAAAATGACTAAATATAATGATAACTCGAAAACAACGCATTTCCGTCCATCTCTGTTTATACCAACTTTTTTGTTTTTGGATTTCCAGTCATCTCTCGAACGTTGACTTTCATTTTTTAAATATTCCGTCTAAGAATAACAGGTGCATCGTCAATGATTCATTTGTTTTTGACTAGATGACAAACGTCATCGACATCTAGCTCTTGGCTCGGTCATTCTTGGTCATACTCATTAATATTCCTTTATCATCAAGTAATCTGATGGATAATTGAAGCTGCCAAAATTGTCGGTTGTAACAATAACCAGTGCATATTATTGACCTCGTTCGCTTTTGTACCTGTCCGATCGGGCGCGAAAGACGATTATCATGGAAATTTCTGCATTGACGATTGACAATCGACGATATAATTGTCATGAAACCGATCGTATAACATCGACGAGACGTAATCGTCATTGACTACAGGCCATTAGTTATTCTCGGTAACGTCGCGATGAGAAAATCAAGGATCGCGGAGCTGATGGATTCCGTCGATGTAATCTTGTAGACACTCGCGTGACGCGGATGAAGAAGAAAAACGGACGTGGAACTGCCACAAAGTTGGACAGAGCCGGCAATTTGGCGGGCTTTCGTGATGACACGCAACGGGTGAACGGGCGAACTCCATCCCTCTGGTGGTCTTCACGCAAGAGATCGATAGACGGAGAGATTCTGAGAAGCGTATGAAATAATCGAGCGCGATCGCGAGCATTCGTCAGCCCTTTTTCCGACGGCTATTTCTCTTAGCAACAAGTGTCCCATTTCTCTTACGTCGTAAGAAAAATCTTGAATACCTCCGCACGTCGCGCGGAGAGAGAGAGATGATCGATCATTCGTCGCGGAATCGGGGCGGTGCATACCTCGTTAATTGTCAACAACGTGATTTTCGACATCTCGACGACCTTTTTCTCGGCGTACGGATTAAATCTGACGGCGTGGATTAATCCGGGGTGAATCTTAATCTCGTCCATTTAACTCTCGCACGGTGTGACCTTTATCATCGAATTTCAATGCGCTTCGATACGCTCGGCGTTTCTGTTCAGAAGCGTAATTTCGAACCGTTATTTCTTCGGCTTCGTGAGAAAATTCATCGTCGCCGAGTAGGATACTCTAATTGCGCTCTGCTTGTTCTTGTTTTCACAACGCTTATTTGTGCCGGCTCGCGAAACTCAAATCCGCTGTATCAATAATAGCCACGTCGCGTCGCAAAGGAGACAATTGTGTAACGAGTTTAGAAATCACGCAAACCGCGCGATCTTTCTCCGCTCGAGTCGGACAATAGCATGTCATTTTATCTTTGTCACTGCGACAAACGCGTCGCTACGACATGTAAAAGACTTTATCTACATTTTTATTAATCCCGTTGAGTGAACAAAAATCCTTAATAGAATTAGTTCTTTGTTACAGAGGTAAATATTAACGTTAATTGGACGAACTGAAAAGGATTCATTGGACTTCTTGAATGAATCATCTAAACTAATACAAATGACAGAAGAGATCTTGTTTGAAAATGAGTCTGATTAGCTATGAAATATATCACATAGCGAATTTAGTAATTTAATTTGGCAACAGGCAAAGAGTTATCTATCTCAATCATTTATTTAAAATTAAATGCCTAGATTATGTCTGGGTCTTTTTCGCGAAGTTAATAAATGTCTTTTATGTTATCAATTTAAATTCATATTTATGTGACTGAAAACTATCGATCTAGTACACTAGATAGAGATGAAGAGAGTTATGGGCGAGATTGCGGCAGCACACTATACAGACACTTCTGCTGACATTATTAATGTAACAGCGTGTCAAACTATAACGGGTCTTCTGTCGTTTGATCGAAAATCGATTAAACTGAAGGATCTAAATTTAACATTTCGCTATTCCATTTCCATCGAATATGTTGCCGCATTTTCCTACCGCAGCGTTTGTTGCGTGACCGATCATTTTAAATTATGTCATAATTTCTGCCCGAAACGTAATATCTCGTTTGTTTTACGAAAATTTGTGTACGCGCTGTGGAAAAAGAGCCTCTCTCGGAAACAGAATAGAATAAACACATCTTCGTAAAGATCATTATTGCATGCTGTCGATATTAATTAAACACTTAATTAGCTTAATCTAAAATCTGAAATTGAAATCTGTTAATTGCTAGAATTATTTGCTATATTTATAGCTATTTAATAGTTGATTACTACACTGATATATATATATATATATATATATATATATATAAAATAATTATCTATTATTATTTTATTGAATAATATGTTAGTAACGTGCGTTATTTCACTCTGGAGGAGTCTTGAATAAAAAAAGACAATTATCGATTATTTAATAAAAAAACAGCAACGTATGAGAAAAGAATACAGAATTCTTCTATTTTGCCCGCGGTGTCATTTTCACTCGATATCGCAGCGAGATATTTTGAATTTTCATTATTTAATTTTTCTTCTGTCACCGTTCTCCTCTAATATGTTAATTCTACACTTATTTAATGATAAATCTCCATGTCAAATTTTAGCCACTCATAAATTATCACTTCATAGATTTTAATTCTCCCCGTAATTTATGAAACAATAATTACGAATTAAAATTTGAGAATTAAAATTTATCAAAAATCATTACGATCATTCTGTAATAATTACGAAGAGAGTTTTGAAGGAAAGACGAGCACGAATTGTGTACGCTATGTGTCATTGGAAGCGGGCATTGTTGAAATACGAAGAATGCATAATGCATATTTAAGTATGAAACACGGGGATATGAGACTGATACAGCGACGGTCTCTCGCTTGACATTCCCATTCGCAAAATTCATTCCGAGACTATTACATTCCGTACGTGGAGTGCAGGCGCGACCTCGTATTGCGCCCCTCGAAGGGGGAGGGGGAGGGAGAGGGAGAGGGGCTTATCGTCAACAAATGAATAACAAACCTCCGTGATATCTCTCTAGCCGCGGAATAAAGACGCCTAACGCGATAACAATATTAAATATAGAATTAAATACATTACTGCGTCTCGTATCCGCGTTTACCTCGGTACGGAAGCGTATCGGCTTTTACGTTTTTAGCTAGATCTCATTTCACCGCGGCTATAAAATCTACACCGAACACGCGTATCGCATGCGTATGGCGATATAAACGTTGAATCAATGTCTATTTTGGAATAAGATAGCTCGAAGTCCAATGCGGCGTGCTCGAAACCTTATCGAATATCATGCGAACGATGCGGAAATACGATGCGGGGAAATTTTGTCCCGTTTCAGAAGGGGATATGCTTCCTTTTAAAAGTTAAAGGAGATATTAAACTCCACGATGTCGCCGTTAATTGATTGCCATCCGTTTATATAAACGAGGGTACAGCTTTTTAAAACAAAAAAAAAAAAAAAGAAAAAACAAATATGCATAGGAAAAAGTGAGGGAGCACGATATTCGATTACAAATCTATATATTTGCTGGTTGTAGAAATCAATATGACATTTCAGATATTTGCGCGAAATTGTTTGTTCCCAATCCATTGTATCGGGATTCAACTTTAAATGAAATCAACGAGGATTTAATCGAGATACGTAATCATCGGCATTGTTAATGCCGCAAATGAAATCGCTTCCGTGGATGTGAGCCATCGATAATTATCGTAATTAAAATCATACGTGCGAAATGATACGAGCCTGATATGATTAGTTCGTTGATGTAATCGTGACGAATTTTTATTTGTTCAATAATGATCCACACGCGTAAAATGATTTTTGCGATCGATTTTGCGATCCCGGCGGCGTGCAATTTTAATTCGTAAATAGCGATTTTACAATGTTTTCCTAAAATTAGTATTATCGTCCGTGTCTCGTAAACCGAAGGACTTAATAACGTTCCATTTATTGGACCGTAATTACGAGCGAAATAATTCGCAATTATTATTATGAATAAATTAAACGATCGCATTCCCGGCGAGCATTAATCGAGACGTCCGAAATCAGATTGTTCTCGAAAGGTAAGTCGGAAGGGGACACATTTGCGGCTAATCTTTCGGATCATCGCGAGATTTTAAAATACCCCCACGCCGCCTGATCATCCACCGTGTCTTATCAGACACGAAAATGTGCACCTTATCGCTTTTTCACTCTGCGCTCTTCCCTTCCTAAGTAACTTCCGTAAATGCTTGCAGTAATTCAAGCAGAATGTACCACGCTGGTCGAGTTTCTATAAATAGGTCTTGCTCGATAAAGGGAATACGAGACTTTGCTACGTTCGACGATGTCATCATTTAAGACTCGTGACAGATATCAAGAGCGATAGTAGATATGACATGATGATTTTAGTTACGAAAGGACACGAATAAAAAGTTGGTTTTCTTTTAATATAGAATTGTACGTTAATCTATAACGATGAGAGAAATACTTGACAACGGAAAAATGAAATGAAATTATCCTTTATATCGAGTATAGATTTAATTTCAGAATAAAATGAGATGATATTTGTAATAAGGAGCAAAATTATACTGGACATTTTTACATGACTAATAAACAGCGCGACACCGGACTTGTCAATAAAAGTAGAAAACGAAAAATCATTCGCAAATTTCCGATTCTAATCGGAACACTTTCGCATTGCTCACCTTAAATTGGAAGCGAAATTGACAAAAAAGAGAGAGAGAGAGAGAGGGAGAGAGAGAGAGAAAGAGAGAATGCGGTAGAACGTTGCCGGTTAGGAATCTCGCTTTTACGTAACTCGCAGAAGATTCGCGTGATTTACGTTCTTATCGTGAATGGCCGATAACTTAGGTGTAACTGCCGGCCATCACGGAATTAAGCGGCGCTTCCTCCCGATGCTGCTATCAGGGGCCTGATATCGAGCGAGAGGCGTCGAAAACGTGGATTTCTCGTACGACGAGGGGAGTCTTTACCCTAAGTGATTTCACGCCCGGAGATATATCGGCCCCGTGACGTCTGCCGCGGAAAAGGATGAACTCTCGTCGTAGAAAAGGCCATTCAACGTTAGTCCCGCTGTATTGGATTCGACGACGGCCAACAATGCCCGGCACAATAGACAATAGATCGCAGCCGGGACAACAATGCCCCCTTCCGTGGAATGTGTATCGCGCGAGCCGCGAATTCGCATACGTGTATAGCCCGATCGGAGCTCTGTACCCTTCCGTTTAGCGATTCGGCGCAATATTTCGGGTTCACGGACCGCTCCGCGACTCTGATTCCGGAAGTATCGCCTCGCGTACCAGCTCTCGGCCGGGAAGGAAACACGACGTGCGCGATTGAGTCGGGGAGAGAAAGC